>NC_135716.1:0-300000 GCF_964656455.1 Halichoerus grypus
TGGACCCTGAGAGGGTATCTGCATTCCAGGCCAGCTGGGTGGGGGGTATTCAGTGACTTTTGCATCCCCAGATGTCCAACCCACCTGGTCTTGCACCCTAAGGCCTGCTGCCCAGGGTGGGTGTGGTTGCGGGGCTCAGTGGACTTTGGAGCCACAGAGCAGTTGGCAGTGGTGACAGAACGTGGGGGACCGGTCAGGTGCGGAGCCATGGGTCTCGTGCACATCCGCCGCAGGGCTGGTTCAGGCTACAGGTGCTGTGGGCAGGTCCCCTGTGCACACCTGGCCGTGACACACCTGCTGGCCCTCTCGGTGGGGAGGCCTGTGTGCCTGGTGCACCTGTCCCCCACTGACCCTTGGAGGAGTGGCCGCATTCAAGCGTTTCCATGTCCAACCCTCAGGGACAGTGGGGAACCTGGGTCAAGAGAGGCAGGGACTGTCCCAGGACAACTGAGGGGTGCAGAGTCCAAGGAGCAGGGCTGCTCTCCAGTCCTAGGCCAGCCCCAACCCTCCCATGAGGTTTGCTTTGGGGGTGAGAGCCCCTCAGATCCTCGGGGATAGCTACCCACTCCGTCCCCTGTGGGGACATGACCTTGGGCATCCCCAGGCACGTAGAGGCATGCGCACCTGGACACACACACACACACACACGCACACACACACACACACACCACTCTGACTGCCCAGCTGGGGGTCAGAAGGGGAGGACACCCTGGGAGCGAGGTGGGGGACAAGGGGGAAAGAATAAAGAGGTTGCAGACAGCTGGGCCATGGGGCAGGGCATCACGACTCCTGGCAAGGACCCAGATCCATAGCATGGGAGGGGAGACAGGCCAGGCTGATGGTCAGGGGTCCCCAAGGGGCCCAGGGGGGGTTGCCAGGGCACTGGGAGAGGACAGGGTCTGGGTTCCGGTGTCCATCACCACCCTGGCCACTTGGAAGCAGGAAGAGATACCCACCCCCAAGTCCAGACGGGCTACAGCACAAAAGGCCTCAGCTTACTCTTCTGTCACTTGGGCTGTAGAGATGCGGTGTCCCTAGGGTCCCACAGGCTTGTGGAAGAGCCTGTTGGCCTTGGATCTCCATCCCTGACCCACTGTGCTCCCAGTCCTGGGAAAATGCTTTGGACTCCCTCAAGGTCCTTCTGAGCAGAGGACAGCCTGGGGGCTTGGGGGGCTGAGGACCTGGGTACGCAGAACGTGGCAGAGCACTGACCACTGGTCTCGGGACCAAGGTCAAGACCCTCCTTGTTGCAGCCTCAGGGTCCCCATGTGGAAGAGGTTCCAGAATCACTGCTCTGGTCAGGCCGAGGAGGCCTTAGGAAGGAACGGAGCACCAGGACAGGAGAGGGAAACAGGGACAGGGAGGCTTCTGAGGTTTCTCACGTCACCCCTGGAGTCCGCAGATCCTGCTCCTGTGAGAGACACAGAGACAGAGACAGAGAAGGAGACAGAGAATGAACACAGGACAGAGGGAACCAGAAGTCACAGACTTTCCTCCATCAGCTTGGAAATGACATCCCAGCATTTTGCCCCATTCTCTTCCTGAGAGGCCATCCACCCTGGAGGGGAGGGGATTCCATAGGGATGTGTGACCAGGATTCGGGGATGCTGGGAGCCACTGTGGGGACTGCCCAGCACATGGGCACAGACGAGGCCCTGGGACCTGAGCCGAACCCTAATGGGAGCCCCTGGAAGTCTGCGTCACCAGGGGACAAGGTCGGAATCCGTTCATTGCAACCTTCCCACAGGGGCTGGGAACAGGCATGAGGGGGGTGGCTTTGCCCGGACCCCAGAGCAGACCCAGGCCCCTCTGAGCTGTGCTCCATGTCCCGCCCAGCCCCTGGCTCATCCTTGCAATCCCAAGTGTGCACCAGCCTCCTGTGATAGCAGGTACGGAATGTATGTAGGGGTCCTACCCCTGATGGCGTCCCTAGAAGTAGAAGCCAGAACACCCCACTGTGCAGATGGGGAGCCTGGGGAGGCCCTGAGAGGCACGGGGTCTGTCCAGGGTCACCGGCCTGGGCACGTGCAGGAACCCAGTCTGAAGCCAGCTCTGTGTCCTCACAGCGGGGGCACCGGCTGCACCCAGGCCTTGGGAAGGCTGTGGGTGGGCTGTGAGGGAGTCACTGTATGGATGGGGCATGGGGGGAGGGTGAGCATTGAGCAGCTGGGGGAGGGGGCCCTCGGGGGTGGCGGTCTTGTGTGAGGAGGAAGTTGGGTAAGGGGACCCCAGGCAGTGGTGACCTCACTTCCCTGACAACAGAGCCCATCAGAATTTGGAACCCCGGTAACCAGGCACCCACATTCCAGAGACAGCCCCCTGCCCAGCTCATTTCGTTGCAGATCATCCAACCATGAACATGTTGGCTTGTTGCTTCCCTAAGTCTGGGGGCTGCAGGCTGAAGAAAGAGCGCCCTGCAAACGCTGTCCCGCGCTGGGGATGTCCTATCAGGGCTCCCCGACGCCTCTGGCCGTTTGGCCGGAAGGCCCAAAAGGTGACACCAGGAGGCCCAGAGCCGGCCACCCAGCCCCACAGGGTCTAATCCACCTGTGCAGCCCCAGGTCCCCTCCCCTCCGTGTGTGTGTGTGTGTGTGTGCGCGTGCGTGTGTGAGGGGGGTCATGTGGGGTGGGCAACCCCATTCAAGAGCAGGCTGATGAGGGGTCAGATAACCCGTGGCAGGTCATGTTCAAGATCAAGGCTGGCTGGGTGGGACGGGGTGTGGGGGGCTGCGAGCTTCTGCCCAGGGTTTATCCCGATCGCCCTGCAGGGATGGGTCACGGTCCCGCGTGCAGGGCTGTGCACCCACAGGTCTGTGTCTGATCTGGGAGCAGCAGGGGGACTGGGCAGGGGGACAGGGAGGTTGGCCGCGCAGGGCTGTGATGCCTCCGGGCCGGCTACCCGTCCCTGTCTTTGCAGACCACGGATGAAATTGGGAGGAGGCTGGCGGACACCCACTCCATCTACGGGACCTGGGGCGTGACCCCACAGGACTCCCCAGGAGCAGGTGCTGGGGATTGCGGGGGAAGGCCTCCGACACCACCCAGACCACTGTCCCTGCTGGTCACTGACTGGATTGTGCTCCAGGAGCCGGAGCCCACGGAGGCCGAGCCCGAGGCTGAGAAGCCCGGGGCTGGGTGCCTGTGGGTGTGTGGGGACGGGTCGGGGCTGGCCCCACAGGGAGGAGCCCCGGAGGCTGGTGTGGGGCCTGGAGCAACGACTGGGCTCAGAGCGCCCAACGGGTGGACGGCAGTCGGGGAGACGCCCCGGGGAGGGCTCCTTCCTGGCTGCGGCTTCTCTGGGAGGCCCTGGGCGGGGCTCTGTCTTGCAAAGGCCCACGGAGAGCAGGCACGGGGCTGAGCTTTTCTCCTCTCACAGCTGCTCCACCATCTCAGGAGCTAGAGCCGGCTCCAACCCCATCGGCAGCTCTGGAGGGAGGGGTCGTGCCCGCAGCGACTTCAGGAGGAGACCCGGAGCCGGCAGGTGACCCGGCACCCGCCCACGGAGAGCCTGACGGGGGCCAGGAAGGGCCTGCTGGAGAACCTGCCTCCGGAGAGCCTGCCCCTGCTCCTGCCCCTGTTCCTGCCAGAGCCGCTGCCCCTGCGCCGGCCCCGAACTGTGGCCCTGCTCCTGGCCCTGACCCAGCTCCTGCCCTGGATCCTGACCCATCCCTACCCCTGCCAGTGCCCCTGTTCTCGCCCCTGACCCAGATACTGCCCCGGTTCCTGGACGTGCCATCGCTGCAGACCCTGTCCCTCCCCTTGCACCTGCCCCCTCCCCTTCCCCTGCTTGTGCGCCTGTCCCGGCCCCTGCGCCAACTCCTGCCCCTTCCCCTGCCCCTGCCTGGGTCCCTGTTCTTGCCCCTGACACAGCTCTTGCCCCTACTCCTGCCCCTGCCCCTGCCAGAGCCGATGCCCCTTCCCCTGCCGGTGTCCCTGTTCATGCCCCTGCCCCTGCCAGAGCCGATGCCCCTTCCCCTGCCTGTGTCCCTGTTCCTGCCCCTGCCCCTGCCCCTGCCAGAGCCGATGCCCCTTCCCCTGCCTGTGTCCCTGTTCCTGCCCCTGCCCCTGCCCCTGCCAGAGCCAATGCCCCTTCCCCTGCCCCTACTCGTGCCCCTGCATCTGCCCCTTCCCCAGCACCTGCCTGTGCACCTGTTCTTGCCCCTGACCCAGATCCTGAACCATCTCCTGCCCTGGGTCCTGCCCCTTCCCTTGCCCCTGCCTGTGCTCCTATTCTTGCCCCTGACCCAGGTTCTGCCCCTGCCCCTGCCTGTGGTCCTGTTCCTGTCCCTGACTCACCTCCTGCCCCTGCACCTGCCCCTTCCCCTACCTGTGCACCTGTTCTTGTCCCTGACCCAGATCCTGAACCATCTCCTGCCCTGGATCCTGTCCCTTCCCCTGCCCCTGCCTGTGTTCCTGTCCTTGCCCCTGACCCAGCTCCTGACCCTGCACCAGCCCCTTCCCCTTCCTGTGTTCCTGTTCTTGCCCCTGACCCAGCTCCTGCCCTGGTTCCTGCCCCTTCTCCTGCCCCTGCCTGTATTCCTGTTCTTGCCCTTGACCCGGCTTCTGCCCCTGCAACTGTCCCTTCCCCAGCCCCTCCCTGTGCTCCTGTCCTTGCCTCTGACCCAGCTCCTTCCCCTTTCCCTGCCCGTTTCCCTGCCCCTGCATGTGCGCCCATTCCTGCCCCTGACCCACCTCCTGCCCCTGCACCTGTCCCTTCCCCTGCCGGTGTCCCTGTTCCTGCCCCTGCCAGAGCCGATGCCCCTTCCCCTGCCCGTGTCCTTGTTCCTACCCCTGCCCCTGCCCCTGCCAGAGCCGATGCCCCTTCCACTGCCGGTGTCCCTGTTCCTGCCCCTGCCAGAGCCGATGCCCCTTCCCCTGCCTGTGTCCCTGTTCCTGCCCCTGCCCCTGCCCCTGCCAGAGCCGATGCCCCTTCCCCTGCCCCTACTCATGCCCCTGCACCTGCCCCTTCCCCAGCACCTGCCTGTGCACCTCTTCTTGCCCCTGATCCGGATCCTGACCCAGCTCCTGCCCTGGATCCTGCCCCTTCCCTTGCCCCTGCCTGTGCTCCTATTCTTGCCCCTGACCCGGGTTCTGCCCCTGCCCCTGCCTGTGGTCCTGTTCCTGTCCCTGACTCACCTCCTGCCCCTGCACCTGCCCCTTCCCCTACCTGTGCACCTGTTCTTGCCCCTGACCCAGATCCTGAACCATCTCCTGCCCTGGATCCTGTCCCTTCCCCTGCCCCTGCCTGTGTTCCTGTCCTTGCCCCTGACCCAGCTCCTGACCCTGCACCAGCCCCTTCCCCTACCTGTGTTCCTGTTCTTGCCCCTGACCCAGCTCCTGCCCTGGATCCTGCCCCTTCTCCTGCCCCTGCCTGTATTCCTGTTCTTGCCCTTGACCCGGCTTCTGCCCCTGCAACTGTCCCTTCCCCAGCCCCTCCCTGTGCTCCTGTCCTTGCCTCTGACCCAGCTCCTTCCCCTTTCCCTGCCCGTTTCCCTGCCCCTGCATGTGCGCCCATTCCTGCCCCTGACCCACCCCCTGCCCCTGCACCTGTCCCTTCCCCTGCCGGTGTCCCTGTTCCTGCCCCTGCCAGAGCCGATGCCCCTTCCCCTGCCCGTGTCCTTGTTCCTACCCCTGCCCCTGCCCCTGCCAGAGCCGATGCCCCTTCCGCTGCCGGTGTCCCTGTTCCTGCCCCTGCCAGAGCCGATGCCCCTTCCCCTGCCCGTGTCCTTGTTCCTACCCCTGCCCCTGCCCCTGCCAGAGCCGATGCCCCTTCCCCTGCCGGTGTCCCTGTTCCTGCCCCTGCCAGAGCCGATGCCCCTTCCCCTGCCGGTGTCCCTGTTCCTGCCCCTGCCAGAGCCGATGCCCCTTACCCTGCCGGTGTCCCTGCCCCTGCCCCTGCCAGAGCCAATGCCCCTTCCCCTGCCGGTGTCCCTGTTCCTGCCCCTGCCCCTGCCCCTGCCCCTGCCAGAGCCGATGCCCCTTCCCCTTCTTTCCAGGGCCACTGCCCCTTCCCCTGGCCCTGCCTGGGCTCCTGTACTTGCCCCTGACCCAGCTCCTACCGTCGATCCTGCCCCTGGCCCTGCTCTTGCATCTGGCCCTGCTCTTGCATCTGGCCCTGCCCCTCTTCCTGCTCCTGCAGGGCTCCCAGAACCACATCCAGAGCCCACATCCTCGCGAGGAGAGCTCCTTGTACAATTACCCTTAGCTCCATCACCCGACCCCGACACCCCGCCAGATTGTTTCATCCCATCCCCCTATGTTCTTTCTCTCTGGTACATATTAACTGTTATATTATCTTTCCATGTCCTATATGCTGTTTATTATTTATTTTAAATAAAATTAATTGTTTTCAGTTGAACAAGTCCTGAGCATGAAGTACATTCCCAACGCTGGGCCACCACACCACAGAACATTGCTGTGGAATATCTGCTTCCCCAAAGGAGTCCCCAAACCAGAAGGCCTCCCTGGAAACCCCTAAGCTGCTTTCTCTCTCTGTTCCTTTACCTGTTCTGGATGTTTCCTGTACGTGGAATCACACAGTACGGGCCTTTGTGTCTGCCCCCCTATTTTCAAAGGGGACTCATGCTTTTCTGTGTTGACTTGACATAGAATTTTCCTTATTTGATGTTGAAAGCCCCGATGGATTACAGATGAGATGTACTCATAGAGCCCCCTTTGGTAAATAGGGACACAATCTCGGGGCGGAGACCCCTATTCCTGCTGGGACACCTCAGCCTGACCCCAGACAGGAAAGGGCTGGTTCCTCCTGTGACCCACAGACAAACCAGGGAAATGCAGAAGGCTGGAAGACACACCCCAAAGGGCCAAAGCATTGCTCACAACCCAAGGCCAGAGAAAGGTTTCCCATGCCTCTGGTCCAAACCAGGCTCCAAGTCACTGGGTTCCACAGGGACAGAGACCAAACCCATGAAAGTTCAAGGCGGGGGGGGACAGGCACGGGGGGGAGTCAGAGATGCGGGAGCTCCCGGGGAAGGACTCTGGCAAAGGAAACCCTATGGAGGCAGCGCTGGTCACCCTCAGACTGGCAGGTGTCTGGTCTGGGGACCAGCAGCCCTGGGGAGAACGTGAGGAAGTGGAGGTCCCCTGGAGAGAAGGGGGACGGGCACCCCTGTCTGGGAGAACAGTGAGCAGCACCCGTCCCAGGCCGCAGGGGCACCCATCACCTAGCACGCTCGTCGTTGTTTTTCACAGATGTGTTTTCAGGAGTGTTCAGCACAGCGGTGGTGGAGAGAGCAGGGAATGGACCAATGCTAATGCCCAAGGAGATGGACGGGATCCTCGGTCCCAGTCCTCAGGATAGAATGCCCTATAGCTACTGTCACTGTGTCGTCCAGGGCACAGGATCCGGGCAGCCCCTCCTGAGACCCCCTCCTGCCACCCTGCTCCTGAGAACATTCAGAATTGTTTGAGGAGGAGGTGGAGAGGAACCAGGATGACAGAGGGCCAAGGAGAAGGAAGGTCAGCACTGGGAGGACAGTTGCATGGGCCCTGGGCCACCATCCAGGGCCCGGGCTGTGATGCCCTCGGACCTCATCCCAAATAAGGGTTCCTGATGGATGGGCCCGTCTTCCTTGGTTTCCCTCCCTCCCTCTTTCCCTCCACCCATTCCTCCCTCCCTCCCCCCTTCCTCTTTCCTTTCCCCCTTCCTCTCTCATTCAGCAGAGGATCTGGGGCCCCTGCTCTGTACTGAGCACTGGGACTCCATCCGTGACTCCATCCCCAGCCCACGTGGTCCCTGCCCACATGGCACTCAGGTCCACTGCGAGAGGTGACGGGGGGCAGTCCTCAGGGCTAACAGAGGTGATGAGCACCAGGAATCTGCTCCTGAAAACAGAGGCCAGTTGCCCAAAGACAAGAATGGAGACACCCATGCTCAGCACATCCTCCAGAAAAATCTAGTCCTGAAAAGTGATGAAAAGTAAGTATATGCTAGACTTAACGCAATGTGAGTTCTAAGGGCCCATACACACTGATTCCTGGAAGCAACGAAGAGTAGATCATCCAGTGCTGACTGGGGCGTTGTGACACCACTTTTCTGACCTAATGACAGTGTTTCAGCCAACATCTCCAGGGCCTCTGAACTTTCCCAAGGGTCTCTGCGATCCTTTGACCCTTACGTTGTCCTCCTTAGGAAGCCCTGTCCTGTTGTCTTCCTTGTCTCCTGCCTCTTCTGGGGCCCTTCAGGGGCCTCCCCCACCACGCCACCCTCACCAGGACTCCCCGTGCCCCACGGCCGGGCGCCCGCATCCGGCGCTGGGTCATGGTTCTGGGAAGACACCAGACGCACACAAGTAACTGAGGAGCATCTGAAGTTCAGGTAGGCGCCGTGAGAATCTCCGGTGCTTTTACCTGGGGCAGCTCCCATCCCCCTAAACCCTCAGTGTGAGGGCTCTACCAGGGGTGGGGTGTAGGCCTGGAGGACCCGTGGCTCCACCGTCAGAGGTCTCCAAGTTGACCAGTGCACGGCAGGGGGGGGGAAACCCGGCCACACCTTGAAGAATTTCTTTAGCAGGTTCCCCATTGTTCTAGGCATTGGTTGGGTCCCTGCTTTTGGTGACCGTTCTTGGCAGCTGCCCCCCCGCCCCGGGGCCCCACTTCAGACCCACGCGGCCCAGCGGGCACACAGAGCAGGCAGCCCGTCCAGAGAGGACCCGTCGGGAAACACGCTTGTCCCGGAGCCTGAAAAGCCTCACACCTTGAGTTTTGTCCTCTCGCTTTTCAGTCCCTGCCAACCTACACCACTTCAGGGCTGCTTCCTCCACGGCACGGTTTCTGGGGCTGCTCTGTCACGTGAGGCCACAGGGCGAGTCCCCCGGAGGATCCCATCTGGGTTGGGACGGGCCAGGCCAAGCGGACCGCATGATTCCCACAGAAAATAAAGCTTACGTTTGGACAAATGTGGCTCTGGGGCCTGTGGCTTCCACAGTGTGGCTTATGTGCTTTTGCTCGTGGATGTGGCATTTGTGAAACCCCCACGGGGCCCACAGAGCCCACAGGACTCTCAAGCTTCATGTGCTCAAGCCACTCGGCACTTGGTGGCACACACGGATTTGTGGGGCCTTCCCTGCGGCACCCGTGCTCCTGGAATGAGGTGCTCGGCCCCCGTCCCTCCGAGCTCCAGAGAGGCTGGCTGTGAGGAGCCAAGAGCCCTTGAAATCCAAACGCGATGTAAACCCATGCTGTGGATGGGAGTCCTGGGATCTGCGTGGGGCCCCAAGAGCCCGAGGGGGCCAGAAAGCCATACCAGGCTTGAGAAGCAGGCCGTGGAGGGAGGGGCGTCCCAGGCTGGCCCCCGGGCCGCTCAGGTCTGGGCTAGACAGTGAGCGACATGGGGGGAGGCAGAACACACGTGGGACGTGGGATCGGCCCCATCCTGTCCTGGTTTAGGGACCGGGTACAGGGCCGCGGCGCCCCGCTCACCACCACCAAGGGAACTGTACTGATGGCCGGCCTGGCCCCGGCCCTCCTCTGTCCCCTGAGGGTCCCCTGGAAGCTGCACACGGAAGGCTGCTGGAGACCAGCAGGGGTGACAGGAGTTGTTACTGGTCACGGCTATGGTCCTGGGGGCGCTGGGGGCAGAGCAGGGCAGGCAGGGAGCCCCTGCTGAGTGGATACCTAACTGGACAGGGAGACACAAGGGAGCAAGACACCTTCAGGGCGATAGGGACCCAAAGGCGAGGTGCAGGTTTCTGGAACAGACAATGTGGGGCCGCTCCAGGAAGATCAAGGAGGCCCCCAGGCCATTTCTAAACTGACCTCTAAGGCTGACCCTGGCAGGAGGGGCCCTCCAAGCTTGCCACCCTGGAAGTGAACCCCAGGAGAACCCAAAGCAGCCAAAGGAGACGGTGAGTGTGCCCGAGGCCTGCGAGAGGCAGGGGACAGGCCTCCCAGGGAGCACGGGGGGGTCGCCCCCAGCCCTTCCCCACTCTCCCTGCTGTGGTACCTGACCTGCCACGTAGACCTGAGCTCCTCTGGGCCCGGGCAGGGACGTGCCCTGACCAGCCGCTGTCGTGACGGTGCTGGTGGCAGCCACCAGAGCAAGGGCCTGGGAGAGCCAGGCTCCTGGATTCAGGACCACGGTGAGGATGAGTGCCATGCCGCAGCGAGGGCCAGGGAGCTCAGGGGGAGTGTGGGGACGAGGGCGCTCCAGGACCGGGCTCGGGGAGGGCCGGGAGGGTCTCCTGCCCCGACGCCGTCCGGGACACTGACGACCCGGGGTGCCACGGCGGCTGTGCCCCTTACGTGGCCATGATCTCAACCCAAGGGGTCTGGGCTGCTCCCTTCACAGACACACACACACACCAAACACACACACACACACCACACACACACACACACCCGGTCCAGCCCCAGCCTTGGCCAGGTACAAAATCACCCTTCACATACGTGTAAGATGATCCCAACCAATTGTTGATATTCTGTTGCACTTCAGGACACGGACAGGAATATTTTTGCAGTTTCTGTGTTGTGAATTGTCCCTCCTTTATCCAAAGATCAGCCCCACCGTGAACCTGAGTGGGCCCTGCTGCTGGGGCAGAGCCAGAGGCTGTGGGCGGTCCGTGCGGACAGCCCGAGGAAGCTGGTGGAGCCGGGCCAGGCCCTCTCCTGTGGCCCCTCTCCCGGAGCACCTCCCACAGGAACGCCCCCCCAGCCCTTCCCACACCTGCTGCTCACAAAGGTGAGCAGGGCCCCCCGTCCCGCCCGGCGGCTCCCCCTCACCTGCGGGCTGTGTGTCTCGGGCCTGGCACGTCCCCTCTCCGAACCTCAGGTGTCTCCTGGGGACCCTGCGTGCCACGAGGCCCGACCCCACACACGGGGTTGCCGTTGGGCCTGTTGGGACCGCTCCCCGACCCTGTGGCCGGCCCACGGGGAGGGTGGCCTGGGGCTGAAGCGCTTCCTCTCCACCGTGAAGGAGCTCTCTGCCCCACGCCTCGGTGTCCTGTGTCCGGAGCAAAGCCGCATTGCCGGCTGTGACGAGGTCTCAGATTCCACGTGGGGCTCCCATCCTGGGTGGAGCCAGAGCAGGGATCCCTGGGGGCTGGCAGAGGGGTCCCAGAGCCACTCAGACATATGAAAGGTGCTGGTTGGGCTTCATCGACTCCACAAATGGACAGGAAGCCCCTTCTAGACATTTTGCATAATTCAGGGACCAGCCAGACAAATCTCCCTGCCCCGCGGGCCTCTGTTCCAGGTGGGGGTCCGCCGGGAAGCCTAGACGACAGAGCAGAGATGGGCACACGACGTTCCGTGGGACGCCCTGCCGGCCTCCTCTAGATACGGATCCCTCTGCTCTCATTGTCCGAAGGATGACGGGCCCTAGGACCAAGAAGAGCCCCTGTCTCCGAGGTGGTGAGGGAACGTGGGGGACCGGTCAGGTGCGGAGCCACGGGTCTGGTGCACATCGGCCGCAGGGCCGGGTCATGGTACAGGAGCTGTGGGCAGGTCGTCCGTGCACACCTGGCCATGACACACCTGGCTGGCCCTCTCGGTGGGGAGGCCTGTGTGCCTGGTGCACCTGTCCCCCACCTACCCCTGGAGGAGCGGCCATGTTCAAGCATTTCCATGTCCAGCCCTCAGGGACAGTGGGGAACCTGGGTCAAGAGAGGCAGGGGCTGGCCCAGGACAAATGAGGGGTGCAGAGTCCAAGGAGCAGGGCCGCTCTCCAGTCCTAGGCCAATCCCAACCCTCCCATGAGGTTCGCTTTGGGGGTGAGAGCCCCTCAGATCCTCGGGAATAGCTACCCACCCCGTCCCCTGTGGGGACATGACCTTGGGCATCCCCGGGCACGTAGAGGCATGCGCACCTGGACACACACACACACACACACACACACACCACTCTGACTGCCCAGCTGGGGGTCAGAAGGGGAGGACACCCTGGGAGCGAGGTGGGGGACAAGGGGAAAAGAAGAAAGAGGTTGCAGACAGCTGGGCCATGGGGCAGGGCAGCAGGACTCCTGGCAAGGACCCAGATCCATAGCATGGGGAGGGGAGACAGGCCAGGCTGATGGTCAGGGGTCCCCAAGGGGCCCAGGGGGGTTGCCAGGGCACTGGGAGAGGACAGGGTCTGGGTTCCGGTGTCCATCACCACCCTGGCCACTTGGAAGCAGGAAGAGATACCCACCCCCAAGTCCAGACGGGCTACAGCACAAAAGGCCTCAGCTTACTCTTCTGTCACTTGGGCTGTAGAGATGCGGTGTCCCTAGGGTCCCACAGGCTTGTGGAAGAGCCTGTTGGCCTTGGATCTCCATCCCTGACCCACTGTGCTCCCAGTCCTGGGAAAATGCTTTGGACTCCCTCAAGGTCCTTCTGAGCAGAGGACAGACTGGGGACTTGGGGGGCTGAGGACCTGGGTACGCAGAACGTGGCAGAGCACTGGGCCACTAGTATGGAGACCAAGGTCAAGACCCTCCTTGTTGCAGCCTCAGGGTCCCCATGTGGAAGAGGTTCCAGAATCACTGCTCTGGTCAGGGTGAGGAGGCCTTAGGAAGGAACGGAGCACCAGGACAGGAGAGGGAAACAGGGACAAGGGAGACTTCTGAGGTTTCTCACATCGCCCCAGGAGCCTACAGATCCTGCTCCTGTGAGAGACACAGAGACAGAGACAGAGACATAGAAGGAGACAGAGAATGAACACAGGACAGAGGGAACCAGAAGAAGTCACAGACTTTCCTCGATCAGCTTGGAAATGACATCCCAGCATTTTGCCCCATTCTATGCCTGAGAGCGCGGTCACACAGGCCATCCACCCCGGAGGGGAGGGGATTCCATAGGGATGTGTGACCAGGATTCGGGGATGCTGGGAGCCACTGTGGGGACTGCCCAGCACATGAGCACAGACGAGGCCCTGGGACGTGAGCCTAACCCTAATGGGAGCCCCTAGAAGTCTGTGTTGTGAGAGGACAAGGTGAGAATAAGTTCATTACAACCTTCCCACGGGGGCTGGGACACAGGCAGGAGGGGGGTGGCTTTGCCCGGACCCCAGAGCAGACCCAAGCCCCTCTGAGCTGTGCTCCATGCCAAGCCCAGCTCCTGGCTCATCCTTGCATTGCCAAGTGTGCACCAGCCTCCTGTGATAGCAGGTATGGAATGTATGTAGAGGTCCTACCCCTGATGGCGTCCCTAGAAGTAGAAGCCAGAATACCCCAATGTGCAGATGGGCAGACTGGGGAGGCCCTGAGAGGCAAGGGGTCTGTCCTGGGTCACAGCCCTGGGCACACGCAGGAGCCCGGTCTGAACCCAGCTCTGTGTCCTCACAGCGGGGACACCGGCTGCATCCAGGCCTCCCGGGGGCTGTGGGTGGGCTGTGTGGGTGTCACTGTATGGATGGGGCATGGGGGGAGGGTGAGCATTGAGCAGCTGGGGGAGGGGGCCCTCAGGGGGCTCTTGTGTGAGGAGGAAGTTGGGTAAGGGGACCCCACACAGTGGTGACCTCACTTCCCTGACAACAGAGCCCAACAGAATTTGGAACCCCGGTAACCAGGCACCCACATTCCAGAGACAGCCCCCTGCCCAGCTCATTTCATTGGAGACCCTCCAACCAAAAGCATGTTCGGGTGTTGCATCTCAAAGTCCGGAGGCTGCAGGCTGAAGAAAGCACGTCCTGCAAATGCTGTCCCCCTCTGGGGATGTTGTGTCAGGGCTCCCCACCGCCTCTGGCCATTTGGCCGGAAGGACAGACAGGTGACACCAGGAGGCCCAGAGCTGGCCACCCGGCCCCACATGCTCTGATCTGACCTGTGCAGCCCCAGGTCCCCCTCCGTGTGTGCGTGTGTCTGTGTGTGTGTGTGTGTGTGTGTGTGTGTGTGTAAAGAGGGGTCATGCAGGGTGGGGCCACCCCGAGCAGGAGCAGGCTAATGAGGGGTCAGATACTCAGTGGGCAGGTCATGTTCAAGGTCAAGGCTGGCTGGGTGGGACGGGGTGTGGGGGGCTGCGAGCTTCTGCCCAGGGTTTATCCCAAGAGCCCTGCAGGGATGGGTCACTGCATCCCGGGTGCAGGGCTGTGCACACACAGGTCTGCGTCTGATCTGGAAGCAGCGAGAGGACTGGGCAGGAGGACAGTGAGGAACACCGGGCAGGGCTGTGATGGCTCCAGCCGGCTACCCGTCCCTGTCTTTGCAGACCACGGATGAAATTGGGAGGAGGCTGGCGGACACCCATTCCATCTCCGGGACCTGGGGCGTGACCCCACAGGGGTCCCCAGGAGCAGGTGCTGGGGATTGCGGGGGAAGGCCTCCGACACCACCCAAACCACTGTCCCTGCTGGTCACTGACTGGATTGTGCTCCAGGAGCCGGAGCCCACGGAGGCCGAGCCCGAGGCTGAGAAGCCCGAGGCTGGGTGCCTGTGGGTGTGTGGGGACGGGTCGGGGCTGGCCCCACAGGGAAGAGCCCCCAGAGGCTGGTGTGGGCCCTGGAGCAAAGACTGGGCGCAGAGCACCCAGCGGGTGGACGGCAGTCGGGGAGACGTCCCCGTGAGGGCTCCTTCCTGGCTGTGGCTTCTCTGGGAGGCCCTGGGCTAGATTCTGTCTCCGCAAAGGCCCACGGAGAGCAGGCACTGGGTGAGCTTTTCTCCTCTCACAGCTGCTCCACCACCTGAGGAGCTAGAGCCGGCTCCAACTCCATCGGCAGCTCTGGAGGGAGGGGTGGTGCCTGCAGCGACTTCAGGAGGAGACCAGGAGCCGGCAGGTGACCCAGCACCCGCCCACGGAGAGCCTGACGTGGGCCAGGAAGAACTGGCACCTGCTCCTGCCCCTGCTCCTGCCCCTGCCAGAGCCGCTGCCCCTGCCTGTGCTCTTGTTCCTGCCCCTGACCCAGATCCTGTCCCTGCTCCTACCCTGGATCCTGCAACTGCCACTACTGCTGACCCTGTCCCTCCCCTTGCCCCTGCCCCTGGCCCAGCTCTTACACCTGTCCCTGCCCCTGCCCCTGCTCTTACACCTGTCCCTGCCCCTATGCCAACCCCTGCCCCTCCCCCTGCCAGAGCCACTGCCCCTGCCTGTGCTCCTATTTCTGCCCCTGACCCAGCTCCTGACCCTGCTCCTGCCCTGGATCCTGCACCTGCCACTACTGCTGACCCCGTCCCTTCCCTTGCCCCTGCCCCTGGCCCTGCTCTTACACCTGTCCCTGCCCCTTCCCCCACCCGTTCCAGCTCCCGTTCCTGCCCCTTACCCAGGTCCTGCCCTGGATCCTGCACCTGCCACTACTGCTGACCCCGTCCCTTCCCTTGCCGCTGCCCCTGGCCCTGCTCTTACACCTGGCCCTGCCCCTGTCCCTGCCCCTGGCCCTGCCCCTATCCTAACCCCTGCCCCTGCTCCTGCTCCTGCAGGGCTCCCAGAGCCACAGCCAGAGCCCACAGCCCTGCGGGAAGAGCTCCTTGTACAATTACCCTTAGTTCCATCGCTGGACCCCGACGCCCCACCAGATTGTTTCATCCCCTCCCCCTATGTTCTTTCTCTCTGGTACCTATTAACTGTTATTTTATCTTTTCATGTTCTGTATACGGTTTATTATTTGTTTTAAATAAAATTACTTGTTTTCAATTGAACACGTCATGAGCATTAAGTACATTCCCAACGCTGTGCCACCACACCACAGAACATTACTGCGGAATATCTCATGCCGCAAAGGAGTCCCTGAACCAGAAGCCCTCCCTGCCCATTTCTGCCCCACCCCAGACCATCAAAACCCCTAAGCTGCTTTCTCTCTCTGTTTCTTTACCTGTTCTGGATGTTTCTGTAAGTGGAAGCACGCAACAGGTGCCTTTGTGGCTGCCCACCTGTTTTCAAAGGGAACTTGTTTTCGTCTGTGTTTATTTGTCATAAAATTTCCCTTATTCGATATTGAAATCCCTAATGGATTACAGATCAGATGTAATCAGAGAGGCCGCTTTAGGAATTATGGGCACAATCTCGGGGCCGAGACCCCTGTTCCTCCTGGGACACCACAGCCTGACCCCAGACAGGACAGGGCTGATTCCTCCTGTGGCCCACACAGAAACCGGGGAAATGCAGAAAGCTGGAAGACACACCACAAAGGGCAAAAGCATTGTTCACAACCCAAGGCCAGAGAAAGGTTTCACCTGACTCTGGTCCAAACCACGCTCCAAGTCACTGGGTTCCACAAGGATGGAGACCAAACACATGCCAGTCCAAGGGGGAGGATAGGCACGCAGGGAATATGTGTCACAGATGTGGAGCTCCCGGGGAAGGACTCCGGCAAAGGAAACCCTATGGAGGCAGCGCTCGTCACCCTCAGACTGGCAGGTGTCTGGTCTGGGGAGAACGTGAGGAAGCGGAGGTCCAATGCAGGTCCCCTGGAGGAAAAGGGTGACGGGCACCCCTGTCTGGGAGAACAGTGAGCAGCACCCATCCCAAGCCACAGGGCACCCATCACCTGGTATGCTCAGCCTCGGACTCACCCCTGGAAACTCTGGCTCGGTTTTTCACAGATGTATTTTCAGGAGTGTTCATCACAGCAGTGGTGGAAAGAGCAGGGAATGGAACAACGCTAATGCCCAAGGAGATGGATGGGATCCATGGTCCAGTCCTCATGATAGAATACCTTGTAGCTACTGTCACATTGTCCTTCGAGGCACAGGATCCGGGAAGCCCCTCCTGAGAGCCCCTCCTGCGACCCTCTTCCTGGGAACATTGAGAATTGTTTGAGGAGGAGGTGGAGAGGATCCAGGATGACAGCGGGTCCAAGGAGAAGGAAGGTCAGCACTGGGAGGACAGTTGGACGTGCCCTGAGCCACCACCCAGGGCCCGGGCTGTGATGCCCTTAGACCTCACCCCAAATAATGGCTCCTGAGGTATGGATGCAGCTTCTGTGGTTTCACTTCCTCCCTCCCTACATCATTTATTCACTCCCTCATTCATTCCCCCCTTCCCCTCCCCTCCCGTCCTCCCTGACTCCCTCCCATCCTCCCTGCCTCCCTCCCTCCCCTCTACCCCTCCCTCCCCTCTGCCCCTCCCATCCTCCCTTTCCTCCTCCCTCTCTCCCCTCCCTCTCCCCATCCTCCCTCCCTCCCATCCTCCCTTCCCTCCTCCCTCTCTCCCCTCCTTCTCTCCCATCCTCCCTCCCTCTCTCTTTCCCTCACTCCCATCCTCCCTCATGCCCTCCCTCATTCAGCAGAGGATCTGGGGTCCCTGCTGTGTACCGAGCACCGGGGCTTCATCAGTGAGCACCCCCCAACCCACAGGGTCATGTCTACTGTGGGAGGTGACGGGGGCAGTCCTCAGGGCTAGCACTGGTGATGAGCACCAGGAATCTGCTCCTGAAAACAGAGGCCAGTTGCACAAAGAAAAGAATGGAGAGAGCCATGCTTAGCACTTCCTCTGGAAAAATCTAGTCCTGAAAAGTGATGAAAAGTAAGTATATCCTAAACTTCATGCAATGTGAGTTCTAGTGGCAGGTACATACTGATTCTTAGAACCAACAAAGAGTAAATCATCCAGTGTCGACTGGGGTGTTGTGACCCAACTTTTCTGACCAAATGACAGCGTTTCAGCCAACATCTCCAGGGCTTCTGAGTTTTCCCAAGGGTCTCTGCAATCCTCTGATCCTTCCATCAACCTCCTTGGGAAGCTCTATCCTGTCGTCTTCCTTGTCTCCTGCCTCTTCTGGGACCCTTCCGTGGCCTCCCCACGAGGGCCACCCCCACCAGGACTCCCTGTGCCCCCTGGCCTGATGCCCACATCCCATGCTGGGTCCTGTGAGCCTAGTGCTTTGTGCAAGGACTGTGTGCTCCCTCTGGGGTCACTTGGCATCTCCCTTGCAGTGGCCTGCATCTTCCTGCGCTGGGTCTCCTCTGAGCAGTCTGTGAGGTCAGACTGTGCCCATGTCACAGACATGGAAGCGAAAGTCCAGAAGGTCCAGACAACCTGCTCCCAGTCCCAGGGTGTGGAGCCTGGGCCAAGGATGGTCAGTGAGCAGAGGAAGACTTGGGCCCAGGGAGACTGAGGGAGGACGTGGCACAGTGAACCCACAGGAGGAGAGTGAGCTATGTGGGGGCCTGGTGCTCAGACCTGCTGGGAGACCACGTCGCACTGGCTCTGTCCCCAGGGCTGGAGGTTGTCAGGGTATCCACCCTCCCAGGCTGCAGGCTGGCAGTGACTGGCAGGAGAGGAGGCACCTGGTGCAGGAGAGAGCCCTCAGGCAGAGAGGAGGGGGCAGGTGCTCCCCCAGCAGCAGGTGCACTGGGGCGGGCTGAGGGGGCATCAGTGGACAGGAGTGCCTGCAGCTGGAGTCTCCACACAGACCCCCTCTTCAGGCTCAGCACAAGCTTATCTGGATGGCCTTTGTCCCCCAAATACAAAGTCTGGCCCAGGACCCCCCTCAAGCCCCGACTCCCAATCCTTTGTGCTCAGCTCAAGTGACAAGAAACGGCCAATAGTTTAGGTGATGTTGGGTGCACAGGGACATTTGTTTTTCTGGCCCATGCTGTAATGTTGCTGGCATTTTAAAGATCTCAGGGCTTTGATTCAAAAACGGTAGGATGCCAGGGACCCCAGTCGGCTTTCTGGAAACCTGCCTCTGGGCCTTGCAGCCCTCCCATCCCACCAGCTCTGCTCAGAATCCCTCCAGGTTGGGGCGCCTGGGTGGCTCAGTTGGTTAAGCAACTGCCTTCGGCTCAGGTCATGATCTCAGGGTCCTGGGATCGAGCCCCGCATCAGGCTCCCAGCTCGGCGGGAAGCCTGCTTCTCCCTCTCCCACTCCCCCTGCTTGTGTTCCCTCTCTCGCTGTCTCTCTCTCTGTCAAATAAATAAATAAAATCTTTAAAAAAAAAAAAAAAAAAAAAGAATCCCTCCAGGTCACAGACCCACAGTCTTGGGTCCTCAGATGGCCCAGACAATGCACCTTCAAAAAGCGATCCCAGTGGGGCAGTAGGACACACTGCGGATTCCAGCAAATCCCCCTCCCAGAAAGTGAGGGTACCGCTGGACGAGTTGTCTGAAAACAGCCAGGTCAGGGTTCCAGGAAGATACCAGAGGCACAGGAGTAACTGAGGGGCATCTGAAGGTCAGGTACAGGCAGTCAGAGCTTCCAGGCCCTTCTTCCCTAAAGCTCCTCATTCCTCAGCCTTTCTTCCGGTGATTCTGCTCGGTTTCTATTTGCCCCAACTATTATCCATTGCCTAGGCAGCAGAGACTCACATATGACTTTAAATGTTTTGAACACTGAATGTCCACTTCAGGACATAGCCACTTCACTACTGGGAGAGTTGGTAGCAAGCAAGAAGTCACAGAGGACCCCAAGGGTCTGGACTTGGTGTTTCCCTCTCCTGAGATGGGGACACCTGTGGGACGAGCAGGTGGCCAGCTGGTGGGGGGGCAGGGGCAGGCACCTGACGTGGACAGATGCGGTAGGTGAGGCCCGAGGCCCCCGGGGTATGTGCCTGGCATCTGGACTGAACAGGTCTTCAAAGCTGCAGATTGGCTGGGACCATCTTCAGGCTGAGGAGGAAGGGGAGGGGAGCAGAAGGGACTGAGGAGGCTTGGCTTAGACAGGAGAGGGCTGAGCCACTCCTTTGGGGGAAAAGTGGGTCAGGTCCAGGCTCACAGGGACAGACCTTGAGGCCATTGTGCTATGTGAAATAAGCCAGTTCCTAAAGGACCGATACCGGAGGACCCCACTTGTGAGGGACAGAGAGCACTCCAATTTATAGAGGTGGAAGGAGCTGCTGGGTGCCGGGGCTGGGGAAGGGGAATGGGGGGTTAGGGTCTCGTGGGTAGGGGTTCAGTTTGGGATGATGAAAACATGGCGATGGATGGAGGTGGCAGGTGCAGAACAGTGAATGTACTTATTGCCACTGAAATGCGCTTAATGGTATCAGTTGTATGATCTATTACACCACAGATACGAAGCAGGGGATAGAAGAGTGATCCTGACAGAGGGCACAGCAAAAGCAAAGGCTTGTAGTCAGGCCCAGGGCACATGTGGGACGACCACACACTTGGGTGGGCCACATAGGGGGGGTCGTGGTGGAAGAGGTGAGGCTGGAGAGGCCAGGCAGGAAGGGAGCAGACCACAGAGAGGCCCAAAGGTTATGTTCCGAAAAGATCACTCTAGTTACCAGAGGAGAATGGGTTCTGTGCAGCAGAGGACAGGGAGACCCTAACCCTAGCCCTAACCACTATTACCAACCCCACAAAATCAGCAAAATACATTCCTGTACCTTTCTTAAAATAGATGTAAGAAGCCACATCAGAAGGATTGCAAAACCAAGAGCTCATAAATATACTGTGCACCATAAACAAGTGACTCTTCACAAACACCTCAAAGGTTATTCAATATAGTGAAACCAAGCAATGTTATACACCACAATAAATTTTTAAATAAAAACAAGTGGTCATATTAATTGATGCAGAAAATGTTCTAACCAAAGTCCAATGTCTGTTGCTGATATAAATATTCATGAAAGCAGGAATAAGGAGTAATTTTCTCATTAAATCTCTAGCAAACACCATCCTTAAGTCTGAAGATGGACAGCTCTACTCTGAAATCAGGAACAAGGACAGGATGCTGGTTTTCACCCGTTGCTCAATATTGTACTGAAAGTTCTACCCAGAATGATAAGGCAAGAAATAAGGCATCCACATGTGAAAGTAAACACTAGAACTCTGTCTATTCAGAGACCAGAGATAACATCATCTTATATAGGGCTTCCTAAAGAATCAACAAGAAATGATTACAGCCAGTTACCTAATTCAGCAAAGTTACAGGACAAAATATCAATACACAAAAATCTCTCTTATTTGTATACACTAGCAATGAATCATCCAAAAAGCCTTAAAAATGAAGGGAGTTCTGACACAGGCTACAACACAGATTGAACCTGGAAGTCGTTATGCTGAGTGAAATCAGCCAGTCATAGAGGACAGATACTGTGTGATTCCACTTATAGGAAGTATCCTGAGACACAAAGTAGAATGTGGCTGCAGGGGCCGAGGGGAAAGAGGAATGGGGAGCTGGTGTCTCATGCACAGAGTCCCCCTCGGGGAGAAGGAAAAAGTTCTGGAGAATGATGTACCACCGTGGGAACTCAGCTAAGGCCAGAGAACTGTGCACCTGAAATGTTTTGAGTGGTCAGTGTTATGTTTAGTCACAGTGAAAAAGTGAATGAGGGACTGATGCATGTCATAACATGGGTGGACACTGAAAACAGCCCCAGTGACAGAAGCCATCCAGAAAAGGCCACTCAGATTGGAGCCATCTGTGCTCCTTAAATCCATCAGGGTTATGCAAATAAGGGAAAGTGTCGGGAGCAGTTCCAGAAGAAGAAAACTGGATCCGAATGGAAAAGGACGCTTCAGACAGTGGGGCAGGTGGTGACAGTGGAAGTGGGCCTGTGGTCTGGGTTAAAATGTGGAAACCGCGATGATTTCCTCATTCAGGGTTATGTGGTGGTTCCGCGGGACAGTGTCCCTGTTTGGGGTAAAACGCACTGAAGCACCCCGTGTGAAGTGACAAATGTGGTAAGAAAACGACAGCTGGGGGGTCTGAGTATGGAGTTAAAGCGTATTTGTGCTGCGGTGACAGGTTTACTGCACTTTGAAATCACCGCAGAGTCAATTACTCTTCCAAACAACCATGTCAACACCTCCCAGAGAAGCAGAGACGACATTGAACTTTGTGATGGAGGCCAAGCCCTCCCAGATCCAGGTCACCCACCATGGAGAGGCCACTGGCCCTTGTAGGAGGCCACATGGTAGCAAGAGACTCGTGGGAGGATTATATCCACGGCCCCTGTGTCTTGGGTGCAGTAGAAGGAGTGGGATTTGGAATTCCAATTTTCCACAGTGCTCCACCAAAAACTGGTTAGAACTGTGAAAATGCATGAAAGGAAGCCTCAGTAAAGTGGACTGGGGACGCCAGAAGGGGAGGCTGGAGGGGAGAGCCTACCACTCAGGGTCAGTTACAGGAACAACTGTCAGTTACAGACCCGACCTTAGAACCCCCCACAGGAGAGACTCATCAGGCACAGACCCCAGAAGGGAAGATGTAGGTTTCACCTCCTCCAAGAAGTCCACCCTCCCTGCAGCTCAGCAGGTGACAACCCTCCATCACCTGAAGCCCTGCTTCTCTCCAGTGGACTTTCCTTCAGAACAACCCTCCCAACTTCCCCCACCTTCTCCTGAAATACTGACCAGGTGACAGACCTGTTCTCTCTCTCTCTCTCTCTCTCTCTCTCTCTCTCTCTCTCACACACACACACACACACACACACACACACACACACTCGTGAGACTCTGATGACCGGCATCGAGGGAGACACACGGAGACGGGAAGACACCCTGTGCTCAGGGAAGAACCGACACTGTGAAAATACCTACTCTCCCCAAAGCCGTCTACACAGTCAGTGCCATCGCTACCAAAGTTGCAGGGGGGTCTTCACCGACACCGAACCAACAGCCCTGAAGCGGGTGTGGACGCGGGGAGGACCCCGCAGGGCCGAGGCCGGGGGAGCACGAGCACAGCGGCAGCGGCCGCTCCCTGACCGCACACCGCCTGAGGAGCCCCAAGAACCGAATCCGTGTGGCGCATAAACACAGTCGCGCGGACCCCGCAGACCGGATCCGAGCCCAGAAAGGGGAGACCCCACAGCCCCGCACACAGCACCCCCGGGAACCCACGTCACCGCACACAAAGCCACGGAAACCCCACGGTCTACACAGCGCACCCTTCCTGTGGGCACGGACCCCCTCAGCAGTCCCCGCTCAGGCGGCTTCTCCTCACCTTCTCCTCCCAGGCGGGTCCTGAGGAGGCCGGGCTCCTGTCGGTGTACACACGGACCCACATCCTCCACAGCGGGCACCGGTGTAGATGCGGACCCACGTCCTCCACTGCGGGTCCTGTCAGCGTGGACACGGCCCCACATCCTCCCCAGGCCTCCACAGCATGTCCTGAGGAGGCCCGGCTCCTGTCGGTGTGGATGCGGACCCACGTCCTTCAGAAGCCCCCACAGGGGGTCCTGAGGAGGTCGGGCTCCTGTCAGAAGGGACGCGCATGCCTCCCACGGCTCGGGGAGCTGGGCTCGGGCGCCCCCTGCAGGCGCTGGAGGCAGTGCAAGATGCTGTGCACTCACTTCAGTGGAGGCACCTGTCCCCTGCCCTGGATCCAGCGGAATCCATTAAATTTTGGAAATTCACACTGAAATCGAGCCCAATATCCCCTGACATCTCCAGAAATAGGAACAATTAATTGGAAACTATATGTACTTAAATGAAATGCAGATACAAACTTAAAAACTTGTATCAAAATTCATTCAAAATTGTAGATAAATTTAAAATGCAAAACTATCAAAATATCAAAAAGAAAACATAAAGGAAAATCTACATGACCTTAGTTTTGGTGAGGAATTTTAACACACAACACCAAAGGCCAATCCACAAAAGAAAAAAAATGATAACATGAACCTCCTAAAATTAAAACTTCTACTCTGTGAAAGAAAGACCTTGCTCAGAAAACTAAAAGACAAGTCACACGCTGGGAGAAAATATTTGCAAAACACATATCTGATAAGGGATTTGTATTCAAAATATACAAAAAACTCTCAGAAATCAACAAAAAGGATATAACCTAATTGATAATGGGTAAATATCTGAATGATGCCTAGACAAAGAAGATGTACAGATAATATGCACGTGAAGTATGCTCAACATCTGCTATCATTAGGAAATTACAATTTTAAACAATAGTGAGATAACAACACACACCTATCAGAAATGCTAAACTACAAAAAACAAGAATACCAATTTCTGGAAGGTGAGAAATGACAGCAACTGTCCTTCACACTGGGGGAATGTACCTACTGCGGCTTCAGAAGACAGTTTGGCAGTTTTTTTCCAAAGCTAAGTAAGTCTCACTTTTAGGATCCAACAATCTTGCTTCTGGTATTTAGACAACTGCTTTGAAAAGCTATTTCCAAACAAAAACTCTCATGCAGTTATGCACAGCAGCTCTATGTCTAGTGGTTAAAATCTGACAGAAATCTGTCTAGTGGTACTTCAATAGATGAATCCATAAGCAAACTGGAGTGCATCCATGTGAAGGAGGCAGAATATGCCACCCCAAATATGCCTCTTTGGCACAAGGATTATCTGGGGCTGATTAATTTTAAGAACCAGAAGACACAGGAGAATCTCTGAAAACTAAGCAGAGCTTGCCATTTGGTGAATGAAATGTACACAGATAAAGGAAAGCTCCATTTATAAGGGTATCTCCCTCTCTGTACCAGGAAGAGAAGAATGACTAAATCTCAAAACACTCTTACCAAAGGAGAAGGCACAGACTTAAATCTGCGTAACAACCATATCCTCCTTTACTGTGCTTGGCCTGGTAATGTCCCTTAAGTGGTGTTCCCACCACCCAAAACTTTTATGTCTTTAGCTGAAGATGGCATTTAGGGTGATGGGAGTTACTGTTTTCCTGGGTATCTCCCATGTAAACAGGATGTATGCATGTTATTAAACTTCTATTTGTTTTTCCCATTTATCTATTCAGCAATAAAAAGGAATGAACTATCACCCCATACAATGCCATGGATGATTCTTACACCTATTTTGGTAAGGGAAAGAATCCAGTCTGAAAAGGCTACACACTGTATGACCCCATTTATAGGACATTCTGGAAAAGAAAAAACTACAGATATGACAAAAGGATCATGGGGTAGGGAGCTTGAAGTATGCCATGATATTTTAGTGCTGGATACCTGCCACTGCGCATGTCAAAACCCAAACATTTTCACACCCCAAAGAGTAAATCATAATCTACTCAAGTTAAGTTATTTAGGATGTGGGAATGTCACATTTAGGATGTGGGATGTTTGGGCCAAAGGCAGACTGCCCCAAATGTGCCACTTTGGCATACCAATCATTTTAAATAAAAGTTACTTAAGAGACAGCCTATGTAAGAGAGACACTCAGACCCTCCTCTGTCCCCCTGGAAGCAGGAAATCCATCTCCACATGAAGATCTCCCTGTGCCAGGAAGTGAAAAGACTTCCTAATCACCAGAGATGGGAAATTTAGAGCCCAGAAGGCTGCATAAACAACCCTTGTTACTTTTGACTAATTTACTACCCCAGCTCAAATTCTGTTTAGAACTCCTTACTAATTGAAGCTCCTAAGGTTGTTTTCTTTCTTCTCTGAACTTCTCACAGATTTATTTTCTCTTTGTCCACAAAGTATAAAACCTGCCTGCCTTAGTCATTTAATCATGTGTACAGGATTAAACTTTGTGGGCTTTTTTTCTCCTGTTAATTAATCTGTCTCATGTCAATGTAATTCCTAGTCGAGCTGGAAGAACCTTGAAATGAGCAAAATTTCTTCTGCCCCTTTAGTGGAAATACAGAATATGACAAATAATCTAACCGTATTGGAAATGTATGAAAAAACACTCACTGTAGGTTGTATGGCAAAAGATGCTGACCTAAGTAGCGTTGGAAATGAGTGGAATCTGTAGACTAAAGGAAAAATGTACTGTACGTACCCAGTGGACTCTATTTCATAAAGTTCTTTCCCATCAGGGTGGTAGCTAATAGTTCTGAAAACACCAGATCCGTAATCTGCAATGGAGCAATGAATTAAATACATGGCAGGTGGTGAGAGCCACTTTGTCACTGTTGAAGTAGAAAGTTACAGATCAGCAAAGGGAGAAGATCACAATATGACCAGGTTGGAGACATCAGCATGAACTCACCTTTGACTTAATATGGACACAGAGAGTTCCACATAGAAATCTTTGATTAGGTGTGTTTACGTAGGCTGGAATACATGCATATATTGCCTTGCATTGTCTGCTGAGCACATTCAGTTCCCGCAGGTAAGACTTTAACACCATTCTCTAATAAAAGGAGCCAGAGCTCTTTGAAGAAATTGCTGACACTAGGACTGAGACAGTAAATGTAGGAGCCAGGATAACCTCGAAGTATCATAAACTAAAGAAGTACCAAGAAAAACCCCACAAAGATGACATTATGTCAATGGAAGGCAGGAGCCAATGGAAAGTGCTGGTGAAAATGAACGATTTGTTAAAAAGAAACCACAGGCCCAAAATGGAGTCACTTATGTTAAGAGACCCAGGTCAGCAAACGAGGACTTACTACCTAACCCAGCTGCAGTTTCACACACCCCCACCTCTATGTAAACTTTAACCAGTCAACCTGGAAAATGTACTGAATGGCCCCTTCTGTTCCCCTTAGGAGGGTGACCTTGCCTAAAACAATGCATCCTTTGCTAATGATTTCCTTTTTTCAATTTCCTGTCTGCTTTTAAAAGCCTTTCCTTCCATGCAGCTCAAAGGAGGTCCTTTCTATTTACTAGATGGGCTGCTGCCCAATTCATGAACTGTTCAATGAAGCCAATGTGATCTTTTAAATTACTCAGTTGTATTTTTTATTAACAGATTACACAGGTTTTTACAATTGGGATTGAATAGACCTGTCCTAACAGAATTCCAAATAATAGATGTAGACACTCAGCCATCCATCAAGGAGGAGAAACTAATTCCCCTCTCCTAAAGTGTGTGGGCTCCGCACAGTGTCTTCCTGCTCACAAAGACACACCATATGCACATGGGAAAGAGTAACTTCATGGTGGGGAAGCCTGGAAGACTAACACTGCCTCAGCCAGGTGACCAACGTTAACATGGACAGTGACAGGTGTTCCCTTGTTGTAGAGTGATGACATAGCACTTTACCTCCATGATCCAATTCCTCGAAACCTACAACCCCAGTCTAACCATGAGAAAAACAAGTAAATCCCAATGCAGGTCTATGTACAAAATGCCCGACCAGTCCTCCTCAACATGGTCAAGGTCACTGAAACAAGTCTGAGGGACTGTCACAACTAAGGAGAGCCTAAAGAGATGTGATGACCACATGTCACTTGGTGCCCTGCATGGGATCCTGGAGCCAGAAAAGGTAGAACAGAAGGAACCTGAATAAAGTATGGACTTTAGTAATAATGTATCAACATTTGTTCTTCAATTGTGACAATTCTGAAAAAAAATAGAGAGTAGAAATCAAAGGTCAAATAAGAGAAACCTATTGCATCGGACTGGAAGCCTAGAGGAAATGGGTGATTTCCTAATAAAAATGCACAACAATATGGACCCTAAAATAAGGAAAAAACAAGCAGACCAATTAGCCATCCAGAGGCCTCTTCCTCCTGCTGGTTCTCCCCTCACTGTTCTGGGGTTTTCCTCTCCCAGAACAGAAAAGGAACAGGGACAGAGCTGTTCTGGAACTGCCCTGAGACCTGACCCCACCTACTGTCTTCCTCTCCCCCAGCCATGGCCCGCCCAGTGAGGACACCGTGCATGGGGAGTCTCAGGGACTGTTGATCCTGATGTGTCACCTAGCACTTTGGATGGCAAGGGACTGGACATACTTACTGAAGTAAAAGAAATTAATACTTTTAAATGGTAGAAATACATGATCACTTGCAAGAGGCAAGTGAAGAGTGGGTTTAGACCTGGCAGTACCAGGGGCTCACACTCTCACAGTATGATCTGGACTCTCTCCAATCCTCCATCCTGCTAAGTGTTCTGGACATTCACAGGCATAGTCTCTTTCACTGCATCTGCGGCCTCCAGCAACTGCAGGCTGACACCCACTCATCATCTAGTCTACTGGGAAGCGTTTCTCCTTCCCTTGAGTTCCAAGAAAAGTCACAGCCTTAAGTATCTTTGGTCTTGGGACACATTCTCATCCTTGAAGCCATCTGAGCACCCAGAAGATGGAGCATGGGGTTGGCTAGACTTGGATCATACACCCACCTTCAAGGTGGGTGGAATGTGGGGGTCTATACTCTGGAACCCTTTGGATGGGAGGCAGATGATATTATTGCTCAGTGAATCAGTGGGAGGCTCAAGGATTATTCCACAGCCCAGAATCCACACTTGGCATGTTTTCTAGAGGCCACAGTCCTTGGGTCATGCACATGACTCTCCAAGACCATGCAGTCTCATTGAGAAACTGCCTGCTGAAAGACACAGTTGTTCCTATATCCTTGAATCTTTTTTTTTTTTTTAAGATTTTATTTATTTATTTGACAGAGAAAGAGACAGCGAGAGCAGGAACACAAGCAGGCGGAGTAGGAGAGGGAGAAGCAGGCTTCCTGCCAAGCAGGGAGCCCGATGTGGGACTCGATCCCAGGACCCTGGAATCATGACCTGAGCCGAAGGCAGATGCTTAACGACTGAGCCACCCAGGCGCCCCCTATATCCTTGATTCTTGATGCCCTCACCAACTACCTTGCCTAGTTAATTCCTACTCATTCACTTCCCACCTTGAAAATGTTATTGCACTTGAATAAAATTTGCCCTGTTGATTTAACAAATCCAATGAGGTTACCAAAAATGTTTTGCAGGGTGTTAATGTCTCAGAAATGGGAAGGTTCAACAGGCTGAAGAGACCTAGGAGCTGTCTAGCTACTGAAAAATATGCTAAATGAGACCTAAGAGCAGCCGTGGATTCTTTAAATTAGTTTTCAAATGTGTCTGTTTTGTATAGGAAATGATAGGAAACTCAGAGAAGCGTCAAGAGGGTTAGATAAACAGGTTTGAGGCCTAGTAAGCCTCCAGGACAATGTCACACTACAGAATTGGCCTCCAAACTGTACAGGAAGTTGGTGCCACCCCAAAATCCCTATCAATGGCATTGTTCAGAGACGACAATGGGACAAGGACACTACCACACTGCTGTCAGGAATAAATGAGGGGAAACTGCCATCTTGTGGCAGAATTTACTAACTGAAGTTGACAAAATAGTTTTGTTTTTTATTAGGAATTTATATTGTTTAAACTTACAGTAGAAATTCACATGGGGGATAAGAAATTAATGAATATTGACCTAGTAAAAGTAAAGGTAAATATATTTTAAACTTGGGAGGATTTACCATTGGTGATTTGGCTTTTCTTCTTTTTTGACATAATAGGAAATTTTTCCAATATAGTGAAGAGAATGGTGTGGTGAATGCCATGTACATATCATTTAGACTTAATTATTAATAATTAGCTATATTTGCTTCACATTTTTATATTGTAAAATATTATAAATTACGGACATAACAACACTGCACAGCTAACTCTTTCAGTATGCACTTCTAAAAATACCAGCACAATTTTCCACAGAACCACAATACCGTTATTGAACCTAATGAAAATCAACTATTCTCGGGTGCCTGGGTGGCTCAGATGGTTAAGCATCTGCCTTAGGCTCAGGTCATGATCCCAGGGTCCTGGGATCGAGTCCCGCATCGAGCTCCCTGCTCCTTGGGAGCCTGCTTCTCCCTCTGCCTCTCTCTCTCTGTCTCTCATGAATAAATAAAATCTTAAAAAAAAAAAAAAATCAACTATTCTCACATATCATCAGTGTTCGATTGGGGGGGGTTTCCAAAAACCAATCAACATCAGAAGGCAAACCTAAGACATAACCAGAAGAAATGATATTTGCAAGTCTAAGAATCTATTATAATTTCCCCATGAAAGACAAAATAAATACCTCCCTTATACACTTAAGAGGAAATATTTTTTCCATAAAATTATCCGGGAATGGGCAATGTAAACCTAAAATTATGCATGAAGGAACTTCCCTGTAGCTGTGTGGAGAACTATGTCCAAATGTTCCAATATAACTGTGTTTTTTTAGTGGGAATATATAAGAATTACCGAACCTGAGACATTACATCTCTGCTTTCTCATCACACAGACGCCTGTGTGAGATGTGCAATCACTATGCAAACAGTAAGAGAGATTGCCATCCCCCAAAAACTGTGATCTTTCTGGTTTTTGACTTGGGGGGTCTTTGTAAAGCTCTGAGTCGATCAACAACCAATCCCTCAGCTACATCCTCCTCATCTCCCTCGCCCTGTGCCTCCTCTGCTCCTTACTCTTCATTGACCCCCAACACAGCCACCTGCATCCTCTGGCAATCCACATTTAGTGTGTGTTTACCATAGGTCTTTCCATTGTTTTGGCCAAAACCATCATTGTGGTCATGGCTTTCAGGTTCACACCAGGAAGGAAAGTGAGGTGTCATGGGGCCTCTAATTCTGGCATTCCCTAATGCAAGTGACTCTAATCTGGCTAGGAAGGTCTCCCGGCTTCAGTGACACATACACTCTGAGCCGAGATATGCAATCTTTTACAAAATTCTGCAAATCTCTCCTTACCAGGTGTGCAGTGATCTCATTTTACGTTCCATTTTTTGAACCACTTCTCTGTCACTAGGCTTTATTTCACTTTCCTATTTTCCTCATTTACAAAAGTCTTTCCCACACTCCAGTCTCAAACAGGTCTTTCTACTTTTTTCCCAGCATTCCTAAAGGTTAGTTTACAGCTTTCTATCTTCTACTCCTCTGGAATTCACTATTGAGAATTTTAAGAAACTAGCATTCCCTTTTTTTTTTAATTTAAATTCAACTAGCGAACACATAATACAGCATTAGTTTTTGATATAATATTCCTGACTCATTAGTTGCCCATAACACCCAGTGCTCACCACGTCATGTGCCCTCCTTAATGCCCATCACCCAGTTACCCCAACCCCCCATCCACCTCCCTTTCCACAACCCTCAGTTTTTTTCCTGGAGCCAAGAGTCTCTCATGGTTTGTCTCCCCTTCTAAGTAAAACGACGGGAAAAGGGCTGAGTGTCACCTGTTTCTGAAGCTCCCCATGTGGGGTGTCCACATGACCAGAGATGGGGGGGGGGGGGGACAGCTGAGCCAAGGACTGGAAGGGCAGAACTGGAGAGAGTTTCAGGCCAGAGGGCCCAGCTTTTGGTGAGTCCCACAGGGGCACAGCAAGTGGGCAAACTAAGCTGGGGGCTTCCTGGGAACCCCAAGATACCTGGGGCATGTGCAGTTGCATGTGGGCATTAAAGGGGCTTCCAAAACCTTGGGGGATATGGGCATATCCTGGCCAGACACCCCATAAGGTAGGTGATACACCTCTATTTTTCAGGAGACAATGGGACTCAAATAAGGGGGAGAACCCCCAGCTGCTAGAAAGAATATAGTCCTTGGAATAGTCCATGGGGAACTGAGCAAGTGCTGATAAAAGTTTGTAGAACAAGGACGCCTGGGTGGCTCAGTCAGTTGAGCCTCTACCTTTGGTTCGGGTCATGATCCCAGAGTTCGGGGATGGAGTCCCACATCAGGCTCCCTGCTCAGCGGAAGGTCTGCTTCTCCCTTTCCCTCTGCCAGTCCCCCTGCTCGTGCGCTCTGTCAAATAAATAAAACCTTTAAAAAAAAAAAAAGTTTGCAGAACAAATGATCATCGTCCAGTGGTATTTGTATCAGACACGTGGGTGTAGTTGCAAAGGTCACTAGGAAGAACCAAACATGAGCTGCAGAGCCATGGAGCTGCTGTTGAGACCCCCACACAGCAGTGCCTGTTGCATAGACCAGAACACCGAGGCCTGAGAGTGGTGTAGGTAGGCCAGTTAACCTCACCTAGCACCACCTATACCCACCCCATTTATAGATGGGTGAACTGTAGTCAGGGTAAGGGGTGTGACTTAGCTGTGGTTGCCCAACAGGCAAGCCATGGATGAAACACCACCAAGAACACAGCTGGGTACAAGCTAAAGGAGCATCCTGAGTAGAAAAATGACCTAAGAGGGAAGCAGGGTTGATGGCCCAGAGGCTAAACAGTGCCCTCCCATCTCTTGTCTTCAGATGATTCCTGTTCCCCATTCTCCATGCACCATGTTCCCCAAAGTCCAAGACCTGCTACAAGTGGACTCTTAGTGAACATCATACCAGGATTGAAACCATTGAGGCAGGACTGAGTTGGTTATCTCAGGAGCAGACAAGAAGCCAGCAAGGTGGGAACAAGAAAAGGGGGCCACATCAGAGAGGTGGTCAGGAGCCTAAATGTGTGCAGGCCCTAAGTGGGACCTTGTCCACCAGCCTTCGCATTGTATCCTAGGTACAATAAAGTCACTAGATCAGAGAAATAGGACCCAACCGATATACATGGAGGACCACTGGCTACACTGAACACACAAGAGGCAAAAGCGATGTACTGACACTAACCGGGAGGCTCACACAGCAGTCAGGAGAAGAGCCAGGGCCAGGACTAGAATGCCGAGCAATGAAGAGAAAGCACAAAAGATCAGAGATTTAGCTTGAAGACAGAACTCACATACCAGCTAAAGTATTGAACACTTGTATGGGAGAAGGAAAGCAAGAAAGGATGACACAGGTTTTTGGCCTAATCAACTAGGTGGGCAGTAGGCCCATTCACTCAAAATCAGAAGACAAAGGGAGATTTAGGGGCCAATCAAATGTTTTGGACACGTCAAGTTTGAAATGCCCATGAAACATCAAAGGAGAAATGCTGGGTAGGCAGCTGGGCTCCAGGTTATCTATCTAGTCTGGGACGCAAGCTTGGGAGACACCAGCAAAGATGGCATCACAACTGCATTAAGCCACCCGATGCGATGCAAGAAAAGTCCTGGGACTATCACTTGGAGCAGCCAAGGTCTGGAGAGGTCATCTACTGAGGCTCAGCCCCGGTCTTCAGCCAGGATTGTGAGGACAAGCTCTCTGCCCCTAAGAACAAAGCCTGGCCTTCTGGGAGCCACACTGGCTCCCTGAGGATGACATATGCTCAGGAATGAGGGCAATACTAAGGACCAAGAATTGTGGTGAGCCTGGAACCCCACCATGCCAGACGCCTGCCTCATCTGTACTCAGATGGGTTAGTACTCACAAGGATTCACTAATCCATTTTTACCAAAAATAGTTTTATTAGTGCAACGTGACATTATGACATAAAGCACTACACCATTTGACAGGGCATTCGAGCACCAGTATACAGTTATATAGCTTCCTCCGTAGTCCTTACTACAAACAGCTGCTTAATCTCAGCCTAAAGACTGAGTAAAACATTCTTTCTACAACATGCTGAACACTCACTTCAGGTTATTGTAGAAGCTTTTTTAAACGGACCTCCTTCTTCTGACAGGAAGAACATTTCATCTGAAAATCTACAAATGGGTCTTGTACTTATCTGACAGTACCCAACAGGCTGGTCTCACATGGGTCCCACAGCCATGGCACCAGATCGAATGACCAGCCATGGACAGACCAACCCCACATCTGTCTGACAGAGCATTCCTGGAAAGGCTCTGCACTCAAGACAAACCCCCACACTACCTGGGCAGGGGAAGTGTTCCAGGATGGAAGACAAGCTAAAAGAAATTGAACCTAAACTCTTCATCAGGAGTGTCCAGGGTGGCCTTGGCTACCCCCGCCTGGCGAGGCCTGCAGACCCTTCCACTCTTCTTTCTGGTGGCCTCACCTACAGGCTGCAGCTGTGCTGTGCGGGCTGCTGTGGGGGAGGGGACAGACGGTGTCAGAACAGTCAGAACAGCTAACATTACCTGCGCCCATTCAACTCTAACCCCTTGGGACAGAAAACTGATGCACTCCTCAAAATTTTAGGGAAGGTATTATCATCAAACTCCACTTAGAGACAGGAGCACCTGGGTGCCTCAGTTAAGCTTCCAACTCTTTGATTTCAGCTCAGGTCATGATCTAAGGGTCAGGAGATCCAGTCCCCCATAGAGCACAGGGCTCTGCTCTCATCGGGGAGTCAGCTTGAGATTCTCTCTCTCCCACTGCCCCTCCGCACCAAACGCTCTCTGTCTCTCTCTCTCTAAAACAGCCCCAGCTTCTTCTCTCCCTGCTCTCCCAGGCCTCCGTGAGTCGGTGTCCTCCCCCTGCCCGCCCCCGCCAGCCCTGTTACTCTGGCCTTCTTCCTGTCACTCCCTGGGCTCTTCCTCTCTGCCCCCTGGAATCAACTCCTCACCAGTTCTGAGTACCCGAAGGGCCTCGCACCGCTCAGCTTCCATCTGAGCCCTGTAGTCCCCAAACAAGGAGTGCATCAGCTGCCTCTTCCGGGGCAGGGGGGTTCTTTCGCTGCGAAGGGTTCGGATTGCCCCAATAGCCTGCTCTTCTGAAAATAAAAACAAATGACTAGTAACCTCTATCCTCACCTCCTGCCGTCCTACAGCAATGACAACTCCATCCCGTGGCACCACCCGCAGGCCATAGCAGCACTATCACAGTGCCCCTCCCCCCCAACTCGACAGAAAGGCTCCTCACTCTGTTTCGGACTGGGTCTCTGCATCTTGAGGCCCAGCTCCAGCTGTTCCACGCACCACGCCAGTTCCCGGGCCAGCTGCTCCGCCTGTGATGAATCGGGGAGAGTGGCTATGAGACGGCAGCAGGACCCCGCGGCCTCCAGCCCCATCTCACAGGGACCCCTCCCACCCTCCCGTCCCATCCCTCTCCCTGCCTTAACTCCGAAACTCCGAGACCACACGCACCGGCCAACGCACTCACACCCGGGATGCATCGGGGATCGCCACCCTTCCCGACCGAGGCCCGCCTTGCCTGAGCCTCCGCGCTTAGGGGCGCTTCCTCTGAGGCCGGCTTTTCTGAGACCTTCCCGCCTCCATTCGCCCCAGAGGGCCCATTCCGGATTTTCTTCTTCTTTTGCTTCTTGGAGGCTGCAGCGCCTCCGCGGCGTTCGGGGTGCTCCCCGGGGGCGCTGTCACTGCACGCGGAGAGCCCTAAGCAGAGACCGACCGGATGGGGCCTGATGGCGGAAGGACTCGGGGCGTTGGGAAGCGATCCACGGGGCCGGGGGCTGCGGGGCGCGCGGGCGGTACCTGGGCCTTCGGCCGCTGATTTCTCCCGAGCAGAATGTCCTAGGGCCTGGAGAAAGGGGGGGCAGCAAGGGGTCACGGGGGGCCGCCGACTGCCCAAGACCCTGGCACCCCCACGATTTCTCGGCTCAGCTCACCGCCATGCGCCGCCGTCGCCGCCGGAGATTACGTAGGGCCTGAGGTCCGACGCCAAATTCCCTCCTCCGGAAACGCGTCTGCGGCGCCGAGTTCCGCTGGGCGCGGACGGCGCAGTGGGCAGGCACCGCTGGGATGGAAGGACAATCCCCAAACGAGGGAGTTCTCTCAAAGCTCACCTAGTGGGGAGAGAAAAGCCGTCACAGAGGAGCGTCGTGAATAGCGGCCGAAACGGGACGGCGAGTGGTCAGCAAAGACCTCCGGAGCAGCAAAGACCCGTGCCAGGCCGGCGGGACTGGTCGGTTAGCGGGAAGGAGGCCGGGGACAGGGGTCGCGGTGCAAGGCGAGGTCGGAGAGTTGGGCGAGATCCGGTCATGCAGGCGCCGAGGGATACCTGCTGTCCGCTTTGATTTTGAGCGTAAGGGGAAGAGACGTTCATCCGAAGAGTGATGTGGTCCTGCTCAGATGTGTGTTGTAAAGATCCCTCGCTGTCTTGGGACGAGGGCCGGACGGGCTGGGGGCGGGTGAGGCTGACAATGTGGAGGGATTTCAGAAACAGGGGAAGAGCCTGCGCACTTGGTGGCCTGACTGAGCGCGGCAGGGGAGAGGGCAGAGAGGGAGCCCCCTCCCACAATCCACCTTGCCCCTTTGGCCCCAGGGCAGACCTCCCACCACACAGCACTACAGACCAGGGTGCCTCCTCCCTGCCCGGGGTCACAGGCGTCGGCAGACCTCCGCAAGAAGGACGAGGGGCTTCGGGAGGACACGAGTCTGAGTGCTGTCTGATGATATTCCTGTCAGGGAAATAGGGGTAGAAGTGTCGTTTCCTGAGGCAGTGGACGGGCTGGGAGGCCTCAGAGGGTAGAAATTTGGTCATCACAGATAGCTGGTGTATTATTTATTGCAGCCTAACAAGTTGTCACAAAACTTAGCAAATCGAAAACAGTAAACATCTGGTACAGTTTCTGAGGATCAGGAATCTAGCAACAGTATAGCTGTTTGGTTCTAAGTTAGGGTCTCTGGTGACCCCTCTTGAAGGGAGGAATATCAAAAACTTTTAGACATATTTTTAAACTACCACAGTTAGATGTGTTTCAGTCCTGGCAGACTGGAGGTTTTGGTGGTGAGTGGGTTCCAGATCCAAAAGGGCTTTTTCCTGCCTTGTTTGGCTGTGAATCAACCTGTGTGACTTGGCCCAGAACTGCTTCTTCCAGAAAGCTTTCTCCACCCAGACATCTGTGTCTGAGCACAAGCCTCACACCAGACTATCCTCTTCAACAGCCCTATATGCAATCAGCCACCCAATCCTATCAGTTTATCTCCTCAATGGTCTCCACCCCTCCCCACACACACACCATCTCTGCCCTGAACAACCTCAATCCAGGCCTTGCTAATCTCTGCACTTCCACTCCGTCTTGTCTGTTCTGAAACATCCTGTGGTGGGAGTGAGCTTTCTAAAACAAAAGCTATGATACTGTCATGCCTAGAAATCTATTTCCTCCAGCATGAAGTCCAGGCTTCTTAGCTGACATGGACAGCGGTTTGCCTGACCTTCTGGCCAGCACATGCCCTACAAATCATACAGAGACAACTTTTTCCAGACCTCACTCTGCTCTGGTCCCACTGATCTCCCAGCCTTCTGACCTTCTCCTTACAGGCCCCTGCAACCCCACTGGCCTCTGCCCTGCACAGACACCTCATTTTCCTTCCCTGGCAGTACTAGCACCTATTCAAACCCCCAGCCCCAGACAGCAGGTCCTTGAAGAACTTTAGACAGGAAGGCGTAGAGGACCCAGCTTCCATGTCAGTAAGTCTCCACATCTCTCCACTGCTTCCCACCCTGGCGTGTAAAAAGGACTCATAAAAGTAAGTACAAGTCTTCAGCTTCCTCTCCCTGGCTTCTGCACCTCCACAACAACCCCAGAAACCACTCCTAACATTTCACTCTCCATCACCATGGCTACTCCCTATTTCTTGAATAGATAAGTCTCCACTAGTCTCCACTAAAATGATCTTTCCTCTGCCTACTCCCCTAGCCTCTTTAGAAAATATATTACAAATTTCATACCTGCAAATATCAATATTCATATGCAGTCACTTATCATTCAAGGTAGTTCTATAAAGTAACTGAGAACACTGAATTTGTGAATACTGAACCATCACTCCTAGGGGAAGTACAGTTGGGTTCCTGGGAGCCTCCAGTCACATTTTCATCAACTGATTGATACATCACCTTCTTATGTATTTTTATTTAATATATATTAACATATAGATCTAATATATGTTGTTGATTTATTAACATTGACGTCATGGCCAACAGCACGATGACTAGTACCTGAATGAAGTTTATATAGCACATGTATTTTCTCCGTAAGGCACAGCGTACCTTAGGAACACTAGACAACACCCCAGCACTATGCTCGAGGGCCATTTTAAACAGCAAAATCACCACCAAAAAGCACAAGAATGCAAAAAGTGTAACATTGAATATACCATGAAAAGGACACTGGTTTACAGTATGAGAGCAGTGTTGCCTGTTCAGTCTCAGCTGGGAACATGTAAGTGTAGTGATCCAGAATTTTCATTACTCTGTGCATGTCTGTGAATGACTGTGAAAGCATGAGGGGAGGTTTTGGGGGTTACAAGTAAATTTTAGCAACCAGGTGAATTTGCAAATACGGAATCCACAATAATGAAGATTAACTGTATAAATAAATGTATTTGAAGGTAAAAATAAAAAATGCATGTAACTACCACCCAGTTGAAGAAACAGAGCATTATCAATGTCTTTCAGGACTTATGTGTGCGTACATAACATAAATATGGGGATGCCTGGGTGACTCAGTTAAGCAGCTGCCTTCATCTCAGGTCATGATCCCAGGGTGCTGGGATCGAGTCCTGCATCGGGCTCCTTGTTTAGCGGGGAGCCTGTTTCTCCCTCTGCCTGCCACTCCCCCTGCTTGTGCTCTCTCTCTCACTCACTCTCTGACAAATAAATAAATAAAATCTTTTTTAAAAATAACATAAATATGTATCTCTAAATAATACTGTTTGGTTTTGCATGTTTTGAACTTTACATACATTAAATCATCCTATAGGTGTTCTTAAGCTTGTTTTTCTCAATAAGTTTGTGAGGGTTACACATGTTGCTGTGTACCATTGTAGTTCACTGTCTTCACTGGTGATAATATTCTACTGTATAAGGAAACCCAACAAACATTCGTTTCTTCCACTTTTTTTTTTTTTTTTTGCTATTATAAACAATGTACTAGGCATATTCTTGTATGTCACCGATGTTCAGGTATTTCTCTAAGATCGATCTAGGAGTGGAAAAGCCAAGTTGTAGGGTTTTTTCACTTTCATTATAGTATACTTTGATGAAAAGAAATTCTTATTTTGAACATTGTTAAATGTATCAATCTTTTTATTTTCCCGTTTTGTGTCTTAAGAACCTTTTGTTAACCTGGGATCATTCAAATTTTTTGTCTGGAAGTGATTTTTGTGTCTTTTGTAAAATAGGAGTTAGTTTTATTTTTCAAAATATGGATAATCAACTTTTCTAACTCCATTTGTGGAATTCAAGTCTGCAGTGCACCTCTGTTTGAAGTTCATTTCCACATATGCATGGATGTATTTCAGAGCTCTACACTGTCTTCCATTAGGCCTTTTGTATAGCCTCACAGTAATGCCACTCTGCTTAACTGCCAATCTTTACAATAAGTCTGATATACAGGGATGTCCACTATCACCACTGGTGTTCAACAGAGTACTGGAAGTCCTAGCCTCAGCAATCAGACAACAAAAAGAAATAAAAGGCATTCAAATCAGCAAATAAATCAAACTCTCACTCTTCACAGATGACATGATTCTCCATGTAGAAAACCCAAAAGACTCCACCAAAAAATTACTAGGACTGATACAGGAATTCAGCAAAGTCACAGGATATAAAATCAATGCACAGAAGTCAGTCATATTTCTATACATTAACAATGAGGCAGAAGAAAGAGAAATCCAACAATCAATCCCATTTACAATCGCACCAAAAACCATAAGATAGCTAGGAATAAACGTAACCAAAGAGGTAAAGGATCTGTACTCTGAAAACTATAGAACACTTATGAAAGAAATCAAGGAAGACACAAAGAAGTGGAAAAACATTCCATGCTCATGGATTGGAAGAACAAATATTGTTAAAATGTCTATGCTGCCTAGAGCAATCTACACATTCAATGCCATCCCTATCAAAATACCATCAACATTTTTCACAGACCTGGAACAAACAACACTAAAATTTGTATGGAACCAGAAAAGACCCCAAATAGCCAAAGGAATGTTGAAAAAGAAAAACCAAAGTGGGAAGCATCACAATTCTGGACTTCAAACTGTATTACAAAGCTGTAATCATCAAGACAGTATGATAATGGCACAAAAACAGACACATAGATCAATGGAACAGAATAGAGAACCCAGAAATGGACCCTCAACTCTATGGTCAACTAATCTTCAACAAAGCAGGAAAGAATATCCACTGGAAAAAAGATGGTCTCTTCAACAAATGGAGTTGGGAAAATTGGACAGCTACATGCAGAAGAATGAAACTGGACCACTTTCTTACACCATACCCCAAAATAAATTCAAAATGGATGAAAAACCTCAATGTGAGACAGGAATCCATCAAAACCCTAGAGGAGAACACAGGCAGAACCTCTTTGACCTCAGCTGCAGCAACTTCTTGCTAGACATGTCTCTAAAGGCAAGGGAAACAAAAGCAAAAATGAACTTTTGGGACTTCATCAAGAGAAAAAGCTTTTGCACAGCAAAGGAAACAGCAAAACCAAAAGACAACCAACAGAATGGGAGAAGATATTTGCAAATGACATATCAGATAAAGGGCTAGTATCCAAAATCTATAAAAAAAACTTATCAAACTCAACACCTAAGCAAACAACCCAGTCGAGAAATGGGCAGAAGACATGAAAAGACATTTCTCCAAAGAAGACATACAAATGACAAACAGACATATGAAAAAATGCTCAGTATCACTTGGCCTCAGGGAAATACAAATCAAAACCACAATAAGATACCACCTCACATGGGTCAGACTGGCTAAAATTAACAACTCAGGGAACAGATGTTGGCGAGGATGTGGAGAAAGGGGAACCCTCTTAACACTGATGGGAATGCAAATTGGTGCAGCCACTCTGGAAGACAGTATGGAGGCTCCTTAAAAAGTTAAAACTAGAGCACCCTACAACCCAGAAATTGCACTATTAAGTATTTATCCAAAGGATACAAACATAGTGATTCATAGGGCACATGCACCCTAGTGTTTCTAGCAACAATGTCCACAATAGCCAAACTATGTAAAGAACCCAAATGTCCGGGGCACCTGGGTGGCTCAGTCGGTTAAGCGTCTGCCTTCAGCTCAGGTCATGATCCCAGGGTCCTGGGATCGAGCCCCGCATCGGGCTCCCTGCTCAGCGGGAAGCCTGCTTCTCCCTCTCCCTCTGCCATTCCCCCGCTTGTGCTCTCTCTCTCTCTCTCTCTCTGTCAAATAAATAAGATCTTTAAAAAAAAAAAGAACCCAAATGTCCATCGACAGTTGAATGGACAAAGAAGATGTGGTCTATATATACAATGGGATACTACTCAGCCATCAAAAAGAATGAAATCTTGACATTTACAATGATGTGGATGGAACTAGAGGGTATGCTGCTAAGCAAAATAAGACAGAAAGACAAATACATGATTTCACGCATATGTGGAATTTAAGAAACAAAATAGATGAACATAGGGGAAGGGAAGGAAAAATAAGACGAACGGAGACAAACCATGAGAGACTCAACTATAGGAAATTGGTTGGAAGGGAGGTGCGTGGGGGGATGGGGTAACTGGGTGATGGGCATGAAGGAGGGCACTTGATGGAATGAGCACTGGGTGTTATATGCAAATGATGAATCACTGAAGTCTACCTCTGAAACTAATAATACACTGTATGTTAATTAAATTGAATTTAAATTTTAAAATTAAAAAATATACAATAAGGCTAATACAGATAAAGTAAATCCCCCCACCCTGTTCTTTTACTTCAAGGGCACCTCAACTATTCTTGGACATTTGTTTTTCCATATACATTTTCAAATTGGCTTGTCAGTTTCCATTAAAAACTCCTTTGGGATTTTGTTAGAATTAATTCTATAAAGGATTTTGTGAGAACTGACTCTCCATATTAAATAATCATGAATCTAACATGAACCTGGAATACCTCTCATTTATTTAGGTCTTCTCTATATTTTTCAATAAAGTTTCAAAACTTTGTCCCTAAAGGCCTTTCACATTTTTTGTAATTAATCCTGCATATGTTATTGTTTAATTGCTATTAGGATTCAAAGTGGAACACAAATCATCTAAAAAATATGATATAATAAGAAAAATATTTTATTTTTGTCCCTGATTCATGGCACAGAGTTCCTAAAACCCTTGGAATTTCCTAAGTGATAAGGATGATAGCATTGTGGCCGCCTAGATAGCTCCAAGATGGGGGCTGGTCAGTAGAAATTCTAAGCCTTGATTAGAAGTTTACACCTTTCAGGGCACCTGGGTGGCTCAGTCATTAAGCGTCTGCCTTCGGCTCAGGTCATGATCCCACGGTCCTGGGATCGAGCCCCGCATCGGGCTCCCTGTTCCACAGGAAGCTTGCTTCTCCGTCTCCCACTCCCCCTGCTTGTGTTCCCTCTCTTGCTGTGTCTCTCTCTGTCAAATAAATAAAATCTTTTAAAAAAAAAGAAAAGAAAAAGAAGTTTACCTTTCAGCCCCATCCCCCAACCTCCAGGGAGGGGATAGGGGCTAGAGATTGAGCTAATCATCAATGAACACAACCATACCTACATATTGAAACCTCCATGAAAACCCCTAAAGGAGGGGGTTTGGGTAGCTTTGAAGTTAATGAACACATCCATGTGCTGGGAGGTGGTGCACCCCAACTCCATAGAGACAGAGGCTTCTGTACTTGGGATCCTATCAGGCTTACCCTACTTACCTCCTCATCTGGCTCTTGATTTGTATCTTTTATAATAAATCGCAATCATAAGTTAGTATTTTCCTGGGTTCTGTAAAGTCCTTCTAGCAAACTGTTGAACTTGGGGGCAGGGGTTGTGGGAACCCCTGATTTGATATCTCAGTCACACAAAAGTGTGAGTATCCTTGGCACTTGATGCTTGTGACCAGTGTCTGAAGTGTGGGCAGTCTTATGGGTGAGCCCTTAACCTGTGTGGTCTGCTCTACCTCTGGTAGTTAGTGTCAAAATTAAGTTGAATTATAGGACTCTAGCTGGTGTTGGAGAAGACACCACATAGTTGGTGTCAGCAGGGAAAAAGACTCAATCCTTAGATTTTTTTGTCTGTCTGGTCTATCCATTATTGAAAGAGGCATATAACACCCTTCTATAATGGTGAATATGTGTATTGCTCTTTATGATTCTATAATTTTGAAGTATTTTGAAACTGTAAATTTAAAATATTTTTTTCTTCCTGGTTAAATAAATGTTACAGAATTATGTAATGGCATTCTGTTATCTATTGTAATGACCTTGATCTTAAAATTTATACTTCATCTCATACTTATACAGCTTCAATAGCTTTCTTCTTTCCATCTTCTTACTTTAAACTTTGTGTTCTCAGGTTTTACATAGGTCTCCATATAGCCTGATTTTAAAAAATCCAGTCTGGTAATCTTTGCCTTATAACAGGAAAACTTAACCTACCGATACTTTTATGACTTGTATCCTGCTTTTTTATCACTTTTTCTCATTTCTCACCTTACTTTGAATTGATTAGGGTTTTTTCTTTCGTTCAGTGTTTCCCTGTCTACAAGCTTGGAAACTACACACTCTATTTCTATGCTTTTATGGTTAATCTTGAAATTTTAACATGCCTTCTTAATGTATAAAAGTCTTAGGTTTGTCAGTATTTTTACCTTCCTCCTGAATGACATAAAGAACTTTGAATACTCCAGTTCTATTCACCCCTTCCTGACTCATCTGCTATTCCTATCTTGACTTTATTTCTGTTTGGTTTTTAAACCTCCCAAATTAGACATAATTTTTATTTACAGTCAGTGTTTTTGCTAGTAAGCTGAGACGACCAGGTCAGAACATGGGATTCCTGCTCATGGGAAAGTAAATGATGTATCTTGGGCATACAGAACATACCTGCACCAGTGCCAGTCTCTAGGTTTACAAAGGCATGTTGTTAGAGACAGGGACTTCTAGAGAAGCCATAATTTTAACAGTCCAGGGTACAGGCTCACATAGTGGGTTAAGGGTAATATTTAGGTATAGAGAAATAACAAACTTGTGTCTCCTTTCCTCAGTGGGAAAGCAGAAAAGGAGTATGGCGCAGTGGTCAAGAGCACTACTGTGAAGGTGGGAATGTCTGCATTCAAATCTCAGCTCCAATATTTACTGTGTAACTTTAAAGCAGGTACTTAACCTCTCTGGTCATCCAGTTCTTCGTCTGTAAAGTGGGGGGAGTAGTTGCACCCGCCTTCATTGGTTTGTTGCAAGAATTAAGTGAGATTATGTGAAGAGCTTGGCACAGTACTTGGATAAAGGTGCCTCACATGGTTGGCATTTGCTGGTTTTTAGCTCTCTAACACCTGCCCCCTTCTTAGTAGCACCCAGGTTCTTTTGGGGGAACTGACTCAGCCCCACCGTGTGTAATCTTGGAGGAACATTAATTCAAGGTTTCCTCTTGGGAAGCTGAGTCATAAGCTTCCTCTCCCTGTCACAGTCCAGTCAGGGAGAACATATGCGACCTATGTGTGTGAATCAGAGAAAGGCAGAGGGAACATTGGTAGAAATTTCACTTAGCAGAGCAGACAGTTCCAGCTATGTGGAGCCTGCTGCCCCTGTTCTTCCAAAGCATCCTTGTTTCCTACACCACCTCCGTTGATTCTGCAAGTTTCCCAATATTTCCACACAATCAAGAATCCCAGATAAAACAATGGTGATGCTACAAATCAGCTGACACTGGGTGTGGGTTTCATGCTGGACCTTTGAAGGAGTCCTGGAATTGGAGTGTTTAGGCTGGTTATCAAAGGAGCTCAAAGAGGAAGAAAGTGTAAAATCAGGGATCCCAAAAGAAGACAGCCCATTTCAAACTCTCCTTAACAATGGATAAAAGGAAACTGAACTTTTTTTTTTTAATTCACTACAAGTTATTAGGTATTCAACTAGGAACTTAATATACTTGTCTCATTTAATTTAAACAACTCTATAAGGAATTATTCTCTTCTTAATAGAAACAAAGGCTCAGGGGCCCCTGGGTGCCTCACTCAGCTAAGAGGCTACCTTCGGCTCAGATCATGATCCCAGGGTCCTGGGATTGAGCCCAACATCAGGCTCCCTGCTCAGTGGGGAAGTCTGCCTCTCCCTCTCCATCTGCCTCTCCCCCTACTCATGCTCTCTCGATCGCTCACTCTTTCTCTCTCAAATAAATAAATAAAATCTTAAAAAAAGAAGAAGCAGCAGCCAAGGCTCAGAGAATTTAAATGTCTTGAACAAGATTCTAAGTACAGAACTGACCCCATCCCAGGTCTGACTTCAAATCCATGGTCTTCCCGGTGTACTAAACTGCCTGAGAGATGAGGCTTTCTCTTGTCTTAAGCCTTGATGGATCCTAAGTCCAAACATCACTCAGCTTCAGAACCCACAGTTATGCTTAGAGAGAATGAAGCTAAGATGCATTTAAGATTTGCAAGGCAGTTTTTACCCTGCAAGACTAGGTTCCTGCAGGTCTCCTGCATCATGTCCCTGTAGAAGCCCCACTGAGCAGGACCTAGAAGGCACCACTCCATCAAGGAGAGGGACACAGTCTTTGAAGTTCATCTCAGCCTGGAGCACAGAGCGAGAGGAAGCAGGTCTGCATCCTTGGAGGGTAAATCAGAGCCAGTGGGTGAGGCAGCACAGAGGAAAGGGCACCTGCACTTCCCTCGTCCCACTTCCCTTTCCTACCGCTCAGCCTCCTGGTCCCTCTCATCTCCTGTCCTCACATGGTCCTGGGCAATAATACTCACCAATACCAACCTCCTTCCAAACTATTCTGAACACTCCCTTTAATTCACTAACTTGCCTAGCTGTTGGAGTCATCTAAGGGCCACCAGAGAAGAGCCTGGTCCACATGCCAGAAGCCGCTGGGCTTTTCCCACAGCCTCAGGGACGTTCTGGTTTATCACTCCCATCCAGTTAGCAAATTCATGACATAACTGGTGTAGCTGCCCAAAGGTTAGGGTTAGTAATCCACTTTCTTTTGCCCTTTTGTCACACAACACGATATGTGCGTTGTTAAATGTTTCAGGCTATCCTTAGTTGTTCCTGATCACGGCACTAAAAATGCAGTTAGCAGGGAGGGGCAATATAAAGAGACCCCAGAACTTGCAAGTATGGCTGCCTCTAAGACTGAAACCAGTTGGAATCAACACCGTGGAGTTTCGTCACCTGTAGATGTAATTTTGAGATTAGAACGTGCAGCTGAGGAGGCTGGGAACAATCAATCCAATCACAATGACTTCGTTAAAACCTGCGGAGATGACCTTTATTGGTGTTAGTTCAACTTTTCTGGCTCCCACCAAAAGCCCGAACTAGAAAGCTGACCCAGCAGCCGTTGCGCCAGACTTCCGGCGGAAGGTACTTCGGCCCATGTTTGTTGGGGGCACAGGACGGACAAGGACACACCGCCATGTTCATTGGGGGCAGAGAACAGGGAGCTATCTCGGGGCCTTGTTTCTTGCGGGCACGGGACGGAGAGAAACTCCCGGGGCTTTGTTTATCGGGGACTCAGGACGGGCGGGATCCGTGGCTGCTACCTTTGAGGGGACGGTGGAGAATAAAGATCCATGGCCGCCCTGTTTACTGGGGGCAATTAAAGAACCAGAGACACAGGAGCATAGGAGACTCGGAGGAAACCTGGAGGTGGACGGCGGGTCCAGAAGAGGACCGGTAGCCGAGTCCCCCTCGCCGCCAGAGCGGGTTCAGAAAGCTACGGTTAGTGTTACCTAGGGGCGGCGCAGGAATCGGGGTGCGGCCACGTCCCCAGACCGACGCGGGTAGGGCCGGCCCAGGTCTGTTTTGGGGCTCCCTAGCTGCGGCCAGAATGGGACGGGCTTCCAGGGTGGAGACGCGGAGGGCCAGGTCACCTCCGACAGGTCCCGCGAGTCCCAGCCCCAGTGCACCGGAGAGAAGGTGGAGGTAAAGCGTGGGGCTGGGGAGCCCGGCCAGGCTGAGGAACCAGGGAGCCGGGCTGCGTCGGGGAGCCGCGGTAACCTACTTAAGCCCTACCTCGGGGTCTGCCCAGCAAATCTCCCACCATCCAGCAGGTGGGCTAAGTGAAATGAGGAAGGGAAGTGAGAAAGAGCTACATATTTTCGGATTTCCATGACTGTGTTTCCCCTACAAGTAAAAGTCAACAAGTCAAAAAGAAAGGTCAGTTTCCAAGGGCAGCAATCCGACATTACCCGAATGACCATTTTGGTCAGTCTGGTCAGTTCCATGGCAATCATCTTACCTAACCACTCACTCCATTGGACAACTCCCCCCTACTCCCACCCCACTTCTAGAAACCCTCCTGGTAGTTGCTGGAACAGGTGGACTGGATGGAGCAGAGATGGGTTTCAGCGCCTCAACAAGGGACTGGTCTCAAGCAGGGAGGCAGTCAGGGCTGCAGCGGTGGAGGGAGCCTGTGATGCCTTCTGTGTTCGTTGGGAAATAATAATCAGAGTAATTCTGGCTGGGTGAAGAGAATCTTGAAAGGAGCAGAAGAGAAGTGACTCATTGTGTACAAGAGATCCTCAGTAAGATTACTAGCAGATTTATCATCAGAAACTTTGGAGCCCAGAAGGCAGTGGGCCAATATATTCAAGGTGCTAAAAGAAAGAAAAAAAAAAAGTCATCGAAGAACCCTGTATCTGGCAAACAGTCCAAAAGTGAAGTAAAATTAAAACATTCCCAGATACACAAAAGCTTGAGGGGGTTTGTTACCACTAGACCTGCTCTGCAAGAAATGCTGAAGGGAGTCCTGCAGGGTGAAATGAAGGGGCACCAGACAGTAACTTGAAGTCATGAAGAAATACATATTTCAGTAAAGGTAAATACATGGGCAATTATAAAAGCTAGTATTGTAACAATGGTTTGTAACTCTACTTTTTGCTGTCCACTTGATTCAAGAAACTTTTTTTTTTTTTTTTACAAACTCAGCTATTAGTCTGAAAGCTAGTGTTATTGTAACTTTGGTTTTAAACTCTAAATTTTGTTCTCTATGTAATTTAAGAGTTCAGTGCATTTAAGATAATTCTTAGTTCATGTTTTGAGGCACACAGGGTATAAAGATGTAACTGTGATACTGACAACCAAAGGGATGGGGATAGAGCTGTAAAAGAGCAGAGCTTTTCTTTTATTGAGGTTTAACTGGTGTAAATTCAAATTAGAGTGTTATAACTTCAAGATATTAAATGTAATTCCAATGGTAACAACAAATAGTTATAAAATATATGCAATAGGAAGTGAGAAAGGGATTTTACTACAAAAGATAAACACACAAAAGAAGAAGTAATACAGAAAATGAGGGACAAAAAAGCTATAAGGCATAGAAAATAAATAGCAAAATGACAGAAGTCCCTCTTTATCAATAGTTACTTAAATCTGAATGGATTACATTCTCCAATCAAAGGACAAAGATTGGCAGAATGGATAAAAATACATGATCAAACTATATGCTACCTACAAGGGTTCATTTTAGATCCAAAGATACAAATAGATGGAAGTGAAAGGATGGAAAAAGATATTCCATGCAAATAGTAATCAAAAGATAGCAGATGACTGTACTAATATCAGACAAAACAGACTTTAAGTCAAAAAAAGTTTACAGGAGGCATAGAAGGACATTATTAATATATTAACATTAATAAAAGGTTAAATACAGAAAGAAGTTATAAGAGTTATAAACATTTATGCACCTAACAACAGACCCATCAAATATATGAAGCAAAAGCTGACAGAATTAAAGAGAGAAATAGACAGTGGTACAATAATAGTTGGAGACTTCAATACCCTACTTTCAATAATGGATAGAACAGACAGAAGTAAGAAAGTAGAGGATTTAAAAACAAAAATACCAGCTAGATCTAACAGACATATATAGAACGCTCTACCCAACAAACCTCTACATGTTCTCAAGTATACATGGGACATTTTCCAGGCTAGACTATATGTTAGAACACAAATTAAATCTCAGTAGATTTTAGGGGCGCCTGGGTGGCTCAGTCGTTAAGCGTCTGCCTTCGGCTCAGGTCATGATCCCAGGGTCCTGGGATCGAGCCCCGCATCGGGCTCTCTGCTCGGCGGGAAGTCTGCTTCTCCCTCTCCCACTCCCCCTGCTTATGTTCCCTCTCTCGCTGTGTCTCTCTCTGTCAAATAAATAAAATCTTAAAAAAAAATAAAAATCTCAATAGATTTTAAAAGGTAGATATTCAAAGTTATCTTCTCTGACCTCAATAGAATGAAGTTAGAAATCAGTAACAGAAATAAAACTGGAAAATTAACAAACTTGTGGAAATTAAACAACATACTATTAAATAACCAATGGATAAAAGAAGAAACCACAAGAGAAATTGGCAAATACTTAAAGATGAATGAATGTAAAAGAATACCAAAACTTATGGGACATAATGAAGGCAGTGTTAAGGGAGAGATGTATAGCTATAAATGCTTACATTAGAAAACAAGAAAGTCTCCAAATTACAAACCAGAAGGAATAAGACAAGAACCAAAACTAAACCCAAAACTAGCTCTGGAGGAAGGAAATAATAAAAATTAGAGCAGACAAATGAAACAGAGAGTAGAAAAACAATAGAGAAAATTAAACATGTTTCTTTGAAAGATTAACAAGAGAGACAAACCTTTAGGTAGATGGACTAAGGAAAAAGTAGAGAAGACTCAAATTACTAAAATCAGAAATGAAAATTGGGACATTACTACCAATTCTACATAAAAAGCATAGGAGAGTACTATGAAAAATTATATACCAACAAATATGGATTGGATAACCTAGATGAAATGAAATTTCTGGAAACTCGGAACCTACCAAGGCTAAATGAAAATTTTCTGATCTGAATAGACCTATAACTAATAAAGACTGAATCAGAAACAAATATTTTTCAAAAATGAAATATAAAATAAAAATCTCCTGACAAAGAAAGCCCTGGACCTCATGGTGTCACTGGTGAATTTTACCAAACATTTAAAGAAAAACTAGTATCGGGCGCCTGGGTGGCTCAGTCGTTAAGCGTCTGCCTTCAGCTCAGGTCATGATCCCAGGGTCCTGGGATCGAGTCCCACATCGGGCTCCCTGCTCGGCAGGAAGCCTGCTTCTCCCTCTCCCACTCCCCCTGCTTGTGTTCCTGCTCTCGCTATCTCTCTCTCTGTCAAATAAATAAATAAAATCTTTTAAAAAAAGGAAAAAAGAAAAACTAGTATCAATCCTCCCTCGAGGATCAACTTTTATAAAAAACTGAGGAGGGTACACTTTATAACTCATTCCGAGGCCAGTGTTACCCTGATACCAAAGCCAGAAAAAAATACTAACAAGAAAATAAAACTATAGGCCAATATCCTTTATGAACATTTATGCAAAAATCCTCAACAAAATTTTAGCAAACTAAATTCAAAAGCATAATAAAAGGATTATACACAATAATCAATGGGATTTACTCCTGGAATGCAAGTATGGTTCCACATATAAAAATTGTTCAATGTAAAACACCACATACACAAAATTAAGGGGAAAACCACATAATCATCACAAGGCAGATAAAGCATTTGACAAAATTTAACACATTTCATCATGAAAACACTCAACAAACTAGGAATAGAAGAAAACTACCTCAGATGTCAGTGAATAAGATCTGCCCTCATAATTTGTAGAACATGTCATGTTACCTGTAAGAGAAAGTTAAATTCTCAACAAGTGATAAATTTTTATAATGTTTTCCTGAAAAAAATTATTCCCCTGGACGCCTGGGTGCCGCAGTCGGTTAAGCATCCGACTCTTGGTTTTAGCTCAGGTCATGATCTCAGGGTCGTGAGATCAAGCCCGGCATCAGGCTCCGCGCTCAGTGTAGTCTGCTTAAGATTCTCTCTCTGGGGCGCCTGGGTGGCTCAGTCGTTAAGCATCTGCCTTCGGCTCAGGTCATGATCCCAGGGTCCTAGGATCGAGCCCCGCATCAGGCTCCCTGCTCGGCGGGAAGCCTGCTTCTCCTCTCCCACTCTCCCTGCTTGTGTTCCCTCTCTCGCTGTGTCTCTCTCTGTCAAATAAATAAAATCTTAAAAAAAAAAAAAAAAAAGACTCTCTCTCCTACACTTTGCACAGTTTGGCCATGAACGAAAGTGCACTGCACCTTTTGACAAAGAGACTGGATTTCACAGAGGTATGGGTTGGATTCAGTTTTCTTCAGAAGAACTTCAGAATGCACTACAAGAAAATCATATTCTTGATGGAGTAAATCTCCACGTTCAAGCTCAAAGGCCAAAAGTTTTGCAAGGGGATCAAACATCTGATGAAGAGAAAGATTTTTGAGACTATTACTACCTATTGAAGTACACAAAATTTAAAAAAAAAAAAAACAAAAAAACTCTCTCTCCCTCTTCCTCTGCCGCTCCCCACCTCAAATAAATAAATACAATCTTAAAAAATATACTTTCCCCTTTTAAAGATGTAATATCAGGTCCCCTTTCAAACAGTCTTTTTGAAGTGTGTTAATTTATGTCTACCAAGACGGCTTCCCCCCAACCCCACCCCAGCCCTGCAAGTCACGTAAGGTCTCCTGTTCGTGATCTTACTGTCAGGAAGCCCACTCCCCTGTTACTTGAGTGATTCCTTTCTCCATACAAATGTCACAAGACACTACCTCTACTGACCATAAGGCATTCTTGGGGAAGGGGGTTTGTCTTAGATTGTAGCTGTGTGTAAAAGTAACATCATTTTGATGAACTAAGAAACAGGTGTGGCGACCTCCCAATGTCTGACTGGGAGCCCATTTTCTTTCTACATGTATATTTTTGGTTAGAAGCACAGTCTAATTCTAAATTCTGAGTCCAAGATCTTACTTTCATACCACAGAAGTAAACAAAAAGTATATGGCACTGGAGGGCAAAAGTAAGTGCTGTGAGAACTATCTTGGGAGAGGAAAGGTTTGGAGAGAACTGAAACCCTGGGGTAGTGAGCCCTGGTGGAAGGGGGATAGTGGGAAACTCCCCCATCTCACTGCCTTTGGGAAGATCGCTACCTGTGCCCTCACCACTGTGAAAATATATATTGGCCACCTGGGGCTGCCATAGCAGAGTGCCACAAACCATGTGGCTTAAAGCAATAGGAATATATTTTTCACAACTCTGGATGGTAAAAGTACAGATCCAAGCTGTTAACAGGGCCATGCTCTCTCTCAAACCTATACGAAAATCCTTTCTTGCCTCTTCCTAATTTCTGGTGGTTTTCTGGCAGTCTTTGGCATTCCTTGGCTTGTATAACTCCAATATCAGCCCTGGTCTTCCCATGATCTTCTCCCTGTGTCTGTCTTCAGATGGCTATCTTCTTACAAGGACATCAAATTGGAGTCCACCCTACTTCAGTATGACCTCATCTTAACTAATTATATCTACAATGATCTTATTTCCAAATTAGGTCATATTCTGATGTACTGGGACTAGGACTTCTGGGGTTGGGGGAGAGACACAATTCAGCCCATAGCAGGCTGATACACGCAAACACAATCCTAGCAGCATGCAGTCCAGTGGAGTTATGTTAGGAGTCACCAGAACCTAGTTAACCCTGAGTATTCTATACCACCTTCTTGATGGCCACAGCCCTAACATCAGGTGATTCCAGCTATAGGGAATAAGTTCTTTCCAAAGACTAGTGCCGGGGCACCTGGGTGGCTCAGCCAGTTAAGTGTACAACTCTTGATCTCAGCTCAGGTCTTGATCTCAGCGTCCTGAGTTCAAGCCCTGTGCTGGGCTCCATGCTGGGTGCGGAGCCTACTTAAAAAAGAAAAAAAAAAATTGGGTGATATAAAAGATGAAAATAGAAGTATCAAAATGACATTTAAAGGAAAAAATAAATGGAAGACAGAAATATTTTTAAAGTGACTTGGAATAAAGGATCAGCAACCTCAGACTAAAATGGCTCCTTGAGTGTTAAACATGAAAGAAAGAAAAAACACATGCACTAGACACACTGTAGTGAAATTTAAGAATATAAAAAGAAAAAATGATATCTCAAAAGCTTTTAGGCAGAGATTATTACTTACAAAAGAAAATATTTTAATTAACATCAGACTTGTCAATAATGATACTGGAAACAAGAAAACAATAAAATAATATAATCATAACGTTGAAAGAAAATAATTTTGCACCTAGATTTTTATACTTGGGGTAAACTTGGGCTATCATTTTAAGTGATGGTACAGGGATGTCTGGGTGGCTCAGATAGTTGAGTGTACTTGACTTTGGCTCAGGTCATGATCTCAGGTGGTGAGATCCAGCCCTACATTGGGCTCGTGCTGAGTGTGGAGCCTGGTTAAGATTACCTTTCTCCCTCTCTCTCTCTGCCTCTCCCCCCACCCCATTCACATGCTCTCTCTTCCCCCTCTCTAAAAAATAGAAAATAAATAAATGTAAAAATTAACAAATAAAGTGATAGTACAAGATGAATAGTTGAAGCACAGAGGATCTTTTAGGGCGGTGAAACTATTCTGTACAACATTCTAATGGTAGATACATATCATTATACAGTTTTCAAAACCCATAGAATGTACAACAGCACGAGTGAATCCTAATGTAAACTATGGACTTTTGGGTGAGAATGATGTGTCAATGTATGTTCATAGATTGTACAAATGTTTGACTCTAGGGGTGCCTGGCTGGCTCTGTTGGTGGAGCATGTGACTCGATCTCGCGGTTGTGAGTTCAAGCCCCATGTTGGGCATGGAGCCTACTTAACTTAAAAATAAATAAATAGGGGCACCTGGGTGACTCAGTCAGTTAAGCAGCTGCCTTTGGCTCAGGTCATGATCCCAGGGTCCTGGGATCAAGACCCGCATCTGGCTCCCTGATCAGCAGGGAGTCTGCTTCTCCTTCTCTCTCTGCTGCTCCCCATGTTTGTGATCTCTCACTCGCGCTCTCTCAAATAAATAAATAAAATCTTCAAGAAATAATAAAAATAGGGGCGCCTGGGTGGCTCAGTCGTTGGGCGTCTGCCTTCAGCTCAGGTCATGGTCCCAGGATTCTGGGATTAAGCCCCGCATCGGGCTCCCTGCTCAGCGGGAGGCCTGCTTCTCCCTCTCCCACTCCCCCTGCTTGTGTTCCTGCTCTTGCTGTCTCTGTCTCTGTCAAATAAATAAATAAAATCTTTAAAAAAAAGAAATAATAAAAATAAAAAATAAATAAATGCAAATGTTCGACTCTAGTGTGGGAATTTGATAGTAGGGAAGGCTGTTCATATGTGGGAGCAGGGGGTGCATGGGAAATCTCCCTACCTTTTGCTTAATTTTGCTGTAAACTTAAAACTAAACAGCAGGGGGGGTTGTTTGTTTTATTTATTTATTTGGGAGACAGGAGGGGAGAGAGAGAGTGAGAGAACGAGCAGGGGAGAGGAACAGAGGGAGAGGGAGAAGCAGACTCCCCGCTGAGCAGAGAGCCCTATTCTGGGTTCAATCCCAGGACCCTGGGATCATGACCTGAGCCGAAGGCAGTCACTTAACCAACTGAGCCACCCAGGTGCCCCTAAAAAGTCTACTTAAAAAAAAAGTGATGGGGGGACCCCTGGGTGGTTCAGTTGGTTAAGCATCTGACTCTTGATCTCAGCTCAGGTCTTGATCAGGGACGTGAGTTCAAGCCCGTATTTAAAAAAAAATAAAGTGATGGTGCAATAAACAAATTCTCAGGCACAGTGAGCCTTTTCTGAAATCACTTATTCTTTTGTAGAAGGAAGTACTATAGTAAGAAAAGATAGAAATCCAGAAAAACAGATGAGATACATAAAAAGTGAGAGTCCACTGTACATATCTACTGGAACTGAACAATTAAATAAATGGGTGACAGAAGAGCCAGATTTCTTACTGTTGAAGTGGGAGATCACAGACAAGCAAGGGAGAAAGACTAGAACGATCCATGCAGCAATGGATTAGAGTTGGAAATATCAGGTTTAGCTTAATATAAATACAGATATGTATAGAAATATTTATATGTGTGTATATAGATTAGTATACACATATGTAATTCCTTGCTGTGTCAGCTGAGATGACCTAGAAGCAATGACAATTCACTGGCAATGAGCATACTTGGCACCCAGATCTTGATTTCTAATACCATTCTCCAATACAAGAAACCAGAGTTCCATGGAAAGATGACTGATGCTATGCTGGAACAAGGAACATACAGGAGCAGCCTGGAGAAGATACTAAATTACAATCTTGTCTCAGCCAGCCCCTCTGATTTTTATTTCAAGGTCACCTTGATTAGAACTTTGAGTCTTCCTAGGTGTTATTAAAAACAAACTAAACACCTAGTTAGCTCTAAGATCCATTCTGAATTAGTTTTTGTGGAAAGTGTAACATCTATGTCTAAAAATTTTCTTTGATGTGGATGTCCAATTGTTCCAGTACAATATATTGAAAAAGATTATCTTTTCTCCATTAACAGCCTTTTCTCCTTTATCAAAGATCAATTGACCATATTTGTAGGAGTCTATTTCTGGGCTCTCTATTCTGTTCCATTAGTCTATTTGTCTCTTCTTTCACCAATACCACACTGTCTTGATTACTGTAGCTTTATAGAGTGTTTTAAAGTTGGGTAGAATCAGTGCTTAGATTTTGCTGTTCTTCAGTATTGTGTTGGCTGTTCTGGGTCTTTTGACTTTCCTTACAAACTTTAGAATCTGTTTGTTGATATCCACAAATTTTTATAATTTGGATCTTAACCTCTAAAATATTTTTAAAATTTTGAGACTTTTTTTGACCATGTGTTTTTTACATGTGTATTGGTTAGTCTCCAAATATTTTGGGATTATCTAGCTATCTTTCTGTCATTGATGTCTAGCTTAATTTCATTGTGGTTTGAGACCATGTTTTGTATGATTTCTATCATTTTAAATTTGCTAAGATGTGTTCTATGGCTCAGAATGTGGTTTATCTTGGTGACTGTTCCATGTGACCTTGAGAAGAGTGTGGATTAATATGTACCATGTTTGTAACTGTTTTTTTATTCATTGCATTTGTTTCTTTAAAAAATATATATATTTCCCAGGGTGCCTGGCTGGTTCAGTCGGGAGAGCATGTTGACTCTTGATCTCAGGATGGTGAGTTCAAGCCCACATTGGGCGTGAAGCCTACTTAAAAAAAAAAATAATAAATAAATAATAAATAAATAAATAAAATCTTTCCCTCTGTTTCCGCCTTCTCTGGTTTAACTGAGCATTTTATTTAATTCCAATTTTTCTCGTATTTAGCATATTATTTATACTTCTTTGAAAAATATTTTCATGGTTGCAATATATATTTACAATTAATCTGAGTCCGCTTTCAAGTAACACTATAGTGCTTCGTAGGTAGCATAGGTACTTATAACCAATTATTCCCAGTTCCTCCCTCCCATCCCTTATGACACTGCTGTCATTCATTTTACTCATCCATGTGCTATAATTATCCAATATACTATTGCTATTATTACTTTGTAAAACAATAATCTTTTAATTAGGAGTAAGAAAAATAAAATATTTTGTTTCACCTTCATTTATTCCTTCTCTGCCCCTTTTCCTTTCTTTATGAGTTTCCGACTGATAATAGTTCCCACTCTCTCGAGAACTTCTAACATTTCTCACCAGACCGGTCTACTTGGTGCACCAAAGTCGGGACCAGGACCCAGGAACTTGCCAGTAGCACAGAATCTTCCGAGCGGCTAGAGCGGCCGCCGGAAACGGGCATCCGATTGGTGGCGAGCTGGAGGGCGCGGCGGAAGTTCAGGGCGGGCACTTCCTGTCCGGCCGCTCGGGCTCCGGCGGTCTGGCGTCTGCGAGCCGCACCTCCACCCGAGCCCGCGGCGAGTGAGTCGGAAGTAGTGCGGTGGGCGCGGAGGCGTCGGAACGGCCCCGGGGAGCGCGGACAGGGGCCCCGAGCGCGCGCGGGCGCGGCGTGGAGTGTGGAGCGCCGGCGCGTGGGGTGAGAGGCGGGCGGGGGACCGGCGGAGGCCCCCTGCGCAAAGGTCGCGGGGTGGGGGTCCCGGCGCCGCAGGACGCCGAGGCGGGGCGGCCGCGCGGATGGGGAAGGCCTCAGCGAGGGGGCGAAGTTGGGGCTTGGTCAGCGGATGAATCAGATCGTGCTTTCCTCAGAAAGAGCAAAGTGCCCTGCACACAGCGGGCGCAGAGGAGGGGAAAGGATGGAGTTGTGAACGCTGTCTGGGAAGGGGCCTCGGTTGCTGGGGCTGAAAGCGGACGGGCGGGAGATCATTTTCCGGAGCATTCGTTCATTCATTCGGTGGGTGCTCAGGAAGCATCGCCTCAATGGTAGTAATTAAGGCTTACTTACAGCCTCCTGTTTGTGGTTTGCCAACACCATACAAAACACCTTATACGTTTTCTTCATTAAATTCTCAAAATAGTCACTTAGGATAAGTCTCATTTTAAGTCCGTGTAGAGACTCAAGTCACTTCCCTGAGGCGTTTGCACCAGCAGGTGGTGTGTTCAAGATTGGGATTCAGGCCACGCTTCCAGCAGCAGTGGTACATGCCTCCCGGTCAGTCTGGAAGCAAAGGCAGAATGCAGGTCCACTTGTGATACACGTTTCGTTTGCCTGGGGTCGGGGGCTGTGGAGGTGGGAGATGCCTTTGTATCAGAGGCTGTTTGGGAAGGTTTTCCTGGGAGGGATAGCCCTCATGTCAGCTGTCAGCCTAAAGTAAAACCGGATGGGTGGTTCCAAATGTCATAAATATACTGCTAGTTCCCAATACACCCAGCCAGCTTCAGCCTTTCTCTTGAATTTTGGACCTATATATCCAAAAGCTCTGATTCTCCACTTGTAAATCTAATGGGCATCCTAAATACAACATGTACAAAAACAGCTTTTAATTTTTACCCTTCAGATGCAAGTCTTATCCTTTAGAGTGAATGGAAGTTTCATCATCTCAGTAGCTTGGCGCAAAAATCTTGGTGTCTCATCCCAGACCTAATTCCTCAGCAAATCCTGTTGACTATACCTTTGAAATGCATCTAGAATCTGATCACTTATCACCTGCTCCCACCACTCTGGTCCAAGATACTGTCATCTCTGGTGGATTATTGCTAGAGCCTTCCAACTGGTTTTCCTGTTAAATCCTTACACTCCCCACTTCCACCCCTAGTCTGTTCTCAAAGCAGCAGCTGGAGAAGCCACATGGCAGGTCATATCACTGCCCAGATCTTCCAGATGCTTCCCAACTCAGAGTAAGAGCCCAAGTTCTATAGCCTATGAGGCACCGCACCCTCCTCTCTCTTGCCCTCCCCTACTCCACTCTCTGGCCTCCTTGCCCTTAACTTGAACACATCAAGTGGGCCATCACTTCAGAACCTTTGCACTTTTGCATTCCCCTTCCTGGGATGTATCTCCCCTAATATCCACATAGTGTCTGCCCTCACTCCATCTAGACCTCTGCTTTGGTGTTGCTTTATCAAAGTTGCCTTCTCTGGCCACCCTGTGTAAAATATCTCCTACCACCAGCTGCTGCCCTCATGCTGTTCGTTCTTTCTGTCCCTTAGCATCACCTGACACAGGCATTTTGTCTGTCAACCTCCCTACTTGTTTGTGCACCATCTTAGAGTAGGAGCCTGGATTGCTTGTCCTCAGCTGTGTGCCCACTCTCCAGGACCTCCAAGGTGGACCTGAGATGCAGCCTTTCGTCTACTCCGGTGCACTGCTGGGGCCATCACGTGGTGGCCTTAGGATGCTGTTTGTACCAGGAGCTGCTGGGGAAGCCTCATGGTGGACAAGGGGATATAGTCTCAGAGACCACTGGGTGTTTAGTCCATCTGCCCTTCCCAGGGCTTTCTGGCAGCCCCAAACTTGGTCTCTGTTGCCATAGACCTCTTGAGATCCAGGCACAGAAGGCTCAGTGTTGCTGTGAAAAGCAGGCTGGTCACACTCCATTACAGTCTTCCCTCTCCCTGCAGTTTCGCCCGCCTCCTGGGGCAAGCTAAGAGATCCAATGATGGCTGTCAAGCAGCTCCTTCCTGCTGGGCCCCAGGTGAGTGGTCCTCATGGAGGTATCTCTGTAGACTTAGCCTTTTCTTGGCTAGAGTCTCTCCACGGTTCTGTCTATGAGGGGCTGGTCCCAGCGGGTAGATGGCTCCCTGTCTTCACCAATGTCCTCTGTCCCTGAGTTCAAGTCCCTGAAATATGCTGCACAATGTCTTCCCAATCCCTGCACAAGGCATAGTAGAGGGCAGGGGTTGGGCAGACAGAGACAAGTCAAAATGGTGCTGGTCTCAAAGAGCCCACTCTTGTGAGGACAGCAGGCTGGTACATGCATTCAAAGGGGTTTTGCACATCATGAGCCACCCTGGGCCTGACCCTGGGGTTGCAACAAGATATTGTCGTTCCAGGTCTTAGTTTCCTTTGAGGACGTGGCTGTGTTCCTCTCCCGGGAGGAGTGGGGCTGTCTGGGCCCTGCTCAGAGGGGCCTCTACAGTAATGTGATGCTGGAGACCTACAGAAACCTGATCTCACTGGGTAAGACTCTTTCTGAAGTTCAGCTCTGGTTTCCTTGCTCGTGAACAGAACTAGAGTTAGGCTCAAGGCTCAGAGGCATCTCACCTTCTGGGCCCAAACACAAGGCATTTCTGACCTTGGTCCCAGGAAAGCCTGGTGTGCACAGAGGAGAGGACAGGCAGCACCACAGACTCCCCCAATTTCCTTGTAGGAAATACGGAAGAAGAATATCATTCATTGAACCCTAAGTATATTCACATCCCAAGTTAATCGTAATGCATCTTCAAGGTTGGTGTTGGGTTAAATGGTTTATAGTTGAATCTGAGGCTGATAGATATCGTCACTTTCTTAAGTTCACACAGGCAGTCAGGAGCAGATCTAGGATTTGAATCCATTTGGTTTCAAGCCCTGCCTTACACCAGAATATGCTACTTCCCTTTAGTCCTTGTGGACGTCAACACCAAGACTCTGAGTCTTCTAGCGTGATGTGTTCAGGCACCAACTCTGTCCCTTATCCTTGGACCCCAAAAGAGCTGGGTTTAACTTTTCTTCAGCTAGGGAAGCATCTGTCTCCTTGGTTTACAGACAGGTGGCAGGGGAGGTCATGAACGGGACACAGGTGCTGCCCATGGGGCCATTCTGCCCTGGACTTGGATGAATTGTCAGCCTTGCTTCCTTTCTCTGGAGCAGGACTTCAAGGTTCCAAACCTGATGTCATCTCCAGGCTGGAGAAGGGGGAAGAGCCATGGGCCCCATACTCACCGAAAATTGAGGAGGGCTGGATCCGGAGTCACAGGAGTGAAAGTGAGTCTCCAGGAATGCTGTTGTGCTTTCCTGCCCATGCTGGCAGGTGCTGCCACTTTGCCAGGCCCTTCTCTATGAGCTCTGGACCACATCTTTTGTCACACCAGAGCTTTGCTCTCCCTCTTCTCCATTTCTACCTCTCTTTTCTTTCTGTTAACACCCCTATTCTATACCCATAAATGAGTTCATGTTTCCCTTACCCAGAAAATGCTCTCTCAATCCCAGAAAAGAGCTCAGGTATCTCTCTGGGGCAGCTGGCTCCCTGCCCTGGCTGCCTGCCAGTTGCTTCTGTGTCACCCATCCTTCTCAGGCCTTGCTGGCCAGCTCTGCCTTGGCTGCTTAGAAAGACCATCCAGAGACATGCCCTCTGCCCAGACTCACTCCTGCTATTGCTCACTCAGAGTTCCCAGGCTGATTCAGGGCCTTGGGAAAAAAACATGAGCTAGAGTTTCTTCCTGTGTAGCAAAGGATATGGGCATGTGAATAGGAAACAGGAAGTGGAGCAGAGTCCTCAGCTGCCACAGCAGCTAGCGACGCCTGGACGTTTGTGCTCAGTGCACGTCTAGCACTTTGCTGACACAGTCAACTTCTGCAGTCCTCCAGTATCCTCACAGAGCCGGTACCCAAGAAACTCTGAGGTACAGAGAGATTTGTTTGCTGGCCTGAGATCACACAACTGCTCAGGAACGGAGCTGGGTTGGACTCTGGCGTGCCGGCTCCACACCCCATGTGTTCTTCTCCTCTTAGAAACAGCTTTATTGAGGAATATTAAGCATATAATATGCCATGCATGTTTAACATGTGCAGTTTGGTAACATTTCTGCATTATGTGTGTATGTGTGAAACTATTCACTACAGTCAAGGTAGCAAACATATCCATTACCCCCAAAAGTTTTCTCTCTGTAATTCCTCCCTCTTACCCCTTCCCATCTCTACCATGCTGTCTCTCTGTAATTCCTCCCTCTTACCCCTTCCCATCTCTACCATGAAGCAGTTACTGATCTACCTGCTGTCAATATGAATTACATTTCCTAGAATTTTATATTAATGGAATCATAGAGCATGTACCCTTTTTTTTTGTCTGACATCTTTTGACTGCACATAATTCTTTTGATGTTCATCTACTTTATGTATCAATAACTCGTTTTTTCATTTTGGTTAGTATTCTTTTTGTATGGATTTGCCACAATTTGTTTTTCTATTTTGTTGACAGACATTTGGGTTGTTTCCAGTTTGGGGTTAATACAAATAAAGCTGCTATGAACATTTGTGTACAGATCCTTGTATGACCATGCATTCCTTTTCTCTTGGATAAGTACCTAGTAATAGCATGACCGGATTACATGGTAGGTGTATATTTAACTTTTAGGAAACTGCCAGAATGTTTTCCAAACTGGTTGCACAATTTGACATTCCCACCAGCAATGGGTGAGAGTTCCATTTTCTCCACATCCTCATCAACACTTGGTGTGCTCAGTCTTTTTCATTTTAGCTGCTCTGATAAATGTGTAGTGGTGTCTCATTGTGGTTTTACTTTTACTTTTAATTTCTCTAATAGTTAAACATTTTGAATATCTTATTTTCCGTCTGTGTATTTTCAGTGGTGAAGTGTCTGTTCATATCTTTGCTTATTTTTTAACTCAGTTTGTGTTCTCTTAAGTTTTAAAGAGTTGCTTTCTGAACATAGGAATGTTCTAGATACAGGCCCTTTATCAGATAAATGCTTTGCACAGATATTCTCTTACTGTGCCTTGTCATTTTATTCTCTTACCGGTGTCTTTTGAAGAGTAGAAGTTTTATTAAATTTTGATGAAGTCCAGTTCATCAGTTTGTTCTTTTATGGATTATGCTTTTGGTGTCATATCTAAGAAAACTTTGCTTAATCCAAAACATTTTCTTCTTATATATATATATATATTTTTTTTTTTTTTATAAATGTTTTATTTATTCATGAAAGTCAGAGAGAGAGAGAGAGGCAGAGGCAGAGGGAGAAGCAGGCTCGCCGCCTAGCAGGGAGCCCGATGCGGGGCTCGATCCCAGGACCCTGAGATCATGACCTGAGCCGAAGGCAGACGCTTAACCATCTGAGCCACCCAGGCGCCCGACATTTTCTTCTTATAGAAGAAAATTTTGTAACTTAGAAATTTTAGGTACTTGGGTCTGTGATCATATTGAGTTAATTTTTGTGTGTGGTATAAGTTATGGAACCACGTTAAAATTTTTACAAGTGGATGTCCAGTTGTTCCAGCACCATTTGTTGAAAAAACCATCCTTTCTCCACTTGTATTGCCTTTGTGCCTTTGTCAAAAATAGTAAAAAATAGTAAAGTAAATCCCTTTGAAGTACAGTGAGTAGGTCACTGAAGTCTGTTAAAATGACTTAGCCCAATTTTAGATCTCATCTAATCAACATTTTCAGCTGTTTCCTTGTCTGGCTAAACAGTCTGAAGATAACAGACTGTTACAGCTCTAATAGTAAGCAGTGTACAAAAAAGAGGTTCCATTGTGCTCTGTGGCGTCTCACAACAGAGCTCCCCTCTCACTGTTCTGACCTGGTTATCCTTCCAACAGTCCTTGTGTCCACATGATTCAGTGGTTTTGTTTTGGGTTTTGTTTTGTTTTGTTTTTGGTAAATTTCCTTTCATTGGATTTCAGAATTCATCTGTATCACAGTTTTTACAAATATTCAGGTATTTTTATTCATTGGGAATGTGTGGTGTGGATTATTGCACACATTTAGCTTTTCTGCCTTGTGCTGCACCTGCTATTTGGATGAGTAGGTTGCTTCTTTGTATCTATTCTCTATTCACCCTGATTTGCTTCTGTGAAGCCAAGTTGTCCAGATCAAATCATTTGTTCCAGTATCCATTAATCTGTATACACTTTATTCATCATAAGTCATTTATCATTCTTTTTTTTTTTTTTTTAAGATTTATTCATTTATTCCAGGGGGTCGGGGCAGAGGCAGAGACAGACTCCCTGCTGAGCATAGAGCTCAATGCAGGGCTTGATCTCATAACCCCAAGATCATGACCTGAGTCGAAATCAAGAGTCAGACACTTAACCGACTGAGCCACCCAAGCGCCCCTCATTCGTTTTTAAACAAATATTTGAATATCTATTATAAGTAAGCTAGAAGAAGATACCTTGTTTACAGAGTATGAGCAGTGACATGATCAGCAGTCTTCCTCATCACCCTCGTCACCTTTCTGAGAGCTCTTTTTCCCTCGGGTCATGCCTCACTGTTCCTGCTCTGTCCGTGCCTAGTTAGCCCAGATATAAGCCTAGACCTTGGGCTTCTCTCCTTACTTCCTTCCTTCCCACACCAGCCTTCCTTGCTCTGATAGCATGCTTCTCTTCCCCTCTTTCCTCTTCTCATCCTAGTGAGGTCGTTTTTTGGTTTTACATTCTGAAAATTCACTATCATCCTAGGAGATAGTTGTTTCATATAAATGTTCCTATTTATTCTCTAATTCTTTCTCCCACAGTAAAATACGAGTAACTAATTTTTCTTCATTCTTTCAGGTTTTGAGTCTCGGACGGGAAAGAAGGGATTGACTCCAAAACAGGAAATTTCCAAAGCAGTGGGATCCCAGAGAGCAAAATCAGAAGAACATGTAAGGAATATTTCCAAGGAACCTGATTTTGAAGAGATGAGTAAAACTGAGGGAAAGTTAAAGAATTGCTGGAGAAAATCTGCAGAGGAAAGACTTAAGAAATCCTTCTCCCAGAAGAACAATTCCAGGCCAGTGACATTGACATGTAGGAAAACCCCTATTGGAGGGGAAGGCCAGAAATCCAGTTCTGTGGAGGTAAACTGCACTGCAGACCCAAACTCTTTTGGATTTCATAGAGCATCTAGAGGGGAGAGTCTCCACCAGAATGTGCCATGTATGGATGACTTTAAAGAAAGTCAGGACCTCATTAATCTCCAGTGTTTCCATCTAGGAGAAATAGCCTGTCAGACAGATGTGTTTGTGAAAGTGCCCAGGCAGAGTTCAGTTCTTAGTGAGAATCAGAGGGTTAACAATCCAGAGAAATCCCTTGAGTGTACTGAGTGTGGAGTACCTTTCAGCCCGAGTACAGCACTTTCTCAGCATCAGAGAAGTCACTCTGGAGAGAAGCCCTGTGAGTGTGGTAGATGTGGAAAAATTTCCCGCCACTGCTCTGTCCTCAGCCAACATCAGAGAGTTCACTGTGGAGAGAAGCCCCACACTTGTGCTGAGTGTGGCAAATCTTTCAGGGCTCATTCCTATTTCATTCAGCTCCATAACACTTACACTGGAGAAAGACCTTATGAATGCAGTGAATGTGGGAAAGCTTTCAGTGCACGTTCATCTTACAGTCAACATCTTAAAATTCATATGGGGCAGAAACCTCATGAGTGTAATCAGTGTGGGAAAGCCTTTAGTCATAGCTCTAACCTGATTCATCATCAGAGAATTCATAGTGGAGAGAAACCATACAAGTGCAAGGAATGTGGGAAGGCTTTCAGTAGACACTCACACCTCTTTCAGCATGAGAGAACTCATTCTGGAGAGAAACCTTATAACTGTACTGAGTGTGGCAAAGCCTTCAGTGCACAATTATCTCTCATTCAACATCAGAGAACTCACACAGGAGAAAAACCCTATGAATGCAATGAATGTGGGAAATCCTTTAGCCTGAACCGAACCCTTACTGTTCATCAGAGAATTCACACTGGAGAGAAACCTTATAGGTGTAATGAATGTGGAAAATCTTTCAGTCAGCGCTCCCAAGTCATTCAGCACAAGAGAATTCATACTGGAGAGAAGCCTTACGTTTGCAATGAGTGTGGAAAATCATTCAGTGCTCGCCTGTCCCTCATCCAGCATCAGAGAATTCACACTGGAGAAAAACCTTATGGATGCAGTGAGTGTGGGAAAACCTTCAGCCAAAAGGGACATCTGATTCAGCATCAGCGAATTCACACTGGAGAGAAACCCTATGAGTGTAATGAGTGTGGAAAAGCCTTCAGCCAGAGTTTTAATCTTATTCATCATCAAAGGACACACAATGGTGAGAAGCCCTATGAATGTAATGAGTGTGATAAAGCCTTCAGTGTGCTCTCTTCCCTTGTTCAACATCAGAGAGTCCATAATGGTGAGAAGCCCTATGAGTGTCACAAATGCGGGAAGGCCTTTAGCCAGGGCTCACACCTCATTCAGCATCAAAGGAGCCACACTGGAGAGAAACCCTATGAGTGTAACAAGTGTGGGAAAACCTTTGGGCAGATATCCACCCTAATTAAGCATGAGAGAACACACAATGGAGAGAAACCCTATGAGTGTGGTGACTGTGGGAAAGCCTTCAGCCAGAGCGCACACCTCGTCCGCCATCGAAGGATTCACACTGGAGAGAATCCCTACGAGTGCAGTGACTGTGGGAAGGCCTTCAACGTCCGCTCCTCTCTCGTCCAGCATCACAGAATTCATACGGGGGAGAAGCCTTATGAATGTGAGGAGTGTGGCAAGGCCTTCAGTCAGCATTCACAATTTATTCAGCATCAGAGGGTTCACACTGGAGAGAAACCCTACATATGCAATGAATGTGAGAAAGCCTTCAGTGCACGTTTATCCCTTATCCAACACAAGAGAATTCACACAGGAGAGAAACCTTACAAATGCACTGAATGTGGAAAGTCCTTCAGACAAAGCTCTCACCTTATTCGACATCAGAGAGTTCACAGTGGAGAGCGACCTTATGTGTGTAATGAATGTGGGAAAACTTTTAGTCAGAGAATAACTCTTACCAGTCATGAGAAAATTCACACTGGAGAGCAAGCCTGTAAGTGCATTAAATGTGGGGTCCTCTTTAGTGCACAGGCAGCTTTCATTCAGCACCATAAAGTTCACAGTGGAGAATAACTGCTTTATTCGATAAAGTCTTCACTGTTTTACAACAGGAGCAGTATACTAATGGGAAAGCCATTGCTTTTACAGCTTTCATTTTGGAGATTCATCTCGAGTGATTTAACAATCTCCCAGTGCACTGTTAACTGAGGGCAGGCTGCCAAATTATGTGGTAAAAATTCCAAGGTCACATGCCTTTCCTCTGATTCAGAGGGTGGCCCTGTACTTAAGTACTTGAAATGAACACAATTTAATTACACTTAAGATTGTGTTTTCATAGCCCCAGACCTTAAGGTGCAGTGAGGTATTTCATGTGGCCGTTTGCTCTTCCTTCCTCCTCCTCATCATCTATTTCAGATTCAAGGAAAGTAACTGGAACCCTTGCACTTTAAAGCCAGAAAGAGCCAGGTTGAGATTTCCTTGTTGATTTGTTTGGGCCTCTTCAAAAGGGTTTATTGTGAGGGATGTGGTCCCTTTAACTTCAAAACTGTTCTCCCTTTTCAGCATCAGATAATCCAAACAGGAGCAAAGTTTGTTAAGGAATGAGGTGAGGTGTGTGTATAGATTCAGACTTGAGATCCTGCTAAGTCAAATGACACGTGTAAAATGAGTTTTTCTACAAGGTGATTTGGAAAGTCAAACCCCTGTGAATTGGGAGGAAAATAAGCATAAAGTAGACACACTGTGGCATGGGATATGACTTACAGGATTTGTTCTCAAAACCAAGATTGGTGTATTCCACATGTTTTTCAGGGAGAGAAGGGGAGAGGTCACAGCTGTTCCCTTTCACTGGGCAGCTGGCACTGAACAGACTCTGGTGAGGAGTGGCAGGTCCTTCTGCTGCCAGAGGACAGGACTCCAGGTGAGGACTCCTGGTGAGGCAGGGCCATTGAGCAGCTTTTAGTAGGTAGATAATCGTGCAGGTTGTTTGTCAACCCGTGCACTCTTGTCTTCGTGCTTTAAAGGTGCCTTTTGTCCCCTGGAGTGATGTTGGTCAGCAGCGTCTCAGTGTCCTTTGGTTCATGATGTTTGAGATGAAATACATCCTGGGAGCTCTTTTCTTAAACCCGGTTTCCAGAGTTGCTGCCCTTGTCTGTGGTGCTTCTGCCCGATTCACTCATGAGTGGCTCACTTCAGTATCCTCCGAACGCCTTTCTACAGAAACTTCTTCAGGACTTTCTCCTTTTTTTGTGGAGGAAAGATTAGCATCAAAATGAGCTGAAATAGGTTGTACATATGAGAAATTCAGCAACAGCAGTCTGTGAGAGTTCTAGATGCTGAAATCTGACAACTGAAAGTAGCTTAAGTCTTTGATGAACAAGCTGGATATGATATGTATGATCATTTCAGAAGGGATTGGCCAGTTAGTATTTGGGATAAACTATAATGGAGTGATGCTTTGTATATAAGAATCAGGGTAAGAAAGAAGAAAAGGTAAGAGTAATGAATTACTTAATAATTGGCCATTTTATTCCTTTATAGTGTCCTTTTCACTAATAAAATTATTCCAGTTTTCCTGTTTATCAAAGGGACTTTCTTATAATTTGACTGATCTTTTCTCCTTACGTTGACTTGACCTATACTTCAGGTCTTATTTTCCAGGCTGTTGTCCATATAGTAGTGGTAGTGGTCTTGGCTTATCTTAGAATGTTGAAAAGCTGATTGGAAAATCTGCCTCTTCATGATAATCCTCCTAAGCACATTTCACCACAAATAGCTTTGACTTAAAATAATAAAATAAAAACTGGAGTGAATTTACTGTGATAATAATGGTTATATGCTGAACAAAAATTCTGATTAAGTCAATAAACCTTCACTTTTTTTACCTTAGCATATACCAGGCATTGTGATTAAGGCTTTGCCTGGGTTTTCTCATTTAACCTTCACAGCATTTCAGTGAAGTAGGTACTTTTACTTACCCTTTTCACAGTGGGACTGAGACACAGAGAAGCTGCTCAGTGGCAGTGCTCTTGGTACCTCCTGAGTCCTGCTGCACCCCAGCACCCCGAGAATTGAAGAGCTTGCAGCCCCTAGGCCGGCCCGTCTGACTGATTCCAAATCGGAAATGGTACACTTTTCTTAAACGTGGTTTGGTACGTGGGTCTTTTAGGTGTTTTACCAATGAAGGAAAATGAGAAAACAGTCCAAAGGTAGGAGCCTCTGGCTTATGACTTGGCTAATCATTGCCCAACAGCATGTTCCACATAAAAGAGAGGGAATGTCTGTCTTTTCCTGAGGTGACTGGAAACTTCAGTTTCCTGGAGTTGTGTCAGAAGCTCCTTCTTACCTGGCTCTCCTGGCTTCTCAGGGCGTTGGAGCTTTTTATCCAGTTACAACTTCTTCTAGAGAAGGGACCTTTAAGAAGGAAGGAAAGGAAATTAACTGTTTTTGCTCCAAGGATCTCTGGCGTTCTTTTAGGAGACAGAAGGACTAGGAAACCATGGCAGTGTCTTCCTCAAGACCGCATGCAATCTTAGAATGCCAAATCAGGAAAAAATATTTGGGTTTTTTCCTTTTTAATTCCATCTTTACATACAGGGGAGGTGTTTTCACTTAACTAAGAATCCCAACCTTTATCCTAATCCTCTATTTCAGCTTATATGGCTAAAACATCCTTCTGACTAATTCCTGTGATGAGTTTTTCATTGTTTTAGTTTTCAATTAAGTACTTCATCCAAATTGTATTCAATTTTATTTACATAGTTGTTAATGTTCTCCTCGATTCCAGTCATAAGTTTCTCTGTTACCCAATTTCTTCCTTAGCTTGGAGATGGCATTAATACTAGTTGGGAGCCAGACTCTCCCCTGATGGTGCAGACCCTCTCTGTGCTACACTTGTTGATTAGCACAGAGCAGTCATCCACTTGCCACCCCCAGCTTCTACACCAAGTAAACTGTTACAATTGAGAAGAGAAAGACACTTCCGTTTCTTCAGTAGATGGAAGGAAGCTTTATGGAAGAGAGATACATTCTGTAGTGACTGGCAGTGCTGACCGATGCCCTGTTCACCTGCCCCAGCCTACTTTCCCCCACCCCAGGAGGGTCACCCAGGCTTGAGAAATGCATTCGCAAGGGTGCACCAACCTCCGTGGGAGATGCTTCAGTGGCTACTTTCTATAGGCTAGGAATGGCATTGGGAGAGCTGTCATGAAAATGGGTTCGATAACTCACTGGGGTTGGTTGAATACCAGACAGTAGCTCATAACCCTTTCAGAGACATGGAAGTGTGTCACCTTAACAGGCCCAGGGCCAGAGCAGTAATCAGAACAGTTACCCTGGATAACGGTGATGGTGTCTCTGAGACTGAAATAGATAGCCTACTGAAGTCTCTATCAGTATAAGTGAAAAAAACATTAAATTTGGTGAAAAGACCTGAACCTCATGAAAGGAGAAAAGGCCAGATTCCCTTGAGGAAAGATGCTGATGCTCTCCCCCAATTTTATACTATATCTTATTTCCTTCCCCAAAGGGAATGTGGCCAATTATGGGGTAACCACGTTGAAAGACAGGAAATACCCACACCTATAGAGATAAGAAAGTAAAAATTAGCTCGGACCGGGAAAGGAAAAAAATCTATTAAACTATTCACTGGGCTGGAATCACAGACAGGGATGAAACCAGCTTCAAAGTTAATAGGAGACAGTACTTTCCCAAAAAAGATGTGCAGCTGTAAAATGTCATGACATTCTACCTCTGCTTTCTTACTGAGAAACTTTGTTCTCCAATATCACAGACTGACAGGAATGTGTTATAAATTATAAGAATGAAATACCCACTCTCCTGGCAGATAAAAGTCACTTTGATACAGAGAAGCAGCCTTGATTTACAACTAGAACCAGATAAGGAGTTTTGGACACCACATTCCACATCTAAATTTTGCGGTTTCCAAGGAAATAGGAACCTGGGTCCACTTCTCAGTCCAGACCTGATGTTGACCCACTACTCACAGCCCAGCTTTGCTGCCCACCCATCCAAGCACTGCTCCATATAGATTTCACCTAAAATCCACCCTTCCCGGAAGTCTTGTAATAACTCTGCTTTCCTTTGTTTAGTGGGACACCCCACAGATCTCATGCTTGTCACTCTCGTGGTAATGGGTCCATGACCGTGATTGGAGTACAGGCTTGTGTCTGGTAGTCTGAGGCTGATCAGCCTAGGGCAGGAGTTACTGGGCTCTGACTCTGAATTGACACTGGCTCAAGATACTGCTGTTGTTTACCAGTCAGAGTAGGAGCTTATGGAGTCAAGTGGCAAATGGATCTTTAACTCAGGATCATCTCACAGTAAGATCACTGGGACCCAGAACCCACCCCATGGATTTACCCAGATTGAGAATGTATACACAAAGTAGACATACTGCACTTGGCAGAATCCCCATGTGAGTTCCCAGGGTGTTATAATAGGAATCTTTGGACTAAAGAGGCCTGGAGGTGAGCCCAGCTCCCCACCTGTAGGCTAGATTACTCTGGTCAAACTAACCTCTATGAGTGAGTTTGCTATTATGCATGCAAAATGGGAAAAGAAATACCAATCCATGTGGGGTTATTTGGGGATTAGGTAGAACCAAGTATGCAGAGTGACCAAGGTGCTGCCCAGAACACAGTGGGCACACAGCAGGGCCACTCTGGTCAGGGTAGCAAGAACAGAAAGAGCACATTGCCTTTGGAGAGGGATAGCTTGAGTTACAATCTTGGTTTCATCTCACTGGCTTGCTTTTCCTCATAAAAGTGGGCATAGTAGAACTCTTACTGCAGAGAGATTTATGTGTAATAACCCATATAATGTTGTGATGTAATGTTTTCCCAAATAGCACTCTCTTCCTTTCTTTTATTTTTTTATTTTTTAAAGATTTTTATTTATTTATTTGAGACAGAGAGAATGAGAGAGAGAGCACATGAGAGGGGGGAGGGTCAGAGGGAGAAGCAGGCTCCCTGCTGAGCAGGGAGCCCGATGCGGGACTCGATCCAGGGACTCCAGGATCATGACCTGAGCCGAGGGCAGTCGCCTAACCAACTGAGCCACCCAGGCGTCCACTCTCTTCCTTTCTTAAAAGACATCTAGTGTGTAGTTGATTCATGGATTTATTTAATCAACAAATGTATTAGGTAAGTACCTATTCTGGGTATGGTTCTAGATGCTAGGGATAGAGACGTGAATAAAACAAAATCCCTGCCCTCATGGAGCATACACTCTAGCACGGAGAGAAGGATGATAAGCAGAGAAATTGTCTGTTGGTGATGAATGCTCTGAAGAAAAACGGAATAAAGTAGCTTGTTGTGGAACAGAAGTGAGGTATCCTTTCCATCCTGTGGCCAAAGAAAAATATCTAGAAGCTCTTATCGCAGAAGAATTTGGCAAGTAACTGCAGGGCCTGGGTCCCCAAGCCCTATAGGCTGGGGTGCCTGTTGGGGAACAATTGTTTTCCCCTCAAAGCTATGGGGCCTGCTTGAGGATGGGGACTGGTCTTTATCTGCTTCTGTATCCTAAACATTCCAGGTAGAACAGTGGTCATTGCATGTTTCAGACACTGGCTAACCATGGAAACATCTCAAGTCACTCATTTCTCACCCCTTACACCCACCCCATGCCCTTGGGAAGAGGTTAGGGATCAGGTTTCAGGACACAGCACCAGACTCCAAGGACTGACAACTCATCTGGGTCCCAGCAGCTGAAAGAGGACAGAGCAGCAGGAGGAAGTGCAAGCTGCTCAGAGCCCACCTGCCCCGACTTCCTCACCAACACAGCAGGCTGGCTGGTCCTCCTTATGGGCATCCATTATGAGCCAAACTAGAGAGAACTTGACTGTAGTAGCCCCAAGACCCAGGAAATAGCAGAGAGCCTCGTGGAGTTCCCATTCTCACACTTCCAGATGCTCATGCTATTCCATTTGCTCCTCCTGAGTCCACTTCCTCTTCTCACCTGCCTGGGCTTCAGGGTTGTCATTCTAACTGCGGAATGAGAGGAATGAGATCGGGGGAGCTGTCTGTATTATTCACAGTCCCATTTTTCCAGAAACCTAGAACTAAAGGGGCCTTAAGAGGCCCCCAGCTGTGCTGAGAATCCCTTTTTCTGGGGATGGTGATTCCCTGCCACATTAAAACATCTATGATGCTGCCCAATTCCCCAATAGTAAGGTCTGTACTGCACCCAAAAAGCCTCCCTGCATTTTCACGGCAGTTTCTCTGATCTTTTTTTCTTTCATGTTTATTGGGGTAAATTAACAAACATAGTATATATTTAAGGTATACAATGTGATGATTTAATATACCTATACATTGTTAAATGATTACCACAATCAAGCTAATTAACACGTCCATCACCTCACACAGTTTTTCCACACCTTTCTTTGTGTGATAAGAACATTTAAGATCTATTCTCAGCAAATTTCAAGTACAACATGCAGTATTAAGTATAATCACCATGCTGTACATTAGATCCCCAGAACTGACTCATCTTGTAACTATAAGGTTATACCCTTTGACCAAGATCTCTCCATTTCCCCCAACAGTTTCTCTGGTCCTGATAGTCTGTTCCAAATTTCTTCATCAGAACACACACACAGGGGCGTCTGGGTGGCTCAGTTGGTTAAGCACCTGCCTTCGGCTCAGGTCACCATCTCAGGGTCCTGGGATTGAGTCCCGCGTCGGGCTCCTTGCTCAGCAGAGAGCCTGCTCATGTGCGCTCTCTCTCTCTCTCTCTGACAAATAAATAAATAAAATCTTTTTTAAAAAATTTAAAGAACACATACACAAAGACTTCCTACAAACCACCAAAATGAAGGAAACACCACTCAAGTGGACAAACTCATAGCTAAAAACAACCTCCCACTCCTCAAAAAACACATTCTGAGAACCCAGCCCTCCCTCTGCACCCACGTGGGAATTTACAGCTCCCATTCCCTTATTTTTCAAAGTGAGTACCATCTGTGGCTGTTGGAGCAGTAATGTCACCTCCCCTCTCCTCCATCCCTAAGTAAAGAGTAAGAGAGGGAGGGAGGACCAAGTCTCAGTGGGCCTGGGGCATTGGCCAGCAGTGAGGAGTAAGGGAGAGAAAGGGGCCAGGACAGTCATGACCACAGGTGAGTGTGGGCACAGGGACAGTTCTCGTGCTGGGTGCAGAGTCCCAGGCAAGCAGAGGCTGAGGCTGAGGCTCCCAACCATGCAGGACCCTGTGGACCAGGGTCGGGCACCAGCTATAAAAAAGGCGGGGGGGGGGGCGGTGGGCACTGAAAGCTTTGAGAGTATTTAAGCTGTATCATGTCAGGATGTTGGACAGATAACTAGTTTTATGGAGTTGTTTTAATCAGCCAAGATAAGAGGCAGGGAAGTGGCTGTTGCAGCTTAGTGGTGGGGAAAAGAATAAGGAGGTTGTAGGGATGATCCACATAAGGTATATGGGATTTAACTGGTGGAAGGGAAATGGACAAAGAGAATGTGTCAATTCAGGTGAAGGTGATACAGAACTGAACCTATGGTAGAGAAATGGATAAGCAAGGTGAAGGGATAATGCCAGATAGATTTGCTTAAGACTGAAAGAGATAGGAATTGTCCAGGATAAACGTGATAAGGGACTGAATTCGTGATAAGCATGCAAAAGAAGGAACAAATGCCAGAAATGTTTAAGGGGTAAAATTGGAAGGACTAGGTGCTCACAGATTTAGACAGTGAGGAAGAAATAAGATGAAGGATGACCCCTCATTTCTTATTTAAGTGTCCGAGTACATCAACCAAGGTAAAGTTGGTGTTTTCTTGTATGGGGATAGATATGAAAGACGGTGAGGAAGTGATGGTGCTCTGGGCCATGTTGGGGTCTCTAGATTGGCAGAAGTTTGGGGTGAAAAGTTAGGGGCTGGAGCCTGGGCAAAAGCATCATTGAGGGCAGAGAGAGGAAATGGAGTCCATCAATGAGAGATGGAACTCATTCGTGGAATCAAACTAAAATTAGGATCCTGGTAACATTGAAGCAAAAGAGAAGTTTGAAGGCTGGGGGTGATAACTGTACCAAATACTACAGAAATCCTTTACAATAAGGGCTAAGAGTGTCCCAGGATTTGATACCCAGGATATCCATTGGAACTGCATGCAAAGCCATATGGGGAGTGGGATAGGGGCAGGAGCCGGGCTGCACTGGGCATGATCACATATGGGGGCAGACAGGCTTCTAGAACACCCTGAGCTGACAGGGTTAGGGCCAATTTAGAAGCAAGGTTATGTAAGGGTCAAGAGGAAGGGTGCAGGGGCGCCTGGGGGGCTCAGTCAGTTAAGTATCTGCCTTTGACTCAGGTCATGATCTCAGGGTCCTGGGATGGAGCCCCCCATCGGGCTCCCTGCTCAGCAGGGAGTCTGCTTCTCCCTCTTCCTCTGCCCCTCCCCATCCCCCGCTCATGCATGCTTGCTTGCTCTCTCTCTCAAATAAATAAATAAAATCCTAAAAAAAAAAAAAAAAAAAAAGAGGGAGGGTGCAGAGGGAAGTGAGCTGAGAAAAGTCCACAGGAAGGCATGAGATCACAAAGCTCAGGCTCTGCGGTCTGATAGGTAAAGTGCATACACCTGCAGTGAAGTTTTGGAGGCACAGTGGGGACATTGGGGTGATGGAGTCTAATCCTCAAAAGGAGGAACTGCTTGAGGAGAGCATGATGTTGCAACTAGGAACACTGAAGGCCCCACACCGAGAATGGGGTGCTCTTGAGAGGGGCTGTGGTGATACAACTGACACTATGAGGGAGCCTCACTCCTGGTGCCAAAAGGCGAGGGGCTCCCCAAAATGGAGCCATGAGGAGTGCGCAGTGACCCCACCCAATAGACCTTCCTTTTTTTTTTTTTAAGATTTTATTTATTTATTTGTCAGAGAGAGGGAGAGGGAACACAAGCAAGGGGAGTGGGAGAGAGAAGCAGGCTTCCCACTGAGCAGGGACCCCGATGCGGGGCTCGATCCCAGGACCCTGGGATCATGACTTGAGCCAAAGGCAGATGCTTAACTGACTGAGCCACCCAGGCACTCCCCCAATAGACCTTCCCACCTTCTGACCTTCAAAGTGGCACATGCACAGGTGCCCGTAAGAGACAAGAGAAGAGCATCCTGGAGAGAAGGGGGCAGACAGGCCCAACAGTGCTAGCAAGTATCCCATTTCCCCACATCCCTGATTTCTGATAGTCCTTCTATCCCTTGCCTCATGGCTCCTGGCACCTCCCTTTCCCTGTGCTTCTCTCTCCCAGGTCAACCACATGCTGCACAGGCCCTGGAAATCCATGGGGAAGCTAGGGAGAGGAGCCCTGGAATAACAGAGGGCACAAATGACTCTTCTGAGGTGGAAGCCTGTCCGCTGCCACTCTAGGACCTCTCAGGTGAGCCTTACAGCTGGGAAATAAGAGAACAGTTCGTAGTTTTGAAGGAGGAGCAATGGGACCCTGTCGGAGCCTGAGCAGAATGTCTTCTTGGGCATAGGCTACTTGAAAATTCAACCCTGAGTGCCCCTGGGAATTAGTGTTCAAGGTCAGAGGGTCAATGGCCACAACAGTAAGGCTTAGTCTGTGACTGCTGGGTCATGGGACAGGTGCTTCCACACACATATCCCAAGTGGTCATGTGGGGCTAAGTGCCCTCTCAAAGGAGGAGTCTGAAAAATTAGGGACCTGAACAACTTGTCCAAAGCCAGGACCCCCAAATTTTGCCTCTGAAACATCCAAGAATTCTTCCACTATGTGTCACTGTCCCTAGAGGGTAAGACCCCTTCCCAGCTCCATCACTGTGTTATTCCCACAGAGGACAGGGCAGAGCAAGCTGAGTGCCAAGTCTCTCTTCCCCTGATGAGCTCCTCAGGGAGCTCTGATTTCTGAGAAGGACTGGCTCTAGGAACTGGCATCCTCCATTTTGAGGGACCTGGGCCTGGTGGAGAGGGAGACGAAGGTCAGACCTGTGGGAGCCCAGGGTTGGCCAGCAGAGTCTCACCTTTAAAAGCCCCCACTCATTTCTTCCTGCCTCTCTGTTCCTGCTGAAAGACCAAAAAAAAAAAAAAAAAAAAAAAAAAAAAACAGACAAAAAGAGAGTTTGGAGCCTGTTTCTTGCTGTCCTCATTCTAATCAAGCAGCAATCATAAGATTGTCTACATTAACTTAGTTGAGATCTCTATTGTTTCCATGTTACTCATTTTAAAGGTGATGAAAACTCTTTCTACTGATCCTTTCCTGTCCAACCCAGGTAAGGGAGCATTTTTTGCATTGGTCCTCACTTGACGTTTCCATGTCCCCTACTGAAAAGGGGCCCAGATGTCAGATCTGGGGCAACATCTGAGCTGCATTCTATGGATTCTGCTCCCTGGGGACAGATGGAGTCATTTGTGGCCAGTCTTTCAGGCTCAGTGCTGGCCTCCAGGTAGCCCTGACCCCAGGAGAAGCTTGGCCCACAGACACCTGAAATACCAAGGTGAACCAGTGTGAAGCCTGTCCACTAGGTGTCCTGAACTCTCTTAAGAAGTCCATCCACAGTTCAGATTTTACCCTGGACCTCTCCACCACACTAAGATTATGGGCTCTGAGTTTTGGGTAGAAGCCCTAGGCTACATCTGACCCTGTGCCCCGACCAACCCATTCTCGTAGGTTGATAATGTTCCCATTTCATCTGAGAATCCCTGATGGGAATGGTCCTCTGCACCAGCAATTGCTTTAGAAAAGGGAATGGAGGGTGCATGGGTGGCTCAGTTAGTTAAGCACCTGACTCTTGATCTCAGCTCAGACAGCTTGATCTTGGAATTGTGAGTTCAAGCCCTATGAGGGGCTCCATGCTGGGCATGGAGGCTGCTTAAAGAAAGGAAAGGAGAGGAGAGGAGAGGAGAGGAGAGGAGAGGAGAGGAGAGGAAAGGAGGAAGGAAGGAAGGAAGGAAGGAAGGAAGGAAGGAAGGAAGGAAGGAAGGAAGGAAGGAAGGAAGGAAGGGAGGGAGGGAGGGAGGGAGGGAGGGAGGGAAAGAAAGGGACAAAGACAAGAGTCTATCTTTTGTGGGTTGGGCCTTAGTTTCCCTTCGCTGAGTGATGTTTGTGTTTCTTTAGCTCAGTTTTAGGTTTACTGAAAAGTTGAGGTGAAGGTACAGAGAGTTCCCATATATCCTCAAACTCCCACACATCACAGCCTCCCCCAGTACCAACATCCCCCACAGACTGGAACATTTGTTACAATTGATGGACCTACAAGAACACATCATACTCACTCAAAGGCCATAGTTTACATATCAATTCACTCTTGCTGTTGTACATTCTTTGGATATGGACGACTGTATAATGACATATATCCATCATTATGGTATCATATAGAGAATTTAACTGCCCTAAAAATCTATGCTGCCCCTATTTACCCCTCCCCCTTCTATCCCTGGAAACCACTGATCTTTTTACTGTTTACATAGTTTTGCCTTTTTCAGAATGTCCTATAGTTGGAATCATGCTATATGTAGTCTTTCCAGATTGGCTAGGCTGGTATCATGGAATAAGCTAAGATGTGGTTCCTCCTCTTCAATGTACTGGGAGGTTTAAGAAGAATTGGTGTCAATGCTTCTTTGAATGTTTGGCAGAATTCACCAGTAAAGCCATCAAGTCCAGAGCTTTTTGTTGTTGTTGTTGTTAGTGTTTCCATCTCCTATTTTATGTCTATTCACATTTTCTATTTCTTCATGATTCAGTCTTAGTAGATTGTGTGTTTCTAGGAATTTTTCCATTTCATCTAGGTTATCCAGTTTGTTGACATACAATTGTTCACAGCACTCTCTCATAATCCTTTTTATTTCTGTCAAATTGGAAGTAATATCCCCATTTCTGTTTCTTTTTTTTTTTAATTTTTTTATTGTTATGTTAATCCCCATACATTACATCATTAGTTTTATATATAGTGTTCCATGATTCATTGTTTGTGCATAACACCCAGTGCTCCATGCAGAACGTGCCCTCCTCAATACCCATCACCAGGCTAACCCATCCTCCCACCCCCCTCCCCTCTAGAACCCTCAGTTTGTTTTTCAGAGTCCATTGTCTCTCATGGTTCTTCTCCCCCTCCGATTTCCCCCCCTTCATTCTTCCCCTCCTGCTACATTCTTCTTCTTTTTGCCCATTTCTGTTTCTAATTTTAATAGTTTGAGTCTTTTCTTTTTTTCTTAGTCAGTATAGCTAAAGGGTTATCAATTTAGATGTTCATTTCCGTACATATTCATCATTTTATTGGCTCTCCCAACTCGAGAAGGCTGACTTATCATTTATATGGAAAATTCAGGACTGGTGAACTCAGGTGTGGTGACTCCTATGCCATATGAAATTCTCTAGTCTGTGAAAGATAGTTAAATGTGGCAAACCTATAAGAACCAGATTTGAAGCAAATTTGACTAGTGTCTTAGTCAGATTGGGTGACTTACAATAGACACTTATTTCTTACAGTTTTAGAGGCTGGAAAGTCTGAGATCAGGGTGCCATCACGATCAGGTTCTTGATGAGGGCCCTTTTCCTGACTTGAAGATGGCTACGTTGTCACCATGTCCTCACATGACAGAGAGAGAGAGAGAGGAGATGGAGAGACAGAGTGAGAGAGGGAGCAGAGCATACTCTTCTTCTTCTTATAAGAATACTAGTCCTATCATGGGAGTCCCATTCTCATGACCTCATGTAACCAAATCATCTTCCAAAGTTCTCACTTCCAAATACTATCACATAGGGGGTCAGAGCTTCAACATATGAATTTGGGGCACACAAACATTCAGTCCTTAGCATTCATTCCCTCCATGGCCTGCCAAAATTCTTGTCCTTCTTGCATGCAAAATACATTCATTCCATCCCTACAGTCCCTAAAGTCTTCATTCATTCAAGCATCAACTCTGAAGACTAATTCCAAAATCTCATCTAAATATCTGTGTCAGATATAGGTGAGAACTGAGGTATGACTTATTATGAGGCAAAATTCCTCTCCAGCTGAGAACATGTGTAACCAGATAAGCTATGTGCTTCCAAAAGACAATGGTGGGACAGGCATAGAATAGGCATTCCCATTCCAAAAGGGGGAATTGGAAGGAAGAAAGGGGTGATGAGTTCCAAGCAAACTGAAAACCTAGCAGGAAAAATATCATTAGATCTAAGGCACAAGAATAATCCTTATGGGTTCAGGGCTCTGCCTTCTAGATCCACCAGGACAGCAGTCTCCCCTCTGTGGCTCTGCCAGGCGGAGTGGCATCCTGAAGGCTCCAGAAAGCTCTGCAGAGGGCTCCCCAAGGCTCCGGGCAGCCACTCTTAGGCCTACTGAAACCGAGGCAATGGGCGCCCCCTTTGAAATTGAGAAGGCAGCCGTAGTGATCTCCGTATCACCTTTAGGGTCATTCTTCCCTTGTTTGCAGAATGGTGCACATTTGTAACCTAGTAGCTCTGTGGTTCAGTCCTGTAGGATCTTAGAAGTCTGACAGCCTTCCTTCATTTTGTCCAATCTCTGTCCCATTCAATGCAAATTGGCAATGTTTTTGCTCATGTCCCATAATCTCTTTATCAAGTAACAATCCAGCCACATTCCTGGTGTTCTCTTCTGAACACACTTTCTCATTTTTTGCAGTATGGACAGGCTGGGAATTTTCCAATTTTTTAATGTTCTGGTTCCTTTTTGCTTAACAATGCCTCCTTCAATTCATCTCTCTCTTTTTGCGTTTTATTATAAGAAGTCAGGAGGAACCAAGCCACTCTTTCAACACTTTGCTTAGAAATCTCCTCAGCTAAATATCCAATTTAATTCCTCACAAATCCATCTTCCACAAAAGACTAGAACATGAACACAATTCAACCAAGTTCTTTGCCACTTTATAACCAGAATCACCCTTCTTCCAGTTTCCAATAACATGTTCCTTGTTTCCGTATGAGGCCTCATCAGGATGGCCTCTACCATTCATATTGCTACTATCATTCTACTCATGATTATTTATGTGTTCTCCAAGAATATGGAAGCTTTCTCTACATCTCTCCCATTTTCTTTCTGAGTTCTCACCAGAATCACCCTCAACATCCACATCTCTAGCAAAACTCTTCCCACTGCCAAGTTCCAAATCCAATTCCACATTTTTAGGTATTTGTTACTCATCACCCCACTCTTGGGTACCAAAATCTTTTTTTTTTTTTTTAAGATTTTATTTTATTTGACAGAGAGAGACACAGCGAGAGAGGGAACACAAGCAGGGGGAGGGGGAGAGGGAGAAGCAGGCTTCCTCTCGAGCAAGGAACCCAATGTGGGGCTCGATCCCAGGACCCCGGGATCATGACCTGAGCCGAAGGCAGATGCTTAACGACTGAGCCACCCAGGTGCCCCCCAAAATCTTTTTTAGTCAGCTTGGGTTGCCATAACTTGACACCATTGACTGACTGGCTTAAAAGACAGAATTTATTTCTCACAGTTCTGGATGCTGGGAAGTTCAAGGTCAAGGTGCTGGCCAATTTGGTTCCCCAGTGAGGGCTTTCCTCCTGGCTTTCAGTCTGACAGCTTTTCATTGTCTTCACCTGGGTGGCAGAAAGGGAGGGAGAGAGAGGAGAAGTGGGGGAAAGAGAGGGGAAGAGGGAGAGAGAAAGAGAAAGAGAGAGAGAACACACTCTGGTCTCTCTTCCTCTTCTTACAAGGGCACTAATCCCATCATAGGGGCCCATCCTCATGACCTCATCTAACCCTAATCACCTCCCAAAGGTCCCACCTCCAAATACTATCATGTTGGAGTTTAGGGCTTCAACATATGAATCTAGGGGGCAGGGACACAAACATTCAATCCATAACAAGTTTTAGCTATACTTTCCTCGATTTCTTCCTCATTTTTTGCTTTTATCTGGTTTTATGGCTTTTTGTTTTTGTTGTCCCAATCAACCACTAACAGAAATTTTCAGGCTTCAGGGGTGCTTGGGTGGCTCCATCGGTTAACCTGCCTTCGGCTCAGGTCATGGTCCCAGGGTCCTGGGATCGAGTCCCGCATCAGGCTCCCTGCTCAGTGGGGAGTCTGCTTCTCCCTCTCCCCCGCCAATCCCCTGCCTGTGCTTTCTCTCACTATCTCTCCGTCTCTCTCTCAAATAAATAAATAAAATCTTAAAAAAAAAAAAAAAAAGAAAATTTCAGGCTTCAGTATGTAGTTTGTCATGTGAAACACACTTTACAGCAGTTCTTATGGTCCATTCTTAGTTTCAGTTTTTCCCCCTTTCTTTTCTTTCTAAATTTATTAGATAACTTATTCTCAATAAATTTATTAGAGGTCTGCCTATTATGTATTATAGTAAAAATGACACTGTCTCATGAATTGGTCTAGAATGAAATAGTTTTATTGCAAGTTTGATGAAAAACATAATTTTTCAGTCAATCTGAACTGTCACACACACACACACACAAACCACACAGATAAATGTGTTGACACTATAAAAGATGGTCAGTTGCTGAACTGAGAAACTCCCAATGACCATGAGATAGTGACTTCCTACCCACCAACCTATACCTCCAACTCCCAACAAGAACTTGAGGCCCATTCGAGAAGAAAGCTGGGCAGAGCATGGGACCAGTGATCTATCATATTCTATACAAATGTTCTTTCCCTTGGACACATTATGGTGGGTTTTTACTGTGTTTTCATAAGACCTTGTGTCGGCATCTTTCTCAGTTTTTCCCTCTAATGTTTTCTGATGTTGCTTCCTGGTTTAGTATTTACTGTGTTATTTTCTCTCATAGTAGTTGCACAGAGCCTGCTCGTTGTCCCTTAGTGTCCCTTCTCTCTGTCCCTTATAGAGATGGAAATTTAGCTGAGCATTTGCCCATCCAAGCAAAAAATGATGTTTCTGAGCTGTGCTGCAGTGAGGTGTGACATGTGGGCCATGTGCAGAAGGAATGTGCACATCTTCTTGGTGTGTCCTCAAAAACACCTTTTCCCACTGGCTGAAATGAGACATGGTAATGCATCATCTTTAGCCATGAAGATGCCCTGAGGAGGGTGGAATCCTCAGGTAGAGGTGTCTGTGCCCTTCCAGCTTCAGGAGGACAGCCACCACACCCACATGGACTGTCACAGGAGACAGAAACAGCCCTGTGCCTTGCTGAAGCCAATGTTGGTTTTGAGCCTCTTTACATCAACTAAGCTTTATTCTAACTAATTCAGAACTTGATACCTGGGAGCAGGCTGGTGCCAAAACAGAACCTAATACATGTGGAGTTGGCTTAAAGATCAGCCAGTCAGGACAGAGATTTTACAGGTGGAAAGCTGGTGACCCTTGCTATGCATGAAAAAGCGTTTGGTATGACTCTTGCTTGTGGTATATTAGGAATAGATTGCATGTGACTAAAACTATAGCCCTAGAGGAAATGGTTGAAAATAGTTCAGAATGTTGGCGAGTGTTGGTTACTTCTTGCCACTTTCAGCAGAGCCCACCTAGAGAGACTTGGGCTAGAGGAAGGCAGATGGAGGAGACGACAGCTGGACAAGGGGGTTTCCTTCTGTCTGTGGCCTGTGATCTGTGAGTCTGTTAAGAAGGCCCCACAAGGCTGAAAATGCCATCCTCTTCTGAACCCCACATGAAGCTTTGAGAAAGCAAGGCTCTGAAGAGGCAGCCAATCCTGTGCCCCACATTCCTCTCAAATACTCTTTAGCCATATGACAGGGGTCAGTCCAGCATTAAACCAAGTGCTAGCCCTTCTAAGCACAGAACCCTTGTGACCTCACAGATCCAAAGGACATGAAGACAGCCCAGCCCATAGAGAGTGGGCCTGTGTCTCATTTCTGGAAGGTCATTCTATAAATATTTGAGGGATATATGGCGGTGCAAGTGGCCTCAAGGTAGTCACCTGGAGCTGGAGAGAGAGAAAGAAGAATGGTGAGCACATAGAGGCCAACAAATAAAAAAGCGTCCTCACACTTAAACCCATGACTAGATGGGGCCTTTCCATGTGGAGCTGAATGGAAGTGTGTATGTAAGAAACTGACCCAGGGACCCAGCTATCAATCAGGAAGCCCCTGCAAAGCCAGGAAGCTGCAGCTAGGGTAGCCTCTCACATTCCTTTGCAGTTGGGCATGCATATTATGGACAAGGACACCCCCCCATCCCGCCGCCTCAGAGAGCCAAGTCAGACCTGATGTGGCCCAGGGTCCAGGGAGCTCCTGCCAGATCTGTGTCTGGGTACCAGGTTGCTATCCCAGAGCTCCCTTCCCTGCCAGGGAGAGGGTCTCCAGCATTCATGCAGAGATGCCCATGGGAGGATTCTGCAGACCCTGCGCAGAGATGACTGCAAAGCTTGCTTACAAGTGTGTGAAAACTTTTCATTCAAATACCACACCGTTTTATTTAAATAACCACATGTCAGACTTAGCTTTGGGCCCTGCCAAGCAGAGTTTGAATGCTGCTGTATGTGTCCCATTCTCCTTCTCCACCCTCTGGGTTGGGTGTGTGTGGGCACACGACCTGCCCTCCAATGATAGGACCTGATGGAGAGGCTGCACCTTGTCCAGAGGGACTGGACTGAGCTGCATTCAGGACTGGACAGGACTTTGGCTTGTTCCTCCTGACCAGGGGCTGCATCCTGGTGCAGCAGGTGACCCTATGGAAAGACTGGGCAAACACAGCGCATTATCCCTATTATTCATTCTCCTCTTCTCCTTCAAGTCAGCTGATGGACATCCTCAGTTGGGGAGGACTTGGGTCCCCAATCACTGCCTAGGGAACCTGCCATACAAATTTGTGATTTTACATGAGAGAAAAATATTTGAATCTCAAGTGCTAATACTGGTGATATCCAGGCTTCTAACTTCTCCAGCCCAGTAGTGTGAAGTTTTAGCTCACTGACATTTAATTTGCCTTTCTCTGATGGTTAATCATCAGAGTTTCTCTTTCACCCCAGGGTCTCAACAATATTTCCTGTGTATTTTTCCTGCTAATCTCATTTCTGTTCCTATCGGGTCTTTGGTTCATTTAGAGACTACCATTGTGTGTGTTAAGGAGAGATCTGGTTCTGTTTTTCTCTGAGTGAGCTCACTTTCTCAATACTTCTACTAAAGAATCTACTCTTTTGCCATTGATTGTTGTGCCACATTTATCATCTGTTGAATTTCTGCCTCCACAAAAGTCTGACACCGATCTCTCTGCTGTCCCGCTTCTGCTGTCAGTCGATTCTTCTGTCAAGAGTAATAGCATACCCTCCTTTTCCCTTTTTAGGTTGGTTTGGCTATTCAACGACTTTTCTTTTTCCACAAACATTTTGAGTTTCCTCCTAACCAAGTAGAACTTTGACTAGATTGCAGTGAATTTATAGGTTATATTGGGGGGAAATTTACATCTTTGATATATTAAGTTCCCCAATCCAAAAGCAAGAAATGTCTCTCCATTTACTAAGATCATCTTCTGTGTCCTTTACTGGAGTTTCAGAGTGTTCTCCACAGAAGTCTTGAGTGCTCTTTATTAATTACCCAGCATTTTATAGTTTTTGTTGCTATCACGGAGTACATTTCATTTTTTGTTACATTATCTCGTTGGTTATTGCTGGCGCAGAGAAATGTATTTTTCTTTTTTCTAACTTCTGAAGATACACCCTTTTGTCTTCTTTAATAATGAAAAAGAGGGCGCCTGGGTGGCTCAGTTGGTTAAGCGACTGCCTTCAGCTCAGGTCGTGATCCTGGAGTCCCGGGATCGAGTCCCACATCGGGCTCCCTGCTCAGCAGGGGGTCTGCTTCTCCCTCTGACCCTCTTCCCTCTCGAGCTCTCTGTCTCTCATTCTCTCTCAAATAAATAAATAAAAAATCTTTAAAAAAAAAAATAATAATAATGAAAAAGAATTTAAGGCAATATATTTATACTGTTGATGCAATATTAACAAAACTTATAGAGTCTCTTAAAGAGAGTTTTATTTGAGCCCAAGTTAGGACAGCTTCCCCCGTACAGAATATCCATAAAGAAGAGAATGCTCTGTCCCACATCTGGCGTGGAAACTACTTAAAGCAACAACAGAGGGGCGCCTGGGTGGCTCAGTCGTTAAGCGTCTGCCTTCGGCTCGGGTCGTGATCCCAGGGTCCTGGGATCGAGCCCCACATCGGGCTCCCTGCTCCGTGGGGAAGCCTGCTTCTCCCTCTCCCACTCCCCCTGCTTGTGTTCCCTCTCTCGCTATGTCTCTGTCAAATAAATAAATAAAATCTTAAAAAAAAAAAAAAAAAGCAACAACAGAAACAACAAAGAAGAGAGTGGGAGAGGGGGGAGGAACATTTGTTGCAAGGTTATATACTTTTTTTTACATAAGAAGTAACAAATCACTAGAAGACATTTCAGAGAGTTACAGCGGTTATCTTAAGCTTTTAGTATATGCAGAGCTGTAGGACCTTAATCTCATGGGAACCAGGGAGGTTTTGTTTTTGTTTTACTCTTCTCTTTATGTATGGAATGCTCCCTTTTAGGTTATTTATAAATGAAGGAAGTGTTATAGGGTTGCAGAGTTCTTGTCTCAAGGAGTCGAAGAATGAATCTTGCACAAAAGGGTGAAGTCATAGCTTATTAAGTGAAGGTGAGAACAGAAAGAAAGCTCTCTAGAGTGAGAGGGGTCCCCAACGGGTTGCCACTGAGGGCTTTTATGGTCTTTTATAGAAAACTGACCAGGGAATTTAAATCTTCTTGATGTCACCACTGATAGCACCATGATTACTTCTCCTTTGAATATCTCCTCTCTGGTGTTTAAGACAAACCAGGTGGTCTAGTTACGTTCCCTTACCTCTGGTTTCTTTACGCCTCAGCATTTCTGGGATTTTTGGTAAGCCTGATCCCATAGCCCCCTACCTATCTCTCCCTACCTAGCCCCGCCTGTCCCTTACTCACAGATATATAATGTGCTCCGAGTAGAAATTGAGCCCATGCTTTGACGTTTTGATGACTCTGATAAATGTTACAGTATAGCTTCCCCGAGAGCCCAAGCAGGGCCCACAAACATTAGAAGTTGAAAATTTCCTTTATTTTATGAATACATTATATATTTTTCTCTGAAAAACATTCAGTGAATTTTGTATATTTTACACTTTATACTGGGTTCCATAGGTGTGAGAATGAAGTGTTTTGCTTTCGATTGCTTTATAAATAGTCTGTAATTTTCCAGCTACTATCATTTTGATTAAAAGGTTATGTAGACAGTGTTTCGTAAATTCCAATACTTAAGGGGTTTTTGTCAGCTTTTTATTATATATTTCTAATTTTGATAATCTTCCTGTCAAATGCATCTTAAAACATTCGTATTCTTTATATCTAAGTGTATCATCAGTTTCGGTAAATGTTCCATGAGCAATCCCACGAAATGTGTATTACCTATTTAAGGAATTTGAGTTTTTCCATCTGTCTGCCGAATCACTGATTGAGGGATTCGGTTCTCCCACGTGAGCCCTCACGTTTTCATCAAGCTGCAGTCTGTTCCGATTCCAGGAACTGTGTACACAAGCCCCACGACAGCGGCATTTCTCCTTTTCCTGCATCTCTAACCCTCGCCTTTCCACATCTAGTCACCAGCGCGCTCCGACCTCCGTGAGAGCCAGGGAGCTCCGGCTCCGCGCCCCCAGGGGGAGGGAACCCCACGGCGCCGGGCCTCCGCCGCCTAGAGCGGCGACGCTGGCCCGGAAGTCGGGGAGGGTCAGGGGAGGGATTTCCGGGGCCCGTCTCTGGGCACAGCCGCGGTAGTCCCGCGGCGTCGCGCGGTGTCCGGAGCGACCCCCGGGAGGGAAGGAGCTCGCGCAGGTGAAGCCTGCACGTTGCGGACCGCGCTCCCGCGTGACCCCGAAGACCCCGCGGTGGGTGCCGGCCTCCAGTGGGCTAGGCAGGGCGTCGTGGTCAGAGGGGCTGGGGCTGCTCGGCCTGGGCGGGGTTGGGGGCCTCGGAGGGCGCCTCCGGGAGCGGGCGTGAGGGGCATCCTCCGGACGGCGGATCCTGACTCGCCCTGGAGCCTGGCCGCAGGACCGCGTGGCGACGGGGCAGGTGTGCGGTGAGTGGTGTCTGGCGCGTGGGGGTCGGGGTGGAGGAGGGGCCTCAGGACTGGGTGCGAACGTCGGAGCTGTACTGAGCTGTGTGAGAAATGAGGTGGTCGTTCCGCGCAGGTGTCCTGCCTGGAGGCCCCGGGTGGTGCAGTCACCCTCCAGGTGGCGACGAGGCTCTGGGGACAGGGAGGAATTTATTCTCCCCCGTGTGAGTGGAGCTGAGGGACGAGCCATGCCCACCCCGTGGATGCCTGCAGTGGGCTGGTGTCTCTGCTTAGCACCCTGTTGAGCTCTTAGCCAAGAGAATCTGCTTCCAGGCTCGCTGGCAGAATCGAATTCCTTGAGGTTCTTGTACTGAAGTGTGTTTCTTTGCTGACTGTCCTTAGTTCCTGAGGCCCCAGTCCTTGCACAGGGACCTGGCACCCCGGAGTCAGCAAGGGTTCGTGTGATTAGATTGGGTCCACCAAGATAATCCCCTCTGCAAGGTCTCTTTTGCTGTGTGGCATACCATGTCCACGGGCTCCAGGGATTGGGCTGTGCACATGGGTGTTGAGGGGCGTTCTGCTTACCACAGATTCGGCCTGTGTCCTCCAGGGCAAGATGCCACATATACTGAGGTGAGAAAAACAAGATGTAAAATGAGCATAGAATATTCTGGAAGGGTACATTAGCAACTGGGAAGGGGAGCAGAGTAGCTGGCTGGGAGTGTTTCACCATAAGTCTTCTGCCTTTGAATTTTGAGCCATGTGACTGCCCCCATTCAGTGACAGTGATAATAATTTAAAGAATTTTAAAACAAAGTGAATGAATATTGCAAATGACTGTCCCTTTGGGAGAGGGAAAGTGACGGACATCCCCCCCCCCATGGAAGCAACATCTGCTTCGTTCTGCTGACAGACACCTTAAGTCAGTGCTCTACCTGCTTTGAATCTTGTCTGCACGTTCCTGTGAGCATCCGTGTCAGGTTAGTTCCGTCTGTCCTAATAGAGAAATGTGGCCAGTGCCTCACTGTCAGGAGCCGTGGCCTCTGATAGTCTGTACCCCAGTGACCCTGTCTCTGAGCTCTGTCCACACCTTTGCCCCTTGTTCTACCTTTCTAACCAGGCATTGCCGAAGTCCCCTTCCCTGGGCCTGGTTTAAGTGCCTGCCTGCCCCAGGGCTCCGCTCCTTCCTTGCTGCCTCTGTTTCGTGCTGGTCTCAGCCTGTCAAAAACCAGTGATTTGGTTGGACCAACCCATGTGGTTCTTACGATGATTGCAAAATGCCCTTCAGCAACAAGGAAATTTTCATTAGGAAATTTTCAAAAAGTAAAGATTTATTACTTACAGGCCCTGCAAATTAGCACACCTGGGGCCACACAGTGAGGTTTCCAGTAATGAGAGAGCACTGGCCTGGATTTCTGCTTTGATTGAGGTCAAGGGTAGAGACCTAGGGTTTCAGGGGCTCACTCTTTATTGGTGAATTTAAAACATAAGAGTGGAGGGGTGCCTGGCAGTTGGTTAAGTATCTGACTTCAGACCTGGGTCATGATCTCAGGGTCCTGGAATTGAACCCTGAGTCAGGCTCCCCGCTCATCAGAGAGTCTGCTTCTCCCTCTCCCTCTGCCCCTCCTCCACACTGGTTCACGCACGTGTTCTCTCTCTCAAATGAATAAAGAAATTCTTCTTAATAAAATAAATAAAACATAAGAGTGGGAATTTAAAGCACAGGAAGAGAAAAATAACAAGTGGTCCAAATGGCCAGTAATCAGAATCAAACAAGATTTCCAAGACAAAGGAGGCTGTCAGGGGAGGTGGCCTGGCTCTTTATCTAGTCCAGTGGCTGGCATTTATTCCATCTTTGAAACGGATGCCTGTTTGCAGTGGATGCTTCGGCATCAAAGCTTAATTCAGGCACTTGCTTTACAAAAAAACAAAACAACTGTCAGGGCTTACACTACGCACTACCCAGTAGGCAGGCGGTGTCCGCTGTGTGCTTCTGTCAGTAGTGCAGTGTGAATAAGGGGCCAAAGGGAATTGCCACAGTATGGGTGGGCCACTGAGCAGGGCATGGTGCATTTGCAGAGACAGGGCAGAGTAGGAGGGGTGGGGGAATCACTAATTTGGTCCTTGTGGGGAACCCATCATGTATCAGTGGGAGTATTGTATCTCCTCAGAAGGAGCATTTAGAACTGGAAATGAGCCCAAGCTTGGGAATCTTCACAGGATAAGGGTGTTGATGCCTTCCTTAACCAAGGAAGTTGGTGTAGGTTCAAAAGTGAACCCTGATGTACCAACATGAAGAGGGAGATAAGGAGGAGCCTAGGAGGGAGCCACTGGTGCAGTGGGAAGACGGCTCAGGATGGTGGAGACCTCAGTGTGGATGCTGCCGGGGGGGGGGGGGGAGGACCCACAACTCAGACACCATGATGACCATGTGCACCTCTGAGGCACAGGCTGCCCCTAGCTGCCCAACTGCTGGAGTTGCTGCTCCACTGTGAATGGATCTGATGTTCCACCTTCAGGACATTGTGTCAGGAATGAGGGGTGGGCCCACCATGGGTGCAGGCTCTGTGGGGCTGTTCTCCTATCATGGCAGCCCTGGGCCCTTCTAGGGGTGCCCATGGGACGCTGTGTGCTCACCTTGCCCTGAGGTCAGCATCTTACCCCTTCCCTGAGACCTAGCACCAGGTCTACATCAGGTCTCAGGCTGTAGGGGTGGAAGAGACCCTTGCCTGGTGGGAGTATGGATCCCTGGAGCTAGCTCCTCTGTACACTCACCTGTATCCTTGCTGGTCTCCAGGTCCCAGCCATGCCCAGCCTCAGAGCTCGCTCTGAAGAGGCAGAAATGGAGCCCTCAGTTCCTGGACCATCCCCTTGGATCCCTGCAGCCCAGGCCTGTGTGAATGATGCTCCTGTTGTGACCCACGCTGGATCTGCACTCCATGATCCCCACTGCTGTGGCTACACTGAGCCAGGAACCACTCCCCCTCACCGTCAGCAGCCAGGTACTGGGAGCAAGTTCCCCACTGGTTGCCCTCATTCTGGAGGGACTTTGTCCGTGTCACCCTGTGCTTACCCCCAGGAGGCATCCATGTCATCATTAGGGATAGGGTGCCCCATGGACTTGAGGACCAAGGCTAGAGATCAGAGAGGAATTTGGCCTGGCCCCAGGGTGTCTTGGTGCCTGAGCAGGACACTGTGTTTCCCCACCTGACATAGAGGGGTGTGATATGATGGCTGCCAGCTGAGCCCTGCAGCCCAACTACCAGGCTGGTGGTAGTCCCCTGCATTTAGGGTACAGCCCTAATTCAGGCCGTGATCTACTCCCTTCTGTCTGCATTCGCACAGCCTAGCCACTCCCATCCACTTTGGAGCTCTACTAGAGAGTCCTTTCCTGAAGAGCCCTCAACTAGCTTGGCTTTTCTGTGGACCCCTCAGCAGTGATTAGGATGGTTACTCAGTGTTAGTTTTCCTTACTGCTATTTGATGGCTGTTTTACAAGAGGACACTCTTAACTACATGGGACCTGTGGTCATACTCAGGACTTCTGGGCAGAGTACCCTAGTCAGACTCTGTGGCCAGAGAAGTTTGGGCTAATGGCAGTGTTTGTTCGCATACCTCACGAACTTCCCAGGTATAACTTAAACTGGCCTCTGTACATGGAGGGGAGAGTCTGAAGAACAAGGCAGGCCACCCAGGTTGGTAGATGACAGTTTAATAATCAAGGGAACTTATTTAAGAGGCTTGTCTTGGGTGGCTGCAATACGAGTAGACCCTAGCATCCACCTGCCAAATCTTAAAAGTTGATATAGTGGCCTTAACTGGATTTAGTTACACATACTGTCTTGATGGTCACAGCACCACATCACTATCTCAATGCTGTGTCCTTGGGGCAGCTTCTGGGAGCAGGGACAGCAAGCAGAATGTACGTTCAAGGACAGGGAAAAGGATGAGGAGCCTCCAGTCACCTGGATCCAGCTCATGAGTCAACCAGTGGTCACATCCTCTTGATGACCTCCCCCAGCAGGCAGAGGTAGTACAAGGCAGTCCTGGGTATGTTGGAGCAGGAGAGTGTTAGGAGATAGAGACATGATGAGGTCCCAAGAAGTCGCCCTGAGAGACAGGCCTGCTGACTGCCCCCAGGCAGAGGCAGAATGTGAACCAAATGGTTAACAGTATGCTGGGCAGAGAATGGTGTGGGAGGACAGGCCCTATTCCATTAAAAAGAAAGAAAAAAAAAAAAACTGGATTGATGGTAATGTTTAAAAAGCCACCGTGGAACAAAATGGTGGAGTACATAGCTCCAAATACCCAGTCCTCCAAAAAAAAAAAAAAAAATAACCAAGCAGAAAGTGCCAGGACCAACTTTGTCAAGAATCTAAATCTAGAAAACAGGTTTACAACAACCAGGTAAATGCTAAATCAAGAAAAAGGCCACTTAAAAATGGTAGGAAAGCTTTGTGGTGTTTTTACTTGCTCTTGCCCCCAAACACTCCCTGGCTCAGTGGCAGTTTTAAAGTGAGCAGCTTGTGTTCCCAGTGTGGGATCGTGGTCCCTGATTCCAAAGGGAGCAGAGAATATATTACTCAAAAATTATTGTTTGTCCTAACCTGCGTGGGATTGGATAAAGGATTGATGCAAAATGCTTGTCTCTGTTTTGCCATACTCAGAACTTAGGGCACAAAAGCCCTGGGTTCAGAAACATTGTAGGGGAACTAAAACCCCACAGCCACCTGGGACATCAGTTAACAGTACAGTCAACCACCTAAAGCCTAGGAGGGAAAGCTGGGGAAACGAGGACATTCAAAAGCACCCTTGTATATCAGAGAATTTAGAAAACTGCATACATGCCCAGGACAGGATATATGCTCAGAAAAGACCTCTGAAGATCATAGCTTCACCTCTGGCTCATATCTAAGGCAATAAAAGCTGGAAGCTAAGATGGTTATATGTAGTGTTAAGGTAGTACCCTAGCACAAAGGCTGGGAGAGGTGTATTACTTTTCGTTTACTGTTAGTGTTCAAGGAAATCTCTGTCAAAACACTAGCTGAACACAAGCTAAAGAAAGAGACCTCAGTGACCACACATGACAGACTAGTTTTAGTTTGCAAAACTTATTTGGGAAAGTCACTAAATGAACAATTGACTGTAACCTTCAACAATCAATAACAGCAAAGCCTGGAGGAGGGAGAGACTGATTTACAGAGTTACCACAATAAATATTCAAATGTCCAGTTTTTAACAAAAAAAATAACAAAGAATACAAAGAAAAAGGAAAATAAGGCTGGCCCATTCAACGGGAAAAAATTATTTGGCAGAAAGTGTCCCTGAAAAAGCACAGATGGTTGACAAACTAAACCAACTGTCTTAAATGTGTTCAAAGAGCTAAAAGAAACCAGGAAAACAATGTACAAACAAAATGAGCATATCAAGAGATTTTAAATTTATACAATTATAAGTATACAATTTATATAATTATAGAAAGGAACTGAACAGGGGCGCCTGGGTGGCTCAGTTAGTTAAGCATCTGCCTTCAGCTCAGGTCATGATCTTGGGGTCCTGGGATCGACCCCCGCATCAGGCTCCCTGCTCAGTGGGGAGTCTGCTTCTCCCTCTTCCTCCCCCCTCCCCGACTTGTGTGCTCTCGCTCTCTCTCAAATAAATAAATCTTTTTTTTTTTTTAAGAACTAGAGGGCGCCTGGGTGGCTCAGTCGTTAAGCGTCTGCCTTTGGCTCAGGTCGTGATCCCAGGGTCCTGGGATCGAGCCCCACATTGGGCTCCCTGCACGGCGGGGAAGCCTGCTTCTCCCTCTCCTACTCCCCCTGCTTGTGTTCCCTCTCTCGCTATGTCTCTCTCTGTCAAATAAATAAATAAAATCTTTAAAAAAAAAAAAAAAACTAGAACAGAAATTCTAGAGTTGAAAGGTGCAATAACTGAAATGAATTCACTAGAGGGATTCAACAGCAGATTTGAGCAGGCATATTTGAAGATAGGACAATTGAAATTATTCAGTCTGAGAATCAGGAAGAATAAAGGTTAAAGAAAAGTGAAGAGGGTTTAACAGACCTGTAGGATAGCATCACTCAAACCAACATACACATTATAGAAGAGAGAGAGAAAGGGGCAGAAAGAATATTTGAAGAAACAATGGCCCAAACATCTCAAATTTGATGAAAGACATGAATCTATTCATTCAACAAGCTCAACAAACTCCAACTAGGATAAATTCAAAGAGATTCACATCAAGACTCATTATAATCAAATTGTCAAAGATAGAATCTTGAAAACAAAAGAGGCAGCCTATCTCATATAAGGGATCCTGAATTAGATTAGCAGCCAGTTTCTGATCAGAACCCATGGAGGCCAGAAGGCAGTGGGATGACATTTAAAGTGCTGAGAGAGAAAAAACTGTCAACCAAGAATTCCATATCTGGCAAAATGACCCTTCAAAATGATATTCCCAGATATTTCCAGATAAATAAAAGCTGCGGACTTTTTTTTTTAAGATTTTATTTATTTATTTGAGAGAGAGAGAGCGTGCATGTGCACAAGCAGGGGGTGGGGACAGAGAGAGAAGCAGACTCCCCGCTGAGTAGGGAGCCCGACTTGGGGCTCAATCCCAGAACCCTGAGTTCATGACCTTAGCCAAAGGCAAACGCTTAACTGACTAAGCCACCCAGGCGCCCCTGAGGATATTTATTACCAGTAGACCTGCCCTATTAGAAATGCTAAAGGGAGTCCTACAGGTTAAGATTAAAGGACACTAAGTAGGGACTGAAAGCCATATAAACGAACAAAAATCTCTAGTAAAGGTAACTACGTTGGTAACTATAAAAGCTAGTATTAATGTGTTTTTGGTTTATTACTCCACTTTTTATTTCCTAAATTATTTAAAAGACAATAAAAATCATTATAAATCTATATTAAACACACAACATATAAAGATACATTTGTGACAACATGACAGTGGGGAGCAGAGGTGTATAAGAGCAGAGTTTTTGTATGCTGTTGTGGCTAAGTTGTTATCAGTTCAAACTTGATGGTTTTATTCTGGGGTTCTAATGTACAGCATGGTGACTACAGTTATACTGTATTATGTATTTGAAAATGGCTAAGATAGTAGACCTTAAAAATTCTTAACACAAAAAAAGGAGGTGCCTGGCTGATTGAGTTGGTAGAGCATACCACTCTTGATATTGGGTCATGGGTTTGAGCTCCATGTTGGGTGTAGAGATTACTTAAAAAAATAATAATAATAACTATATAAGGTGATGGATGTGTTAACTAACCTTACGATGGTAATCATTTCACAGTGTACATGTATCGGTGTACAAATCATTACATTGTACACCTTAAACTTAACGATGATGTATGTCAGTTATATTTCAGTAAAGCTTAGGAATAAAAACTAAAATAGCTGTGATGGGGGGGATCAAACTACATTGTTTTAGGGTATTAGGATGTTAATTGTAATCCCCATTATGCCATTAAAAGAAAATATCTTTAAAGTATCCATAAAAGGGGGCGCCTGGGTGGCTCAGTCGTTAAGCGTCTGCCTTCGGCTCAGGTCATGATCCCAAGGTCCTGGGATCGAGTCCCACATCGGGCTCCCTGTTTGGCGGGAGGCCTGCTTCTCCCTCTCCCACTCGTCCTGCTTGTGTTCCTGCTCTCGCTGTCTCTCTCTCTGTCAAATAAATAAATAAAATCTTTAAAAAAAAAAAAAAAAAGTATCCATAAAAGGAAAAAGAAGAAAATTAAAATGGTAAACTACAAAAAATAACACAAAAGAAGACAGTAATAGAGGAGATGAGGGACATAAAGAGATAAAAGATATCAAAAACTAATAGCAAAATGAAGTAAATCCTTCCTTATCAGTAATTAATTATAAATGGTTTAAACCCTCCAAAGGCAGATATTAGCATAGTGGATGAAAAAGCATGATCCAACTATATACTGTCTACAAGAGGCTTACTTTAGATCCAAAGACACAAATAAGGATAAAGTAAAAGATGAAAAAAGATATTACATGCAAATAAATAGTAACCAAAAGAGCTGGGGTGATTATACTATAACACCAGAAAAAATAAACTAGGTAAAAAACTGTAACAAGAGAAAAGAAGTGCATTATGTGTGAATAAAAGAATCAATTCAACAAGAGGATATAAGTTACAAAAGAGAACCCCAAAATATATGAAACACATATACATTTGAAGGGAGAAATAGTTGTATAATAATAGTTGGAGACTTCAGTACCTCACTTCCAAAAATGGATAGAACATCAGACAGAAGACCAGTAATGAAATAGGGAACTTGAACAACACTGTAAATCAATTAGACCTAATAGACATGTACGTACATACACTCCACCCAAAGGAGCACATATTCTTAAGTGTACGTGGACATTCTCCAACATAGACCTTATGTTAGGCCACAAAACAAATCCCAATAATAAAAACAGCTGAAATCATGTAACGTATTATCTCTAGTCAGTAACAGCAGGAAAATTGAAAAATTTACAAATATGTATAAATAAAACAACATACTCCTAACCCATGGGTCAAGAAAAAAGTCACAAGGGAAATTAGAAAAACCTGCATACAAATGAAAACAAACAAAAACTTATAATATGCAAGGAGAGCAGTGCCAGAAGGTAAATTTATAGCAGTAGGTGGATACATTAAAAAGGAAGAAAGATCAGGGCACCTGGGTGGCTCAGTCGTCAAGCATCTGCCTTTGGCTTCAGGTCATGATCCCGGGGTCCTGGGATTGAGCCCCATGTTGGCCTCCCTGCTCAGTGGGAAGCCTGCTTCTCCCACTCCCACTCCCTCTACTTGTGTTCCCTCTCTTGCTGTGTCTCTCTGTCAAATAAATAAATAAATAATCTTTAAAAAAAAAAAAAAAAAGGAAGAAAGATCTTAAATCAGTAACCTAACTTTATATCTTAAGGAACTGTGAAAACAAGAGTGAACTAAACCCAAAGCTAACAGAAGGAAGGAAATAATAAACATTACAGGAGAGATAAATAAACTAGAAAGTAGAAAACAGGGGCACCGGGGTGGCTCAGTTGGTTGAGCAGCTGCCTTCAGCTCAGGTCATGATCCCAGGGTCCTGGGATCGAGTCCCGCATCGGGCTCCCTGCTCGGTGGGGGGCCTGCTTCTCCCTCTCCTTCTGCCGTTCCCACTGCTGTGTTCTCCTGCTCTCTCTCTGTCAAATAAATAAATAAAATCTTAAAAAAAAAAGTAGAAAACATTAGAGAATCAACAAAATCAAAAGTTAGTTTTTTGAAAAGATTAAAATTGACAAACCTTTGAAGACACAAATAACAAAAATCAGAAATGGACATTACTACCTATCTTACAAAAGTAAACAGGAGTATAAGAGAAGACTGTTACCAGTTGTGCACTGACAAATTAGATAACCTAGATGAAAGAGAGAAATTCCTAAAGACAAAAAAATTACCAAAGTGACTCAAGAATAAAGTATTATACCCCATGGATGTAACCCAGGAATACAAAGGTAGTTCAACATAACAAAACCAATCAGTGTCATTTACCACATTAATAGAATGAAGGAGAAAAACCATAATCATCTCAACCGATGCAGAAAAAGTATTTGACAAAATCAAACACCCTTTGTGATTAAAAGAAAGAAAAAAAAGAAAAGAAAAACACTGGGAAAACTCAATATAAGGGAACCTCCTTAACATGATAAAGGGCATTCATGAAGAACCCACAGCTAGCATTATTATACACAATAGTGAAAAATTAAAATCTTTTCCCCTAGTGATCAGGAAAGTATGCCTGTCTTACCACTGCTGTTCGACATTGTACTGGAAGTTCTAACCCAGAGCAATCAGGAAAGAGAAAGAAGACACTCAAATTGAGAAGGAAGATGGAAAACTATCTCTGTTTGCAGAAGACATGATCCTATATATAGAATATCCCACAGAATCCATTAAAAAGCTATAAGAGCTAATAAATGAATTCAGCCAAGTTTCAGGGTACAAATCAACACACAAAATCAATTGTTTCTATATACCAGAAATGAGCAATCTGAAAAGGAAATTAAGAAAACTTCATTTAAATAGCATCAAAAGAAAAAATAGGGGCACCTGGGTGGCTCAATCAGTTAGGCATCTGCCTTTGGCTCAGGTCATGATCTCAGGGTCCTGGGATCAAGCCCCAAGTCAGGCTCCCTCGTCAGCGGGTAGTCTGCTTCTCCCTTTCCCTCTGCCCCTCCCCCCTCTCCCCTCTCATTCTCTCTCTCTCAAAATCTTTAAAAAAAAGAAAAAAGAACCTACAAATAAATTTAACTGAGGAAGTGAAAGACTTGTTTGCTGAGAATTACAAAGCCTTGACAAAAGAAATTAACAAATACATAAATAATTGGAAAGACATCAAGTCCATGGATTGAACTTAATTGTGTTACAATGCCTGTGCTATCCAGAGCAATCTACAAATTCAATACAAACCATATCAAAATTACAACAGCTTGGGCGCCTGGGTGGCTCAGTTGGTTAAGCAACTGCCTTCGGCTCAGGTCATGATCCTGGAGTCCCGGGATCGAGTCCCGCATCGGGCTCCCTACTCTGCAGGGAGTCTGCTCCTCCCTCTGACCCTCCCCCCTCTCATGTGCTCTCTCTCTCATTCTCTCTCTCTCAAATAAATAAATAAAATCTTTAAAAAAAAAAAATTACAACAGCTTTTTTTGCAGAAATTTTGAAGTTGAGCCCTCTGATTCATATAGAATGACAAAAGGCCCCAAACAGTCAAAACAAGCTTGAAAAGGAAAAACAGAGGACTCATACTCACCAGTTTCAAAAATTACTACAAAGCTTTAATAATCAAAACAATTTGGTACTGACATAAAGCTATACATACAGATCAATGGAATAGAATTGAGAGTCTAGCAGTAAACCAAGACATCTGTCACAAATTGATTTGCAATATAGATGTCAAGACTGTTCAGTGAGAAAAGATAATTCTTCAACAAATAATGCTGGGACAAGTGGATATCCACATGCAGAAGAATAAACTGGGACCCCTACTTCACACCATATACAGAAATTAATTCAAAATGGCCCAACAACCTAAATAAAGAACTAAAATCATAGAACTCTTACAAGAAAACAGGTATAAATTTTCATAACCTTGAGTTTGGCAGTGGATTCTTAGATATGACACCAAAAGCATGAGCAGTAGAGAAAAAGATAGGTACGTTGGACTTTATCACAATTAAAAACTTTTGGGTATCAAAGGACATTGTCAAGAAAGTTAAAAGACACCCTAATAGAATGGGAGAAAGTCTTTGCAAATTGTATTTCTGGTTAAGAGTCTAGTATTCAGAATCTATAAAGAACTCAAACTCAATAATAAGAAGACAAACAACCCAATTTTATGATGGGCAAAGGACTGGAATAAATGCTTTTCAAAAGAAAATATGCAAATTTTCATGGCCAATAAGCACATGAAAAGATGCTTAAATTCATTAGTCATTTGAGAAATGCAAATCAAAACCACAATGAGATAACCACTTCACACCCACTAGAGTGGTTGTAATACTTAAATACGTAACAAGTGTTTTCAAGGGTGTAGAGAAATTGAAACTCTCATACATTGCTGGTGGGAATGGAAAGTGGTGCAGCCACTATGGAATAAAATTTGGCAGTTCTTCAAACGTTTAAACATAGCGTTGCCATAGGACCCAGCAATGCTAGATAAATATGCAAAGAGTTAAAAACAGGTACTCAAACATGTATACGTACATCATGTTCATAGAAGCACTATTCACAATGGCCAAAAGAAAACAGCCTAGATGTCCATCCATGGAAAATATACTATATCCATACAATGGAATATTATTCAGACAAAAAAAAAAAAAAAGGAATGAAGCAGTGATACATGCTACAATGTGGATGAACTTGGAAAAACATTAAGTGAAAGAATCCACACATAAAAAGTCACATGTGATAGGATTCCATTTATATGAGCTATCCAATGCTTAAAGACAAAATGCAGATTGAGGGTTGCTAAGAGTTGGGGAGGAGAGATAAAACTGATGGGTTAATAAGAGGCTCTACTTTGGAGTGATGAAACTGTTTCGGAACTAGATAGAGGTGATGATTGCACAACACTGTAAATGTGCACAACAGGCACAACTAAATGCCACTTAAATGTTCATTTTAAACAATTTTATTTTTGTAAATTTCACCTCAATAAATTAAGTAAATGATAGTCTATCAGGATATAGACTAGTGGAGCCCCACCTGAGTATGTGGCTTTGACTTGGGTACTTACCGAAGCTGTTTTCCACAAACCTGGAAGCCACTAATCATAAAGGTCTTTAATGAGTGCTTTCTCTCAGGAAATACTAATAGGTTTGTTGTGTTCTAGAAGGGCTTAGAATCCTCACTCTTTTCTCCAGTGGGGATCAGTCATGGGGGCAGCAAGGACAGCGCAAGCAACTCTTTGTTTTCAAATCTTTTTCTTTGCCCTTAAACCCAACTTTTTTTTTAAGATTCTATTTTTAAGTAATCTCTACACCCAGCATGGGGCTCGAACCTACAACCCTGAGCCAGCCAGGTGCCTCCCCTTAAACCCAACTTTTATTGTGTGTGTGCGTCATAAGGGAAACCACATTTCCAATTTTACATTTCCTTTCAAAAGAGAAACTTTAATCATTGTTTACAACCATTCTTAAGTTGCAGAGAAGAATTACATCAGATTTAATAAATCCGAAGCAACCTCTCACCATCCTCACCCACAGGACTATTTTGTCTCCTGTCTCAATAAAAGGCTTCCAGGCCAACAGTGGCTTGGGGCTGAAAACTAATCATTGCCACCATCTCCTGAGCCATACTAGTGACCTTATCTTAGGGTCAACAGACTGTGGCCCACAGGCCAGATCCAGCTAGCCAGGGATTTGTTGGGGGGTTTTGTTCGTTTTTTGTTTTAATGGCCTGCAAGCAAAGAATGGTTTTGAGGTTTTTGCAGGGTTGTAACAAAGCAGACTATATAACCAAGACCATATAGCCACAAAACCTAAAAAGGGTACCCTGTGACCATTTATGAGAAAGCTCCATTGACTCCTGTGTGTCATGCCCTTCTGGTCCCTACTTCATATGCAGCCAGAGGAGGATGGGAGGCTCCCTGGGTCAGTTGCTGGGGGCAGTGCGGGGCATAGTGAGCTTTGGGGCAACCTGTGCAGACTCTTGTTTCCCATAGCAGCCTCCCTGTCCCTGCAGTCCTCAGTGAGCCCTCCCCCCATTACTCCTAGGTGCCCAGCCTCATGTGGACATTTCCTAGACACCCCCAGGTCCAGGGCTCCTGACCTGGGGAGCTCTGAGGCTCACAGAAGAACATGATTTTGACTTGAACCATTAGGGAGACTGCAGGTGATTTCCTGAGATGTGGGTCAGGGGGGTGAGGGTCAGTCTTGTAGGTTGAGGGCCCTGCTGCCTCATCCGTTTAGAGCTCTCCCAGCCCCCTCTCTCATCCCCTTGAGAGATTTGAGACTACCACCCCCAGTGGGTCACACATTCCCAGATGTGTCATCTGTATTTTCCTGTTTCCTTCCAAGTGACTTTGTTTATCATTTCAGATTGGGACACCAGGACTAAGGGCAAGGAATTTCTTCAGAAGAAAGAAGTTTCTGAGGATTTGGAATCACAGGCAGAAATATCAGAAAACTATACCAGTGATTTTTCTCAGGCACCTGAGCTTGGAGAACTCTGTGATGATGTACTAGAGAGAGATTGGGGAACCCCTGACAGTGAGAGACGGGTGCAGTCACTCTACCAGGAGGAGGGCTTTACGCCAGTGGCAGTGCTCCTTAGGAGCCCCTTAGAGAAAGAGCTGGGCTGTGATGACTTTGTAAGAAGCATCAGTCTGAGCCCAAACCCAACAGCATCTCAGGGAATTCCTACAGAAGAGAGGCCACATCTGTATGACATATGTGGCCACAGCTTCCAACACAGTATGGACTTAAGTAGCCATGAGGGGCTTCACATAGCCGAAAGCCCACTCATATGTAATGATTGTGGGAAAACCTTCAGAGGAAACCCTGATCTTATTCAGCATCAGATAATCCATACTAGACAGAAGTCCTTCATATGCAATGAATGTGGAAAATCCTTCAGCCAGAACTCATTTCTTAAAAATCATCAGAGGTCTCATGTGAGTGAAAAACCCTACCAGTGCAGTGAGTGCAGGAAAACCTTCAGTGTGCACTCAAACCTCATTAGGCATCAGATTAACCACAGCGGAGAGAAGCCTTATGTATGCAATGAATGTGGAAAAGCCTTTAGCCAGAACTCAAGCCTTAAAAAGCACCAGAAGTCTCACATGAGTGAGAAGCCCTATGAATGCAGTGAATGTGGGAAGGCCTTTAGGCGGAGCTCAAACCTCATCCAACATCAAAGAATTCATTCTGGAGAGAAGCCGTATGTGTGCAACGAATGTGGGAAGGCCTTTAGGCGGAGCTCAAATCTCATTAAACACCACAGGATTCACACAGGTGAGAAACCTTTTCAGTGTAATGAGTGTGGGAAAGCATTCAGCCAGAGCTCACACCTGAGGAAGCATCAGAGGGTTCACACTGGAGAGAGACCTTACGAGTGTAATGAGTGTGGCAAACCATTCAGCCGGGTCTCCAACCTCATTAAGCATCACAGGGTTCACACTGGAGAGAAACCTTATAAGTGCAGTGACTGCGGGAAGGCCTTCAGTCAGAGTTCAAGCCTCATTCAGCATCGGAGAATTCACACTGGAGAAAAGCCTCATGTATGTAATGTGTGTGGAAAAGCCTTTAGTTACAGCTCCGTACTCAGAAAGCACCAGATAATCCACACAGGAGAGAAGCCGTATGAATGTAGCATCTGTGGGAAGGCTTTCAGCCACAGCTCAGCCCTCATTCAGCATCAGGGTGTGCACACGGGTGACAAGCCCTATGAGTGTCGAGAATGTGGAAAAACATTTGGTCGGAGCTCCAACCTTATCCTTCACCAGCGAGTTCACACTGGAGAGAAACCCTACGAATGTACCGAATGTGGAAAAACCTTCAGCCAGAGTTCAACTCTCATTCAGCATCAGAGAATCCATAATGGCTTGAAACCCCATGAATGTAACCAGTGTGGTAAAGCCTTCAACCGAAGCTCAAACCTCATTCACCACCAGAAAGTTCACACTGGAGAGAAGCCGTACACGTGTGTCGAATGTGGTAAGGGCTTCAGCCAGAGTTCACACCTTATTCAACATCAGATAATCCACACTGGTGAAAGGCCGTATAAGTGCGGTGAGTGTGGGAAGGCCTTCAGTCAGCGTTCAGTCCTCATCCAGCACCAGAGGATCCATACCGGCGTGAAGCCTTATGACTGCTCTGCTTGTGGGAAAGCCTTCAGCCAGCGCTCCAAGTTGGTCAAACACCAGCTGATCCACTCCAGGGAATGAAACGGAGTACAGCTCCATTCCTGACTCCTCTGGCCATGTCCCAGTTTCACCCACCTCCCAGACTTGAAGCCAGGTTCACTTGCTGCCCTCTACCCCCACATCCCACTGTCCACAAAGCCCAGACCCTCCTTCCCCTGCCATCACTCCTGCTTCCTGTGACCTCTTGTTTCTTGTTTGTTTTGCTTGTACATTTTGTTATCAGACTGCCACAATTGTTAGGAGGGAAAAGATGATAGAAGCTGCATATTCATATTCATGAATAGAGATTATTAACAGAACCAAAAAAGTAAACTGACATTTGGTTCGAAATAACCACAGGAATTCTTTTCTTTGGTAATTAGTCATAGAGTGAACTCTTTGTGTATGGTTATAATTAATATTCTGCTTACATAAAATCAGGTCAAGAGTTTTTCAGGTCTGATGGCAGTCATCCTCTCTCAGAAGTGGTGTGTACTCATTACCACCAGTTTCTCACCCTTTCTTGTCCCTCCCATGCAGTCACTAGATGCAGGATTCCTTCTGCCTTTCCTTTGTGCCTGAGTCTGAGGTCATCGGGGCTGCTGCACAATTACACAAGCAGCTGTTTCCCACTCTCTGCCTCTGTGCCTTATGCTCCTGGCTCTTGCCCCACAGAGGCCTGCCCTCTCCATACCCATCCTGTTCTCCTCACAAGCTCCCAGACTCAGTTTTCTCCCACACCCATTCATCTCCAGACATTCATGGAACACCTGTGAGTGCCCCTAGTAGGTGGGGACTGGCCCCTCCTCAGTTTCCCAGAGCTGTGCCCTTCTCTATGAGCAGTGGGAGTTGTCCCAGAAGCAACACATATGCCACCAGAGAGGATCCTCATAGCCAGCCAGCCAGCCCATCTCAACTTGGGGATATCCTAGGATAGGTGGACGGAGAGGCACCTCCTGTGTTTTTCCAGGAGGAAAGGCATTGATGGGCAGATGTAGTCAGGTTTGCAGTTTAGGAAGGGAGGGGCTTGGCTTCTGTGCTTTCAAGGAAGTAGAGGCAAAGCCATCAATTGCAAATGAGGGAGAGGTTTGAAGAGGGAAGTATGGGAGAGTTGGCTCAAGGGTGCACAGGTCAGGCTTGGGCTACAGTGGGCTGCCTACCCTTCTCTCAGAGGCCATTAGAGTAGCCCATCACTGCTCACCCCCTCCCCTCCACTTCAGCCCCACCTTCCCAAGGAAGCACCCTAGACAAGCTGCCACATTTGTAGTTTTGCTGATAGCATTGCTCGGCTAACCCTCCAACTCACTTGCTCATCTTTCCACCGCATGGAGACCTCCATCTGTTCACCCTCATGCTTTCTCACTGTCAGGCAACCCTCTCTGGCTTCATTTTCCCCCTTTCCCAGCCTGGATTCCATCCTTTTTTCCAGTAAATACTTGTGGGACGCTTACTACATACCATTTGCTGGGGACACAGGAAACAGGACAGAAAAACGCCTGCCCTTGATGACTTTACATTCCAGTGGGTAGAGAAAATGCCCTAATGGTTAAGATTGTCATGAGGCAAAAGGAAAGCAGGAAATACGGTCTGGGTGTTTTGAGGGGTTCTGCTTTAAATAGGGGCTGTCAGAGAAGGCCTCACCCAGATGTCCTTTGAGTGACAACTCGAGAATGACCAGTGAAGATGGGGGGTAGGGTATGACAGCAAGAGTAGCCGGTTGGGAAGCCAGAGCTGGGTAGTAAATTAGGAATTCGCAGGTTATGACCTGCTGGAGGAGGAGGCACAGCCACCCACACAGGTCACCAGGGAGCTCCCCCTTTGGGAAGGTGAAAACCCTGGGGTCTTTTTCATTGAAGGCACAGTTTCAGTGCACTCACACAAAGGAATTAAATTCACGAGATTTACCACACAGATCCCAGAAGCAAGGGGGCACCATGACCCAGGAGAAGGGCATTCCACCATTACAGGTCATGAGTGAGCAGGAAATTGAGAGCATGGTAGCATATATTACTTAGGAGGTGCTTAGGGTGGAGGTCACTAAACTAAAGTTGTGATCTCAATGTCCACACACTGGGTGTGTGTAGGGTTATCATACGGTAAAATGCCTGGGCAGTAACTGGGAAAAACAAAAATTTTTCTCATCATGCCAGTACAGAGGCCCTGAGCAGAAACAGGCCTAGAGTGTTCAAGAATCACAGGTCAGTATGGCTAGGAGTTGAGTGAGAGAGGGAGAAGCAGATAGGGTGGGAGGTAATGGGCCATATCACAAAAGGCCTTAGGCCATGACAAGGACTTTGGCTTTTATGCCGGGTGAAATGGGAGATGCTGGAGGCTTTTGATGACTTATATTTTACACGGTCATTGCTGTGTGGAGAGGCTGTAGTGGCAAGCCTGTCCTCTGTGTTACTCCCTTCTCAACTCCTTTTGCCCTTTCTCCTGGCCTCCACACCGTTGGCAGACCCCCTGGGGCTGAAGCATAGCTGTGGGAGGCCAGAGCTTAGACACAGGAAGGAGGAGTGAGTGTCAAGCTTCACTGGGCCCTTGTCCCTACCCAGTGTCTGGGCAGAATTGAGCAAATTCAGGGGCCTGCCATCTGCAGCCTAAGGAATTTTAATTTTGGAACATCATGTTTCCAAAGAGAAAGTTTGGAAAGCAAATTGTCAACTACAATTTCTTTTGGCTTTCATGATGTCCTTGGAAATGTTTCTTGGAAAACAATGGCTCAGAAGCCTGGGTGCCCCCTCCTTGATGCCAACAGATTTCAAACCATTCAAACCCTGCTGGACAGGAAGTGTGAGGTGTGTGCTGTAGTCTCAACCCCAGCCAGAGCAAATACCCAGGCCAGTGCCCTTCCATTGCCCCTCAAGCCATTTTGACCTGCCCTGGGATCCCTGCCCTGCTGACCTCAGTTATTCAAGTAATAAACCTCATACCCTTGTGGTGTGTGGCATTGTCAGTCTTGACGTCTGAACCAAATTGGGGGCGGGGGGGAGGCATCCACCCTGAAGGTAATGGTAAGAATTGGAGTTGGCACTGTGAGCAGGATGACTGGACGATGGCACCCCAGGGTTCTACCTGCTCATGCAGCCACTGTCTGCAAGCCAGCATGCACTCAGCCATGCCACACGTGCTGCATTGTTGGGTCCAGCAGAGCCTTTGTTATAGATGTAGCTGTCCTAAATCACATGATAATAACTTGTTTAGGGATAGCAGTATGGTATAGGAGCCCTCCTTAAAGTGGCCCTGAGTTGTGTGTCTGATCCCAGACCTATCTGTATACTTGAGGCCAAGGCTGCAGCTGACTAGCTCAGGGGAGAGACCATACCCTATGTGAGATCTGTGTCCATTAGGTGACCACTCAGAAGGAGAACATTTGCAAGGAGGCATTAGGTGGCATGCCAAGTGAGGCCCACACTCCAGAGAGCAGATGCTCACTAGAACCCTTGAATACTACCACCATCACAGCAAAGATCCTGATCCTCCGGGTTCTAGGGAAGAACACCCCCAGCACAGCCAAGAGATTAATTCAAACCCAAATTAAGCCTATAAAGCAATCATTGCTATTGGAATGCCTTCCAACTGCTGTTAGAAGCCAAACCTTGGCCTTCTGGCATATTCCACCTGCAGAAGGGGCAGCCTCCCCTGTCCTCAGTCCCTGCCAGATGCCAGGGTGTTGGAGGGCAGCCCTCCTCAGACCCTTTGACTACCTGGGGAGCCTCTTGGGATGAACTAAGTGAAAAGCAGTGGGAATTCACAAGCAGCACTGCCGACCATCATAGATGATGGAGCTCAGTAGGGAACTGCCATTCCTCATTTCTTAACCAAGACCTCCCTAATAAAGAACCGGATCCAAACATCAGCACAACTGGCCAAATTCCAGGCAGTTATCTTAGCACTGGATGGCCTGGCTAATGAATGGCCCCATCTGCACATTTTTACAAACTCTTGGGCCAGTGCCTAAGAGTTGCCCATTTAGGGCAAAGAAGTCTCAGAATCTCTTGCCTCACGGATGTCTGTACCCATACACAGGCCACAGTACAGGATCTCACCAGGACACCCTCATCCCCTCTGTAGTAGCTGAGGCACTCTTGTCATCTCTCAGAATACACAATGCTGAACTCTTGAAGGATTCAGTGACATTTTCATCTCCCTCACTAACCTCAGGCTGCACGTTGCAAGAGGGCTGTATAGCTTATTTAAACAAGCACTAATTCAATTAAATATGGTGTGTTTCAGTCATCAAATAACAGAGGCAAATTATAATGAGTGGTCTGGTTCCATTTTTTGATGTTTGCTGATAGCTTTGGAACCTCATCCCCCTTACTCTCCATGCCCACATCTGGACAAGCTGATAAGAAAGCTGTGCTCTCTCCTTTGACACCAGCAGAAGATTGAAACCACATAAGCCTTCACCTATGCTTGGCAATCCTACCCACCATACCCACTGACCACAATAAAGACCCTAAGTCAGTATCCCTTTCTTGGCTCTCCTCTCAAGCCATTTTGCACCAGTTTGAGGAGCCTTCCCTACTCTCCCCAGATACCTCCTTTCCATGCCTTCAAAAAAAAAAAAAAATAGAAGCACTAAGCACTCTTTGGCCCCATGCCTTCCACTCTGTTCTTTGGTTTATGGACATCAACAAATTCCTCTGTGTTGTGACTTCTCTGAAAGTTCCCTTCAACTTCCTGGGTTTTTTTTTTTAAAGATTTTATTCATTTATTTGAGAGAGAGCATGAGCAAGGGGAGAGGCAGAGGGAGAGCGAGAAGCAGACTCCCCGCTGATCAGGGAGTCTGATGTGGGACTCCATCCCAGGACCCTAGGATCATGACCTGAGCTGAAGGCAGATGCCTAACCAACTGAGCCACCCAGGCGTGCCCCAACTTCCTGTTCTAACTAAAACCTGGTTGTCCCCCGATCACACAGGTCACTTGAAGCCTCCTCCCTCCCCCATGTACTATTGGAACCGGAGATTGGGAGGTGTTCTCCTTGCTCTTTACTTCCACTCCCAGACATTATTCCTACCTTCAACCAACAACCCCAATTCCTTTAAGAACAACAAACAAGCGGCTCTAACAGCTGGTACCTGGCCTAATACAAACTGCCAAAAGATTCATGTGCTTGGTAGAGTCCTGGGAGATCTCCCTCTTATAACCCCACAGTTCATGCCCCACAAGTGGGTCCTGAAACTTCTGGGGTCAAAGACTGATGAGGGGGAAGAAAGAGTTTCCCCCAATGTCTACAGCCACCCCTCCACATGAGGTGAAGCTGGGAAACTCTGGAGCATGGTATGCGTAGAGCAGGGCCAGGATACGTGCCAATCCTAAGGCCTCCATGGCTTGGAGAGAACTCCTGAGTCTGAGGGGAGAACAGGGCCCTGATGACTGGGAACAATTCAGGCCATGCCAGGACAGCTGTGAGAGCAGAGTCTTAGCTGGACCATTCTCCTGGGGCTTGGCAGGCAAGATCCAGACAGCCATCACTGGCTACGGGGCTTCCCTGGAAGTAACATGAAGGCATGAGTGCAGCCTGGCTCCCCAGTACCCCATGTGGCTTATTCTGCATGTCTTCTTCTGTGCCCATGGGCTAGGCTCTGAGCCTTTCCACATTACAACATCAGCTGAGAAGACCACTCCTATATGGAAATTTGATATAAGAAAAAGGTGGCATCTCCAATCTTCTTATCAAGACGATGGGGGAAAGGATAAACTTCAAAGTATGTAGTGTCGGGATAATCAGATAACCATTTGGAAAAAAAAAAATAGAGCCATTCTTCACATCATATATCAAAATAAATTCTAAATGAAAAACATTTAAATGTAAAGAAACAAAACCAAACAAGTAGTAGATGAAAACATGAATTCCTGTAGAACCTGGAAGTTAGGGAAATTGTACTAGCACTCAAAATCAAGAAACAATAAGAGAAAACGGTGATAAATTTGACTACACAGAAATCAATATTTGCCTGATTAAAAACAATATAATCAAAGTAAAAAGACAAATGACAAACTGGGGAAAATATTTACAACTCATATTACAGATAGCTTGTATAAAATTAAGGTATAAAAGATTGTTTTAAAAATAGGGCCTTATTTTCAACAAACGGTACTTGGACTATTTTTAAATAACCCCATACCAACAAAATGAACCTCAACCCTTACACCACACCATATATAAAAATTAAAAGGTATCATCAACCAACTAAAAAAAGGGAGAGTGGGGAGGACTAAAATATATATATCATCAACCAAAATGCAAAGTAGAAACTTCTAGAAGAATATAGTAAAAACCTTAGTGACCTTGACTTTGGCAAATATTTATTAAATAGGATACAAAAGAGCATGACCTTTCAAGGAGGGAAATCAGTGAATAGGACTTCATCAAAATTTTAAACTTTTGTTCCCCAAAATGAAATAATATGAAAAGGCACAGCACTATCTGGGAGAAAATATTTGCAAAACATATATCCAACAAATAACCTGTAGCCCACCCTACAAAGAAGTCCTACAACTTAATTAGAAGACAAATGACCCAATAAAAACTGGCTTAAGATATGAATGGACACTTTACCAAAGAATATATGGCAAATAAGCACAAGAAATGACACTCAGTATCATTAAGCATTAGAAAAATGTGGGGCACGTGGGTGGCTCAGTCGGTTGAGTGACTGACTCTTGGTTTCAGCTCAGGTCGTGATCTCATGGGTCATGGAATCAAGCCCCATGCCCGGCTCCACGATTAGTGGAAGTCTACCTGGATATTCTTTCCCTCTGCCCCTCCCTGACTTGGGTGCATGTGTGCTCTCTCTCTCTCTCAAATAAATAAATAAATCTTTAAAAAAAGGATGGGGGAGGGACAGAGGGAGAGGGAGAAGTAGACTCCCCGCCGAGCAGAGAGCCCAACATGGGGCTTGATCCCAGAACCCTGGATCATGACCAGAGCCAAAGGCAGACACTTAACCAACTGAGCCACCCAGATGCTCTAAGTCTATTCTTTGTAACTATTTCTCTGTTATCAAATTGCTTATTACAACTTGTACAGTTGCATCAAAAAGGATTATACAGGGCTTATTTTATAATTTTTTAATCTTAAACAATTGATAAATTGGTGCATTAAAAATATCTGCAGCTTGGAGCACCTGGGTGGCACAGTCAGTTGAGCGTCTGACTCTTGGTTTCAGCTCAGGTCATGATCTCAGGGTGGTAGAATTGAGCCCCATGCCAGCCTCTGTGCTCAGCAGAGAATCTGTTTGAGACTGTCTCTCCCTCTCCCTCTGCCCCTCCCATTGGTGCTCTCTCTCTCCAAAATAAATAAATAATATTTTAAAAAATATATCTGCAACTTATGTCACAATGGGTTAACATAATAGCACTTCTAAAACCAGAGGGAAGAGACCACCAACTAGGAAAAGAAGCAAGTCACAGACAAGTGAAAACGGTGCTTAAATATATGAAAAGATGCTTGACTTCACCCACAAAGATGCAAAAGGAAACCACATTGAGATGCCATTTCTTCTCAGATTGGCAAAATTCCAAATATTTAACAAAATATTTGTTTACGAGGCTGTGAGGAAACATCACCAGTGGGAATGCAAGATGGTGCAACCTATGGAAGGGACCTAGGCAACACACAGCAAAAACGAATTACAAATGCCCACTGAAGGGGCACCTGGGTGGCTCAGTCAGTTAAGCATCTGCCTTTGGCTCAGGTCATGATCTCAGGGTCCTGGGATGGAGCCCCATGTCAGGCTCCCTGCTCAGTGGGGAGTCTACTTCTCCCTCTGTCCTCCCCACTGCTTGTGTGTGTGCTGTCTCTCTTTAAATAAAATCTTTATAACAAAACAAATGCCCACTGACCAGACAATTTGTAGGAATCTGTCTCAAAATTAAACTGGCAAAACTATGCAGAGACCTGCACAAAAACTATTCATTGTAGCACTATTTTTTGTTTAACATTTTATTTATTTATTTATTTGACAGAGAGAGACACAGCGAGAGAGGGAACACAAGCAGGGGGAGTGGGAGAGAGAGAAGCAGCCTTCCCGTGGAGCAGGGAGCCTGATGCTTGGCTCGATTCCAGGACCCTGAGATCATGACCTGAGCCGAAGGCAGACAGACGCTCAACGACTGAGCCACCCAGGCGCCCCTCATTGTAGCACTATTTTTTAAAGATTTATTTATTTACTTATTTGAGAGAGAACACTTGAGGGGGGAGGGTCAGAAGGAAAAGCAGACTCCCCGCAGAGCAGGGAGCCCAATGCAGGACTCGACCCAGGACTCCAAGATCATGACCTGAGCCAAAGGCAGACGCTTAACTGACTGAGCCACAAGGCGCCCTGTAGCACTATTTTTAATAGCAAAAGATGGGAAACAACCCACATGTCCAGTAATTGCAGACTAGTTGAATACACTATGGTACATTCACACAGAAGAGGAGTATACCGCTGCAAAAAGGAATAAGGAATATTCCTAGACACTGCTAATGAGAGGTCTCCAGCACACTGTTAAGTGAAAAAAGCCAAAATGCAGAACAGTAGGTACAGGATACTACTGTTCATTGAAATTTACTCAGATTTTAAATAAATGGTTACCAGTAGGGAGAGGAAGGTAACAGGTTGGTGGGGACAGGGAGAGAAGCCAGACTTCTCTGAATGTACTTTGTTTTGTAGACTTGACTTTGGAACCATATAAATGTTTTACATAATCATAAAACAAAATTACATGAAAACCTGAAAAATTTGGGGCACCTGGCTGGCTCAATCAGTGGATCATGCAATCTCAGAGTTGTGGGTTCGAGCCCCACATGGGGTGTAGAGATTGCTTAAAAATAAAATCTTAAAAAAGAAAAAAAAACCTGAAAAACTTAACCCTAAAGAGCAAAAGCAAAATGAAACAAATGAACCAGTATATATTGTTAGAGTCTTAACCCCACAGAAACAAATTATTTTAATTTACTTTAAAGCAGAGTAATATCCTAAATGACATATATCCCGACACAACAGAAAGAACTACAAAAGAATGTTAGACTGTTTTCGATAATCATACTGTTAGTAATAATGGCATTGTTATTCTGACACAATTATATATAAATAATAAAGTTAATAATTGTGTTAAGATAATCAGGATCCAAGATTTTTATTTTTATTAAACATTTTTATTTAAATTAAATTAATTAACATATAATGTTTTATTGGTTTCAGAGGTACAGGCCTATGATTCATCAGTCTTACACAATACCCAGTGCTCATTACAACACATGCCCTCCTTAATGTCCATCACCCAGTTACCCCATCCCTCCACCCTCTTCCCTTCCAGCAACTCTCAGTTTGTTTCCTATGATTAAGAGTCTCTTATGGTTTGTCTCCTTCTCTGGTTTTGTCAGGATCCAAGATTTTTTTTTTTTTTAAAGATTTTTATTTATTTATTTGAGAGAGAGAGAGAGAGCGCAAGAGGGGGTAGGGTTAGAGGGAGAAGCAGACTCCCCGCCGAGCAGGGAGCCCGATGTGGGACTCGATCCCGGGACTCCGGGATCATGACCTGAGCTGAAGGCAGTCACTTAACCAACTGAGCCACCCAGGCGCCCAGGATCCAAGATGTTTAATACAAGAGAAAAAGAGGTACAAATATAAAGAAGTTAATAACCACCTAGCCCTAAATTTGAATTTGAAGTATCAGTGTGAACTCCTGAGGTATTTTTACATTAAAAAATTTTTTCCTAGCTTTTGTCCTCTGAAGACAAGCGTGATAACCAACCTGGTGGCAACGAGCACTCCTAGAGTCCCAGTTGTGTGCTCCAAATGCCATTTCCCACTGGGATGGACTAGGGTTTCTTGAAAAAAATATGTGATTCTAGGGATCCAAGTATTATGGGAGATGAGCTTGGAATAGCTTGTCTTATCTGAAATCAAGTAAGTGATCAATGATCACAGGGCTTGCACCAAAAAGACTCAGGGTGAACTTAAAGAGGCTTGCACTGGCCAAAGATGGAATGATTATTAATTTTAAAAACTGTAATGGATTAAAATCCATCAAATATGTTAAAGTCTTTGAGTTCAAATGATAATAGAAAGAAAGAAACATACCTAATTGGTCACCTCTGAAGAATGACATTAAACCAGAAGACAGAATTCCTTACCTTACTCAGTCCTCATCAGGATAATTGTACTCTTAATCCCCTTCACCTATTTCACCAGCACCCCCCCACCCACCCACCAGTTTGTTCTCTGTAGTCAAGTCAGCCTTTTGATTTGGCTTTTCTTTTTTTTCTTTGTTTTGTTTCTTAAATTTCACATGGTATTTGTCCTTCTCTGATTGACCTATCCCACTCAGCATTATACTGTCCAAATCCATCCATGTTGTTGCAAATGGCAAGATTTCATTCCAAGATATTCCAAGCTCGTCTCCCATTATTCTGAAAGCTCATAAATAAAGGCAATAATTAAGCATTTAACTTGCCTGTCCTGTATGGATGCCAAACAAATGATAGGGGAAAGTTTGTCTTTCTGGAACCGTTCCCACACAGGCAGAAGGGATACCAATACCAGAATGTCACCATCTTGCAAACTCCTAATGAAACACAGCTAGGCAGTGACTGTTACTGGAAATACATAATGTTCACTTATGAAGTATTCTTGTGTGCCAATGCAAAATCTAATTACTCTCCACCTCTAAATTTACAGGAACTTCTAGTGACAAAAAGACACCCCAAGAATGCAAATGCCAAAATCCCAAATATGAGAAATTCCACAGGATGCATGACCAGACTTCGATAAATTTCAAAGAGGTGAAAAAAAAAAAAGTGGGAGGAAACTATAGATTAGGATATTTAACCCTTATGCTCATTGCAGCACTATTTACAATAGCCAAAATATGGAAGCTGCCCAAGTGTCCACCTACTGATGAATTAAGAAGATGCAGTGTATATAATATATACAATGGAATACTACTCAACCATAAAAAAGAATGAAATCTTGCCATTTGCAACAACATGGATGGATTTGGACAGTATAACGCTGAGTGGGATAGGTCAATCAGAGAAGGACAAATACCATGTGATCTCACTGCCATGAAATTTAAGAAACAAAACAAAGGGGAAAAAAAAAAAGAAAGAAAGAAAAGCCAAATCAAAAGGCTGACTTGACTACAAAGAACAAACTGGTGGGTGGGAGGTTGGTGAAATAGGTGAAGGGGATTAAGAGTACAATTTTCTTTTTTTTTTTTTTAAGATTTTATTAATTTGACAGAGAAAGAGACAGCGAGAGAGGGAACACAAGCAAGGGGAGTGGGAGAGGGAGAAGCAGGCTTCCCACTGAGCAGGGAGCCCGATGCGGGGCTCGATCCCAGGACCCTGGGATCATGACCTGAGCCGAAGGCAGACGCTTAACAGACTGAGCCACCCAGGCGCCCCAAGAGTTCAATTTTCTTGATGAGGATTGAGTAAGGTAAGGAATTACTGACTCACTCTACTGTACACCTGAAACTAATATAACATTGCATGCTAACTATACTGGATTTAAAATTTTTAAATAAGATTCTAGTTTAAAAAAAAAAGATAAAATGTAAGTCTGTATACCAAATGCATTGTGCATTCCTAGTTTTGATGGGGTTTTTGGAATATAGGTGAAGTCCGGAGCCCATGGCCAAGAAAGAATACTTGAGACCTCTCTGGTGCAAAAAGGTGGTTTTATTAAAGCACGGGGACAGGACCCGTGGGCAGAAAAAGCTGCCGGGAGTTTGTGAGGTGTGGCTCATTACATACTTTGGAATTGGGGGAGGTATGGAAAAGGGAGGTTTCGAAAGGATTTTTGTATGTTAAAGAAGACTCACAGGATACCACAGCCTTGCCATTGTCAAGCTAAATTTGTTTTTCCTTCTAGTAAGGCATTAACAGTAAGATAGTTGGGAGCTTCCCAGAGGAACATTACACTTTGCCCGCCTCAAGTATCTTGTCGATGGGCTGCAGATTATAAGGACAATTAATTGTATCTACATTTCCTTCTGGAAGCCAGGTTATTGATAGAAATGCTTTGTTCTTGTAGATTGCTAAGACATTTATAAACTGAGGGAGACTCGTGTCTCGCAGGATTGTAATCTCTATAAATGATTTGTTTTTCCTTTAGGGCAGCCAGGAGTGCCTGAGGAATGTCACATGTATCTCATGGGGCGGGGGGGGGGGGGGGGGGCGTTGTGGGGTGTCAGCTTCTGCTTTGTCCTCAGTTTGCCTTCTGCTCCCTCATCAGTTTGAATCACGATTCACACAAACCGATTAAAAATAAAAACAGTATGAGACAGACGGAAGACTCTCAACACTGGCTATTTGATGATAATAAAGGATAATGGTTAACATTTAGGTGTGATAATGGCTTTGTAATTACCCTTTTAAGGGCCCTTATGGGATTGGGGAAGGAAGTAACTAGATAGGGAAATAGGTGAAGAGACTCGCTATGGGTAACTGTTTTAGGTGTTTGATGGACACGTGTTAAACTACTTTCTCTACCTTTGTATAGCGTTGAAAGTTTCCATCATAAGAAGCTAAAATGAAGAAGTAAAGAGCGAGAGGGGCGGACCCCCCCCAGCCCGCTTCATTTTTCTTCCCATCCCAGCACGCTTGCTGCCTGAGGTCACTGGAACTCCCGATCCAGGGGTTCGCGTTTCAGGAGAGGCAGGATGGCCAACTCTTCCTCCCGACCGTTCCCTCGGGCATTCTAGTCCTGGCTGCCTGAGCCTCCTCTCCGGGGCTGCTCCGGCTGAACCGCTCACCGCCCTACCCGGCGCAGGCTTCAACACCCCCCACAAAGTCCGTGAACACCAGTGCTGGTGGTCGAGGAGGCACTGTCACCGCCCGGCCCTTGCCCGGTCCCGGGGCACAGCAACAAGAAGTCACGTTCGGGGCGGGGGAGGAGGGGGTGTTACACCCGGCTTGAAGCGGTAGAGGGACCGGTGAGACAGAATTGGGAAACCCAGGGCAACGTCGACGCAGTCCCGGCGCTGGGGAGCAGCACTACAAACTTCCGCAGGACTGCCGGAAGTGCAGTTCGTGCAAGGCCGGAGCGCGGTGTGGCCTCTCTAGGCGCGCCGGAGGTCTCGTCTCTCGGTGGCTCTGGAGCGCGCCGCAGAGCTGTCAGTCAGGAAAATGGCGCAGGCGGGGAAGGCGGGCCCGACGGCCGCACTGGGGGATGTCGCACGCTAGGACTGGTGCCCCGGGATGTGGGCGGGGGCTGAGGAGGCGGGGCCCCCCGGGATTGGCGGATGCGCAGTCGAGGCGGGGCGCCCCCTTTGTCTGAGTGCGTTGCGGGCGTCAGTCTCTTCGCGCGTGAGCCTGCGGCGTGGAAGGTGAGTCGGAGGTGCGTGTGGGCACTGGCAGGCTGGGACCCCCTGCCCGCACGGGAGCCGGAGCTGGGTCGTTCTCCTCACGGACAGGGCACTTCCCCGCGGGCACGCTCTGCTCCCGCCCCTGGCGCCGGTTCCCTCCTGCGGACGTGCTGTGGCGTCCTCTCTCTCCGCGGACCCCTCTCTCAGCCCCCAGCCCCCCGCCTTCCGCCACACCCCAGTCCCCCGGCTGCTCCTCGCTCCCGGGCCTCTCCCGACCCCCACCCCTCGGCCCCTGCCACGCCCTGGGCCCCCCTTACCCTTGACACACCCCAGGCCCCCCGCGACCGGGACCCCGGGCCCTCACCCCACCGCGCCTGCCACGCCCCGATTCCCTCCCCCCGGCCGCGGGACACCTCAGACCCCCCCACACTCCCAGCCTCCCGGCCCCTCCCCCGCGGACTGCGAGCCCTGGCCGGGGTTGCGGGGATGCCGCGGGGCCTCGGCCGAGAGGATCCGGCGCGACTGCGCCGGGGAGGGCGCTCAGCGACCCGCGTGTCCCGGGCTCGCTCTCGAGGGCTCCCCAGCATACAGAGCCGGAGGCTGAGAAGCCCACCGGACCCCGCGGCGGCCGCAACGCCCCCGCAGTTCGCAGTCGGCCGTCTCCGCGTCCGAGCGGCGTTGCTGTGTCTCTGGCCAAGAGTACTTCCTAATTTTACCTTCTTCCTCCCTGTTCCTGTTCATGCTGTCTTTTCCCTATTACTTTGTAAGAGCCCTTTTTTAATGAATGAGACCAATCTTTTCTAACATGGTATGCAAATATTTCCCTAGTTTCTTGTTTTTTCACATTTCAATAGAAAATAATGTTTTTTTGTTAAAATGTAAACGTGTGAGAGAAATATAAAAAGTGAGAGTCGTCGTCGGGAGCAGCCTGCCAGTGTGCGCAGAGGAGGCACGGCTGGCTTTGTACCCTTTTCCGGATTTTGCGTGCGCTTTTTTCCGCTTCCAGCCTGAAAGGGAAGCTCGGGGGCAGAGGGGTGGCCGTGCTCTACCGGCCGATACTTGTAGATTTTTCACTTAAAAACTGTCTTCGTGGCCGTGCGTTGTCTCCGTAGGGTGGGCCCGGAGTGGAGTGAGGGGAGGCTGGGGCCTTGAGATCGCCCTCCCCGCATTGTTGTCGCATGAATGTTTTAATTTCCGTTCCCCGGTGATTGGTGAGGTTGAAACTCTTCGTGTGCCTTTGTGCTCCCCCTCTTTTTTTTGCCTTTGTATTTCCTTTGTGATCCGCCAGTTCATACTCTTCTCCGTATATGTTGAAAATATTCTTCACAGACTGACATTTGAGTCCAGTTACGGTGTTTTGTTCTGGTTTGGGGTTTTTTGAAGAGATTTCAAGTTTTTAGTGGTAAAATATTTACTCCTAAGGCTTTTGAGCTTTGTTATGTTTTAAAGGGCTTTCCCCTTGCCAAGATTATTTTTAAAGTAAATCCTTGTTTTTCTCTGGTACTTGTGCAATGTTGCAATCATCTGGAATTTATTTTGGTGTGGGGTGAGGGGACTCCAGCTTCATTTTTTTTCACTATGCTGTTTCTAACACCACCTATTGAATAATTCATCTTTCCATTGATTTGGAAAACCACCTTTGTCATGCATTAAATTCTTACATGATTTTGGGTCCATTCTGGAATTTGATGGCTTTGATGTGCATACGGTCTTCATTTTCATGCAGCAGATCTGGAAGTCTCTGCCCCCATATTTCTGCTTTTGGTATTTTGCTTTGAAAGGCCCTTCCCACCTGAAATAATAAAAACTTACCTATTTGCATCAAGTTCTTTTTATAAAATGTACTTTAAAATTTCAACTCATTCATTCATTAGCCTAGTGGATTCATTAGACTTGTAGTATTTGATATGAGATGATCTAATTTTTTTCTGGCCTATTTTTTTTTTTTTTTTTTTTTTTAATCTTTTTGCTCTACTTTCTGGGAGATGTGTTGAACTTTATGTACAGGCCTAATTTTACTTTTCCTAAAGCATTTAACTGGTCCTAGCCCCATTTACTGATCATCTTTCCTCAGCAATTTGAATTGCGTCCTCTGTTCTCCATTTGTTTATACAGACTTGGCCCTGCTCTGCCCCATTCCTGTGTCACCCCTTTTCGTCCAGGCCCACTTGGCTCTAGGCACCTTGGTTTTGTGGATACAGTGAGAATTTACATCTCATTTCTAAAGTTTGTTTTAAACTTGTTTCTTGTGTCATTTATGAACAGAATCTTTTTCCCTGTGTATTTTCTGACTAGGTGTTGCTGGTGTATAGGAAAGCTATTGGTTTGGATGCGCGATCATTCACTATGGAAGATTGCAGGGTTGTTGGGGCGCCTGGGTGGCTCAGTCGTTAAGCGTCTGCCTTCGGCTCAGGTCATGATCCCAGCGTCCTGGGATCGAGCCCCGCATCGGGCTCCCTGCTGGGCGGGAAGCCTGCTTCTCCCTCTCCCACTCCCCCTGCTTGTGTTCCCTCTCTCGCTATATCTCTCTGTGTCAAATAAATAAATAAAATCTTTAAAAAAAAAAAAAGATTGCAGGGTTGTGCTTTGTGTTCACAAGTGGCTCGGAGGTGCCTCTTCTGAAGATGCTTCCACCATGGAGGGCAGGGTATTCCAGCAAGAAAACCCATAGGTGAGGATGGTGAGGACAGACGGAGGAAGATCCTGGGAGCCACCCACCCCAGACCAGGGACTCGGAGTGTGCCTGTCCTAGCTTGTCCCTGTGGGCAGGGTCTTTGGAGGATAGGCATGCTAGCTCTTTTACATCCAGCCCATGAGGAATTCAACAAGGGCGTTAAGTTCCTAAAACTTAGCTTACAAAACAAAATAATAATAAATGTTAAATTCTAAGCTCTTTGTGTCTCTGCAGTCCCTTCTTTAGCTCCTGTCTGTGTTGCTGGCTGCTCAGTCATCACGAGAGCCAGAGCCTGCTTGGCACAGAATGTCTCACTGCAGTGTGGCTTCTTTCCCGTTGAGCACATCCAGTGCTGCTGAGAACATTGATCTATTCTGGTTTTGTTTGGGTTATTCCCTGAGGAGATTTCCAAAAATGAAATTCCTGCATCTGAAGAATGGCTGTGGCTGATGGATGGGTGGGCACTGGTGCAGGGACCCTCAGGGCGGGTGCGGTTTGTGTTTGGCCCCGTGTTGTGGGAGGCATAGCCTTCTTCACAGTCTGCTCTGATACTCAGTGATGGTGATTCTGGCTCTGGGGCTATCTGAACAGGACTGGGCATGCCCACCTGTTCTACCTTCCTGTCTAAACTCCTGGGTTGGGGTGCCTGGGTGGCTCAGTCAGTTAAGTGTCTGACTCTTAATTTTTGGCTCAGGTCATGATCTCAGGGTTGTGAGATGGAGCCTCGCATTGGGCTCCGTGCTGAGTGTGGAGCCTGCTTAAGATTTTCTCCCCCTCTCTGCCCCTCCCTCCCCTTATTTAAAAAACAAACAAACAAACAAAAACTCCTGTGTTTTTCTCACAGAGCAAAGCCTGGAGGTGGGCATCAGAATCATGGGGGTCAGGGTGGAGGAGAGGGTATCTTACTAAAGCCAGTTTTGGTGCCCTGGATGGCTCTTTTTACCTGCCTGACAGTTGTCAGGTTTGAGGGCCACAGTGTTTAGCACATCTTTGCATGCAGCCACAGACTTGTTCAAAACTAGTTAGTACCACTTTTTGTATTGGTTTTGTTCATTTTTTTTTTTTTAAGCAGAATACAGGTGTCTTAGTTCCTTTGGGCTGCTATAGTAAAATACTGTAGACTAGGTAGCCTATAAAACAACAGACATTTCTCACAGTTCTGGATGCTGGAAGTCTGAGATCAGGGTGTCTCCATGGTCAGGGAGGACCTTTTCGGGTTGCAGACTTCTTGCTGTGTCCTCACGTGGTAGGAGTGAGGAAGCTCTGTCAGGTGTCTTAAAAGGGTATTGATCCCATTGTGAGGACTCCACCCTCATGACCTAAGCATTTCCCAATGGCCTCACCTCCTAACACTATCCCACTGGTTAGGATTTCCCCATATGAATATTGGAAGGACACAACCCTTCCAACCCTAGTAACAAGCATTCTAGTATGCTTTTACTTGGTAATGTGTGAGGGTCCTTCTAGGTAGAGAGCCTTGGTTTCAGTGCTATTCTAGGACTCTCTCTCCCCCGCCCCCATCCCCAGGAATCTTCCCGTTTGCCCTCTCCACCCACCTCCATGCCTCACTCATACTGAGAGCCTGGTTTTTTGAGTTAATCTAATTGAATGAGCACCACAGCATTTGACTCTGCCCCTTGCTCTCCTCTTGAGGCCCGAAGAGGAGGGGTGTGATCTCCCTGTTTTATAGGTGAGGAGAAAGCACATACACACACTTCTTGGCCCTGGGGGCATTGTTTCTGAAGGAGGACATTATGGACATGCTCTTTGCGTCCCATCATTTCATTTACCCATTGGCTGTCTCGCACAGCTTAAATCTTTCAGGGTGCATGACCTGTCTGGAAGGACTATGGATTGGCAGTGGCACCATCCTTGAGTCTGCGTCCATTCCAGGGGAGCACCCACTGTTGAATGGTGTATCTGATTCATCTACATACTGCCAGGTGGCTTTCCTGAGAAAGAGTGTGAAGTATGGTCTCATAGCTCTTTAATTTCATTCACTTACTCAGCAAACATTGGACTGCTGGCTGCTCTGCTGGGACACGAAGGGAGAAAGAGGACTGGACGACGCAGAGGCCCTCAAGGTTGGGGGTTCAGGAAGGGCCTCAATGAGAGGGTGATATGGCCAAGCACCAGCCAAAGGGCAGGAGCCTCCCTAGCAGAAGGGAAGCCCAGACAGGGTTCTGAGCAGCCTTGTAGCAGCCGTGGAGGGGCAAAGAAGGGTTTGAAGCCAAGGACAGTCATTGTTCCCACTGCTGGGGGGAGGGGCAGGTGCACAACCCTGTTGCAACAGGGCTGGGTTCTGGGTGCGTTTGGAGGGTGGATTAGGAGTGAAAGAGTGAGGAGGAGGGGTGGCTGGGTGGCTCAGTCTGTTGAGCGTCTGACTCTTGGTTTTGACTCAGGTCATGATCTCAGCATCATGAGATCAAGCCTTGTGTTGGGCTCCACGCTCAGCGGGGAATCTGCTTGAAGATTCTTTTGCTCTGCCCTTCCCCCTGCTTGTGCGCACTTGCGTGCGCTCTCTCTCAAATAAATAAATCTTAAAAAAAAAAAAAAAAAAAAGCCAAATGCCTCCTGGGGTCAGCCGTACCCGTCTCCAGCACCCACTGGGGAGATCCTGAATGGAGTTCCTAATCCTGGCCCAGTTGCAGTGGGGCCATAGTGCAGATGACTGCCTACTTGCACCAGGTCCCCAGGAGACCAGGGCTGGATTATCCATGAAGGTCAAATTCTCATGCAGATGAGGATTGATGGAGGCCCTGGCTGAGGGCACAATATCCAGGAGACCTAGTGGGGACTGAGTTGCAGGAGGACAGGTGACCAACTGTCACCACTGCCAGCAGTGGACAAGGATCTGGCCACATGGAGGTCATAGAAGACCTGGACCAGGGCAGCTTTGGGGTAGGTGGGGAGGGTGGAGACCACACAGGGGAAGCAGCTGGACAACGCCACGGGCAAGATGACTGACCAGGAGAGATGGCAGGTCTGTGCGGTGCTCGAGAGGGTGTGGGTGTCCGGTACACCATCAGTAGGGCAGGAGGCAGAGCGGGTGGTGGCAGTGACTTTCTCATCGTTGTTCTGAGACCTGGTGAGGCAGCCTCCCCCCCCACCCCCGATTCTTTCAAATCTTATTTTTAACCTGTTTTCCAGCATCTACTGTTCATATGAATGTTAAGGTAGTTCTACTCCTTTAAGACTCCTATTAGAATCCTAATTCTAATCTAATTAGAATTAGATTTCTGTTGCATTGACACAGAAACACAGATTTGGCGGGAATGGGCATTCTTGGTGAACTGAGGGATGGAGAGAGGCCAGCCTCTCTCCACCCGAGTCTGCTATCATGTTCCTCAGAGGCAGCTGCAGTTAGGAGTTCCATGTGTATATTCCCAAAAGCTGTCTATGCAAACATACGCATACATCTGATGTTCTACAAAGAAAATGGGGTTGTAGTGCTTCCTGACTTCCTGACCCCAAGCCTTCCCTTTGGGCAGTCCGCAGTGTGAGGCATCCTGTTTGTCAAGGTGATCTTGTACCATTTTTCCTAGAGTGATCTGCCTGCTAGGTTTCTGTGTCCCTGTTGCAGACTCCCTGTGACACTCCAAAAGATGTGAGCCCCATTCCCCCATTAGGAGAGCTCTTAATCCCCCCCCCCTGTTTTTTCCAGTAATTTGAATATGACAGACACCTCAGGTTAATTTGTCCTGATATGTCTCCAGAACCTGCCCATCCCCAGGCTCCCCATAGTGCTCAGACCAAATCCCTGGATGACTCTGGACTTAATCTACCAGAATCAACCATGTGTCATGCCTCCGTTGCCAATCCCTGGTGGAGCTACCACCAGGCTGATGGCCCCAGCCTCACTAGAGCACCACGGCACAACCAGGGGAGACTGAGGCATCAACAGGCCCACAGGAGTTATGGTCAAGTGAAATATGAAGGGCCTGGAGTGTGGACCTCAAGCAAAACCAGCCATTCTCAGCCTGTCTTCCCTGGAGATTATCTCTGGAGGCAGCCTGGCCTGGCACCCACACCGGACCTGATGACGGCTTGCCATCTTTGTGAATACTCTGGCACCAGCCCTTGTGCGTGGACTGTGAGCCTGAGCAGATGGCTCCGAGTCCTTGTTAGCTCCCAGCTGACCATGAGGACCCCAGGGTCTGGAGAACAAAACCTTGTGGCTGGAGCCTTGGGGTACACAGGTGTCCCCAAACATCTCAGAGGGGATGTTCCTGGGCTCATGGTTAGAGTGTGGGGTAAGAGTGGGGGGGGCGGGGCTGGACTCCCAGAACTCAGAATCTGTGAGGGCAAGGCTGGGCCCCTCATGTGTTCCCACCTCTTCCTCAGCCCCACAGGCTCCTCTGACTTCCATCTTCCTCAGAAACCTCAGGGGATCAGGGATGGCAGCGGCCAGGCTCCTGCCACCACCGGCAGGACCCCAGGTGAGCTGCCCCCGAGGCCTCTACATTTCCTCATAGCCCTCCCATGCCCGGGGCTCCAGGTGGTAGCCTGAGTGTCACTGCCTCTATTGAATTCTGCGGCCTCTCCCCCCCGCCCCACCAAGCTGTTCACATGTGTTTCCCCTACCCTCTAACCAAGGGCATCTCCACTCCCCCCCCCACCCCACACTGCTCCATCTCAGATGTGGAGACTTAGTCCAACCTGCAGCAGCCCCTGTCATTCCAGGCCAAGGTGACCTTTGAGGATGTGGCCGTGCTCCTCTCCCAGGAGGAATGGGACCGCCTGGGCCCTGCTCAGCGGGGCCTCTACCGACACGTGATGATGGAGACCTATGGGAACGTGGTATCACTGGGTATGGCCCCTCAGCAGCCCTCTTCTGTGTCTATGTGCTTGGCCAGGGGTTGGGGGCCCTGTGCTGGGGGTTTTGGGGTCGCCTCCAGGTACTCAGCTCTAGAGGAATGTTAGTCCTGTCTGTCTCATGCCTGCAGGTCACTCAGGCGGGGTGGGGGTGTTCACAGATACTGTATTGACAAAAGGCCTTCCCTCCCGTGAGCAGGACTTCCAGGATCAAAGCCCAATGTGATCTCTCAGCTGGAGCGAGGAGAAGAGCCATGGGTCCTGGATGGGCAAGGGGCTGAGGAGTCTAGGGGCCTGGGGAGTGGCCATTCAGGTGAGTGACAGGAGCTGGCCCTCCTTGACTTGGGGTTAATCAGTTCCGGGTGGCTGTGGGCACTGACAGGTGACAGCAGGAGTAGCTTCCACCTGGGACCTCTGCTAGCAGAGGCTTAACTCAGTGAATTGCACTACTCTCGAGAAGTGTTTTGTTGTCCCTTCAACTCTCTTTTCCTTTTGCAGACAACTACAAACATGACCACATGACAGCTCGTATGCGACAAGACAGTTCACCCTGTCCGTGGGGTAGGTGTATGTCTCATCTTTCTAATCCATACAATCCCTGCAGGTGTTAATGCTCATGATTCACCAGAATGAAAAGAAATTTCCTGGGGTGCTCTGATGCAGAATATGTTCTTGTTACACAACACATACAATCTCTACAAAACTGTCGGGAGGGGTTTTCTAAATTAAAAATTTGTTTCAGTGGAATTGTTTTTTTTCCCTTGTCTTGTCACATGTAGAACATTCTTCCCTAGTCTGTCCTTGAAACAACTGAAGCCATGATTCTGAAAGTGAGGGCTCTGCTCAGGCCGTCTCCTGCAGCAGGCGGGCACAGGGTGGCCTGGCGCTAGCACTGCCAGCAGCTTGAGTCTGTGGACATGAAGGTTTGATCATGCGGTGACTTGATGCCGTGGGTGATTGAGTAACCTGCTCTACAGTTATTTTTTTAACTTATTAAAGTCATCTTGCTCATCTCGTTACTGTGGCATCAGGGAAGAAACTACCTATTCAGGAAACTTCAACCAGTGGAAATGATACTTTTCAGTGCAAATGGGTAATTATTTCTTTGGCTTACTAGCTTTATTCTATGACAGTGAGGCTTTATAAGTCAAACAAACAGTTTCCCAGTTTCAAAAAAACATAACCTTTTAAAAATAAGATGTATAAAAATTTTACTAAATAGATGACAGTAAACCCAGATTTTTTAAATGAAGAACCTATTAGTGTTACCATTTTTGAAACAGTATACACTTAATAATTGTTCTGAAGATAATAAAAAATAAACAGAAATATCCAATAGGAAAAATGGGCACAAAACTTGAACAAGTTCTGACAGAGGAGGAAAACCAAAGGGCCAATAAATGTGAGAACATGCTTGGCCTCATTATTCATCAGGAAAATGGAAATCAAGACCATTATGATTTACCATGTTAACACCTTCAGAATGAAAAAAAAAAAAAATGGAAGGATCTGACTATCAAGTTTGAATGAGGATGTAAATATGCACACTCACCTTAGGAAACAGTTTGGCATTATCTAACGAAGTTGAAAATACAGGTCCCTATGTCAAATGTTCCACTCTTGTGTATATAGTAAGGATGTTTGTTTGTAAGCACCAAGAAACATATACAAGAATCTTAATAGAAGCATGCTTCATGATAGAAAAAATTGGGAATGGGGCACCTGGGTGGCTCAGTCGTTAGCGTCTGCCTTCAGCTCAGGTCATGATCCCAGGGTCCTGGGATTGAGCCCCACATCAGGCTCCCTGCTCCACAGGAAGCCTGCTTCTCCCTCTCCCACTCCCCCTGCTTGTGTTCCCTCTCTTGCTGTGTCTCTCTCTGTCAAATGAATAAAAGCTTAAAAAAAAAAAAAATTGGGAATGACCCAAATGTCCATCAGCAGTAGAATAGACAGAAGAATAAACTGTGGTGTTTTAATAGGAAAGAACGTGTTGTAGTGAAAATGGTTTAATAACTGCTAGGGAACAATATGATGCATCAGAAACACAGGTTGAGAGAGGAAAGCAAATTGAAGAAGACCAGGTACCATGAAATTATAAAAATGTTAGAAATATGCCTAATTAAGTTATTGGTTAAAGATACAAATTTCTAAGATAAAACTATTTAAAAGAAAAAGGCGTCTACTTCCAGCCAAGATGGAGTAAACAGAGATGGGAGTCACCCTCTCACTTGAAACAACGTAAAAACGACAAGATATATGAAAACACAGCTCTCAAGGTGTTGGGCATCATTCTCTCAGTGGAAATCAGTCAAGGAAGGAAATTAATCCCCGAGAGACAGGAAACAAAGGGGTGATCTCTACAGTTGCCCCAGCTCACAGCTTGAAGAAGATTACAGTGCAGGGAGGGAACTCTGGCAGAGCCCAGTGGTCTCCCAGACTTGAGGACACATAGTCAGGAGTCCAGAGACACCAGGGAGGCTAGAAGTCCCACAGAAGAGTCCATTTGACAAAGAGAACTCTGGATATCCGCAGGGAGAGCCCTTGAGTATTAGCACTCACAAGGAAACAGTCAAATGCCAGGAAAGAGCCCCCTCTTTAGAAGGAGTAGCGGCTACAGTAGCCAGGATTTAAGATGGTCTTCATAACAGAATGAATGTTTGTGCCCCTCTCCCATTTATCTGAGGAAGCCCTAAACCCCAATGTGAATGTATTGGTGATGGAGCCTTTATGGAAGTAATTAAGGTTAAGTGAGGTAATAAGAGTAGGGCCTTGATTTGCTAGGATTAGTGTCTTTTTAAGAAGAGGAAGAGAGACCAGAGCTGTCTGTCTTGGCACACACAACCTCCCAGACCACTGCCCCATGATGTACGTGCCCTGCCTCCATAATCCCCGGGATTGTGAATATGGGTTTTACTCTTATGATTGTGTTATGTTAGGCTTTTGCTTTTAAGGAATGGAGAACCCTCTAAATGTGGGTCTGGAGGTCAGAGACAGAAGTCAGATTCAAAGAATGGGAAGGATTTGATGCACTGTTGCTGCCTTGAAGGGGGCGGGGCCACATGGCGAGGAATGCAGGTAGCAGTGAAGAGCTGAGAGTGGCAAGGAAACAGTCACCTTAGTCCCATAGCTGCAAGGGGCTAAATTTTGACAACAGTAGGAAAGAGCTTGGAGTACATTTATTGCCTGAGCCTCCACACAAGAATTCAGACTAACATGTTATTTCAGCCTTGTGATACATTGAGGAGAGAACTCACTTGTGCCATATAGCTACAGAACTGTGGGCTCGTAAATACAGGGTCCAGTGCTCACACAGGCTGGGAGTGCTGTCTGCTCCCAACAGCAAGAGTGGGAAACCTGGAACTCACAGGATCATCAGTTAGAGAGCTAACTAGTGGGGGGAAAGAGCCCTAAACACTACTCTGGTCTGATCTGACAAAGTTCAAAGGCAAGAACCATACATGCTACTTCGAAGTAACTTAACCAAGACTATTTAAGCTCTAGAATATTTCTTTTTCTTTTTCTTTTCTTTTTTTTTTTTTTAAGATTTTTTTATTTCAGAGAGAGAGAAAGAGCAGGGGGAGGAACAGGGAGAGAGAAACTAAAGCAGACTGCACTGAGTGAGGAGCCTGACACAGGTCTCAATCTCACGACCCTGAGATCACAGCCTGAGCTGAAACCAAGAGTCAGACATTTAACCAGCAGTGCCACCAGGCGCTCCAAGCCAAGGCTATTTCTAGAAATAAAAAATATCCAGCATCAAACAAGGTAAAATTCATAACATCTGACATCAAATAAAAAGTTACCAAACATCCAAAGAAGTAAGAAAATACAACCATAATTAAAAGAAAAAACAGTCCAGGGGCACCTGGGTGGCTCAGTCGTTGAGCGTCTGCCTTCGGCTCAGGTCATGGTCCCGGAGTCCTGGGATCGAGCCCCGCTTCGGGCTCCCTGCTCTGTGGGAAGCCTGCTTCTCCCTCTCCCGCTCCCCCCGCTTGTGTTCCCTCTCTCGCGGTATCTCCCTCTGTCAAATAAATAAATAAAATCTTTAAAAAAAAAAAAAGAAAAAAAGAAAGAAAAAACAGTCCTGTTAAACTGACCAGAAATGACATCAGTGATAGAATTGGGAGACAAGGATATTAAAATAAATTTATTCCATATGTTCAAGGATTAGAGGAAATACTGAGCATATTAAGTAGAAGCATGGAAGATATGTGAAAGACCCAGATCTGATTTTTTTTTTTTTTTTTTTAGATTTTATTTCTTTATTGACAGAGAGACACAGCAAGAGAGGGAACACAAGCAGGGAGAGTGGGAGAGGGAGAAGCAGGCTTCCCGCGGAGCAGGGAGCCCGATGCGGGGCTCGATCCCAGGACCCTGGGATCATGACCTGAGCCGAAGGCAGACGCTTAACAACTGAGCCACCCAGGTGCCCCCCCAGATCTGATTGCTAGAGATGAAAACAACAATGTCTGAGATGAAGAGTTCAGTGCGTAAAATTAGTGGCAGATTAGACATTGCATAAGAAGAGATTAGTGAAAACAAATTATTTTGAAACTACTGAAAAGGAAACAGAAGGGAAAAAAAAGACTACAGGATATCAGGGAGCTGTGGGACAATCTGAAATAACCTAATACATGTAGCTGAAGCCAACAAAGGAGGGATGGGAGGGTCAGAAAAAATATTTTAAGAAATGATGGTTGGAAATTTTCCAAATTTGTTGAAAAGTATAAACTCAGATCTAAGAAACTCAACGAACCCTCTACCTCATAAATGAATAAAATTACACTAAACTACATCGTAATCAAAAGAAGTGTTATAACTAAGAAGCCAACAAAGGAGATAAAATAGAACCATGAAAAGTAAGTTGATTTTTTTAAAGGAGAAAGAGAAGAGGAAACAAACCACGGATGTTTAGTGACTGCTCTAGGGTTTACAATACACATCTCTCACCATCGTTTACCTTCCCACAACGTTAACACCGTTTCACAGGTAGCGTAAGACTTAGAACAGTAGACTTCTGTAGTAGTCCGCTCAGGCTGCCATAACAAAAGGCCACTGATGGAGTGACTTAAACATGAAAAATTTTGTTCTCACAGTTCTGGAGGCTAGAAGTCCAAGACAAAAGTGCAGTTGAGTTTGTGGTGAGGGCTTTCTTCCTGGCTTGCAGACAGCCACTTTTCTGGTGCTCACGTGGCCTCTGTGTGCCTGTGAGTGCGTGGGGTGGGGGGAGGTGGGAAGTGAGTAAGCTTGCTGGTGTCTCTTCTTATGGGGCACTAATCCCATCGTGGCGGCCCTATCCTCGTGACCTTGTCTAACCCTAATCACCTCCCAGAGGCCCCACCACCAGATATTACATGAGGGGTTAGGGCTTCAACATGTAAATTTGGGGGAGGGGGAACACAAAGACACAAACATTTGATCCATTTTACAACAACCCTGTTCCTTTGTCCCAGATTCTGTGATCGTGTCGTCATAAGTTCTACTCTTGAATATGTTAGAAACCCACAGTGCGTTAACTATTTTTTTAAGTTTATTTAAGTGATCTCTACACACAACATGGGGCTTGAACTCACCACCCCAAGATCAAGAGTTGTTCCCCAGCACATAACTATTTTTGCTTTGGACAGTTCTATTTTAGAGTGATTTAGAAAACCTTTTTTACATAGTCTTGTATATTTACCTTCATTTTAACCATTTCCAAAAGCCTTTATTTCCTTGTATAAATCCGACTTTCTGTCAGGTATATTTCTGCAGCCTGAAGAATTCCCTTTAACGTTAGTTTGGATTTGATTGTTGGGTGTTTTCTCCATTGGTGTTTGTAAATTGACAAGTTTTTTCTTTTCTGCACTTTAAGGATGTCAGTCCATTGTCTTTTGACTTGTTTCTGATGATGAGTCCACTATAACTTTACATTTGTTCCTCTGTGTCGTGTGTGTTTTTCTTCTAACTGCCTCTAAGATTTTCTCTCTGGTTTTTAGCAGTTTGAATATGATGTATCTAAGTGGTATTTTAAAAACATATTTGTGATTCTAATATCTTGGATCTGTCTTTTGATGTCTTCCATTATTTTTAGAAAAATCTCAGCCATTATCTTTTCAGATATTTTTGCTTCCTGTTCTCTTTCTCTTCTGCAATTCCAACTACATCCAGGTTAGGCCATTTGATATTGACCCATACTGGTTTTATTTTTTGTTTCATACATTTGTCTCTTTCTTTTTTTTTTTTTTCTTAAGATTTACTTATTTATTTGAGAGAGAGCACAAGCCAGGGGAGCGGCAGGCAGAGGGAGAAGCAGACTCCCCGCTGAGCAGACCCCTCCCCCCCCCAATGACGTGGGTCTCGATCCCAGGACCCTGGGATCATAACCTGAGCCAAAGGCAGACGCTTAACCATCTGAGCCACCCTGTCGTTGTGGGATTTTTTGGGTAATTTCTGTTGACCTGTTTTCAAGCTCACTGGTCTTAGCTGGGTTGGGTCCACTGATGAACACATTAGAGGCATTTTTGTGTTGCTGTGTTTTTTACATCTAGCATTTCCATTTGGACTCTTAGAGTATCTCTCTGCTTAAATTCCCCATCTGATCATTCACATTGTTCCAACATATGAGTCATCTCTAATTCTAGTTCTGTTGATCACTTAGTCTCTTGACTATATGTGTGTACATGTACACACACACACACACACACACAGTCGTTCTTCTTTCTTTTGGGTGTCTCATAATTTTTTATTGAATGTCAGCTATCATTAACTGGGACAGTAGAGATAGAGGTAAATAGTGTATCTGTCTGGAAATGTAGCCTGTCCTACTAGGCTGATAGTGTGAAAGCCTGAGTCAGTCTAGTCAGGACTTGGGCTGGGCTCTGTTGTTCCCAGAATTGCCTTCAGTGCATCACTAGATTCACACTCCTGTGGCACTTCCTTGTACGTAGGGTGAGGGCTTTCAGTCTTCCAGGTGTGCCTACAAGAGAGGGTTTTCTTCTATGCTCTTGCCCCCACCGTAGCAGTAGTAGGCAGTTGCTGGTGACTCAGGGCTTGCTGGCCTTTGGGGCAGGGGCAGGGAGAAATGAGAGGATGCTCCACTGTCCTGGTCCATCCTCAGTTTTAGGCAGGTTTGTATTCCTGGGTCACAGCCCTTCCCCTGGTTGAAGCAGACTTCTCACTGCTGGGCTCATGATCATTTCCTAGCTCTCCCTCAGGAGTAGAAGATAGTTTTCTTTTCCCTTCCCAGCCATTGGAATTTTTTTTTTTTTTAAAGATTTATTTATTTATTTATTTGACAGAGAGATAGAGAGCACAAGTAGGCAGAATGTCAGGCAGAGGGAAAGGGAGAAGCAGGCTCTGCTGAGCAGGGAGCCCGATGCAGGGCTTGATCCCAGGACCCTGGAATCATGACCTGAGCCGAAGGCAGCTACTTAACCAACTGAGCCACCCAGGCGCCCCTCTTTTTTTTTTTTTTAAAGATTTATGGAATTTTTATCTGTATCTTAGAATGAGAAGTTTGCTTTCGCTCACGTAGTGACTTGCAGCTTTTGTTCTGTAGAGGAGAAGGGTTCATGTGGCTGCTTTTGTTCTCCTCTTGTAGGCCTAAGCCACCAAAAGAGGCTTCCTCTGGACCTGCTCCCAGGGGGACATGAGCCCCTGTGTCTGGAGCTCCCCGGGGTTCTTTGGAAATTCATTAATGTTTTAGCCAGGTGCTTCTTCCTTGCTTGGGTGGTGGCCTGTCTTCCATCTTCCTCTTATCTCCCTCCCTTCCATCATCAGTGCAGTTGTCTCCCCATGCACGCACCTATCTCTCCTTAGGGTTCAGGTTGTTTGGTTGCCACCATGACCTTGGCTCTATGATAGATTCAAGAAAGTTACAATTTTATAGATTACCTGACTTTTTCTTGCTGTTAGGGTGGAAGTGATATTCTTTCCAGCTTTCTCCCTCCTGGGGGAATTCAGTTAATACATAATTAATAACCAGTATAATAATATATATTGTTTTACATAATGTATAATAATAGTGATATTAACAGTAAAAGGGACATGGGATTGGTCAGTGTATCCACCCGACTTTGTATGTCAGACTGGGGTTTATGTGCTCCTGTTGGTCATGGTGAGGAGCTCTCCAGTACCACTGATGAGCAGGCAGTGCTGGGGCAGAGGGACACGGGACAGTACGCTGTCCAAGGGCACCTGGGTGGCGCAGTTGGTTAAGCATCTGACTCTTGGTTTCAGCTCAGGTCACAGTCTCGTTGAGTCTTGGGATCGAGCCCCACATCAGGCTCCACACTCAGCATGGAGTCTGCTTATGACTGTCTGCCCCCTCGGCCTCTCTCTCTCTCCCTCTTTCTTGCTCTCAAAAATAAACCTTTAAAAAAATTTTTTTGAAAACAGTAAGCTGTCAAATGGTAGTCTTAATAGGAACAAGGGCTTGGACACTGGTGGGGAAAGAGGAAGATAAGGGATCAAAAAAGAGATGTGGATCCTGAAGGCCCACCAGCCACAAGAGGTAGGGGCTTATTCTAGGAGGAAGGAAGAGCCAAGTTCTCTTTTGGACTCTTGACGTGGATGTGCTGGTGGGCCATCTAGATGGCAAGGTCTGGCAGCAAGCAGAGCACCCACCTGAGCCTGGAGAGCACTGGGAGATGGAGGAGTCAGAGTGTCTGTGTCTGGAGGTGCAGCTGAATCTCAGGGTGGGTGTGAAGAACCAGTTCATCAAGCCTGGAGTAGGACTCCAGCCTCTACAAGGAGGCCCCTCACTCAGGGGAGTCTCCCACTTCCCACTCCTGCCTCTTCTCAGATGATCAGCTGTTGAGGGTTTGCTTCCATCTGGCTGCCACCAACTTCTGCAAAGAACTATTAGCATTTGGTATGTCTTTGCCCCTCCGAGGTACCTAGCTGTCAAAAGGCAACACAGATCAAAACAAGCATATTTTATTTATTGGCCACCTTGGCCCAAATCTCTCCGAACACCAGTCAGAAGTCCCATCTTAGAAGGTCCCTTGGCTTTGTAGGGGGACTACTTGGCTTCTTTTTTTTTTTTTTTTTTTTTTTTTTTTTTTTTAAGATTTTATTTATTTGACAGAGAGAGACACAGCAAGAGAGGGAACACAAGCAGGGGGAGTGGGAGAGGGAGAAGCAGGCTTCCTGCCGAGCAGGGAGCCCGATATGGGGCTCGATCCCAGGACCCCGGGATCATGACCTGAGCTGAAGGCAGACGCCTAACGACTGAGCCACCCAGGGCCCCGGGACTACTTGGCTTCTGAATCTTTTATTTTTCAAGGGTCCATGTTGGGGGTTCCAGGTGGCCCATTAAATAGCATCTGTCTCCCCAGACCAAGTTAGGAACTAATTAAAGAGTGAAGCTTATCTCTCAATAATGCTGTTACCAGCAAGGTGTGGGGGATTTGACAATATCCTTATTCTAGATAGAACACAGTTGGAAAATGACTGGGTGCTATTCAGCATGCTTTCTAATCACAGAATGAGACCCACTTGCCACCTGATTGAGGCAGTGAAGGACCACCACAGGCCCCCATGCTGGGGACTGCCTCTGAATGTGAAGGAGCAAAGCCGAATATGGTTCCCTGAGCTGAGAATGCCCAATTCTTACGCACATGAACCAGTGAAATAAGTTACTCCACCTACCCTGGAGAGAAGGGGGAGCAAAGAAGCAGTCAACACATAGGCGCACATGCACATTTGGATGCCATCCTAGCTCCTGATCTCAATATTGCTGGATCAGCATTTGTAAATTTCCCCTCAGAGCTGCTGACCCCTCAGTACCTGTCATAGACCTTAAGTGTGTCTGTGAGAATTCTCTCCGATCTTCCTCTGCCTAGAAGGCTTTGAATTCTGGAATATCCCTCAAGTGCAACAGTTTTTAATGCTGTTCCTGGCAGAGGTCTTTGGGAAGCTGGGGGTGGCAGCACGGTGTTTGGAGTTGGCCTCCTAAGCTGCAGGGCTGAGATTGGGCACTTGAGAGTACACAAGGAGGCCTGGCTGCTGTCATGCAGTCAACTTCTTGCTTCTGGCCCTGACTTGGCATCAGCTCCACCTGTTGGGTGACACTGATAAAGATCACTCCATGAGCACAGCCCGTCCTCTCACAACATCCCTGAAGCCCCTTGAGAAGTCTTGGTCTTCTGACCGGCATCTTGTCATCTCAATGGCTTGAACTCCAAGATTTAAAACACTTGTTCTCTGGCCAGCCTCGCTGGCTCAGATGGTAGAGCATGCAGCTTTTGATCTCAGGGTCGTGAGTTCAAGTCCCACATTGGGCGTAGAGCTCACCAAAAAAAAAAAAAAAAAGTAATCAGCACACCCTGTCCTCCCCGACTCACAGCCCACAGAGTCCCCAACCTGATACTAAAAACATCTACCCCAGCCCTCTGCAATACTTCCTGCTGCCCTGCAGGCCACATTCCAGCTTAGGTGTGGCAAGACTCCCATTGTGTCTCTCCTCTTCCCAGTGCATTCTCCACAAAGAGGAGGTCACACTCCCCCATGTACAAGTCTTCTCTTCCTGTGTCTGTTGGACATGCACACAAGAGCTCACACTTCTACCAGCTCCACACCAGGTGTTGCTGTCAGCCCAACAAGGCTCTCTGCAGTCCTGGGTGGGTTTAGGGTTACATGATGGCCTCTGGAAGCCCTGTACATAAAGACTCCAGGGAGGGACGCCTGCGTGGCTCAGTCGTTAAGTGTCTGCCTTCGGCTCAGGTCATGATCTCAGGGTCCTGGGATCGAGCCCCGCATCGGGCTCCCTGCTCAGTGGGGAGTCTGACTCTCCCTCTCCCTGCTTGTTCTCTCAAATAAATAAAATTTTAAGAAACAAAGACTCCAGGGAGAGTGGGATTCGGGCAGTAATGGGCTGCCACCAGCTGCTGTGTGCCTTATGTCCGTGACACCTGCCTCTCAAACTGCCCTGTCAGCCTGGGCACGTGTCTAGTTACTGGACACAGATGCGAGTTTTCTGCTGCTCTGCAGCTCACACGGCCACGTGCATTCAGGGACCACGGCCCTGCTGGCCACCTCTGGTTACACTTGCTCTGCTGTTTTGAGTGGGTTAGCAGTTAACATTTTTACTTTGGATTTGTTGTTTCAGAATATGAAAACAAGGGAGAGAACCAAAATAGGGATTTGGGTCTGAAGCCATTTATTTCAGAGGAAGTATCAGTGCTTCTGGGGGAAACATCCACGGGATGGATTGATCAAAGACGTTATGAACGTGAGCAGAGCTTCTGCGGGAGTCCAAGCCCCGCCGGCCGGCCTGAAGCCCAGGTCCTGAGTCAGAGCGTGCCTCTCCCTCAGCATCAGGCTGTTCCCAGTGGGGAGAGACCCTACAAGTGCACCGAGTGTGGGAAGTGCTTTGGCCGGAGCTCCCATCTGCTGCAGCATCAGAGAACCCACACCGGAGAGAAGCCCTACGTGTGCGGCGTCTGTGGGAAGGCCTTCAGCCAGAGCTCCGTCCTCAGCAAACACCGCAGAATCCACACGGGCGAGAAGCCCTACGAGTGCAACGAATGCGGAAAGGCCTTTCGGGTGAGCTCGGATCTCGCTCAGCACCATAAGATCCACACGGGGGAGAAGCCCCACGAGTGTCTGGAGTGCCGGAAGGCGTTCACGCAGCTCTCGCACCTCATCCAGCACCAGCGGATCCACACCGGCGAGCGGCCGTACGTGTGCCCGCTGTGCGGGAAGGCCTTCAACCACAGCACGGTTCTGCGCAGCCACCAGCGCGTGCACACCGGCGAGAAGCCGCACGAGTGCGCGCAGTGCGGCCGCGCCTTCAGCGTCAAGAGGACGCTCCTGCAGCACCAGCGCGTGCACACGGGCGAGAAGCCCTACACGTGCAGCGAGTGCGGCCGCGCCTTCAGCGACCGCTCGGTGCTCATCCAGCACCACAACGTGCACACCGGCGAGAAGCCGTACGAGTGCGGCGAGTGCGGCAAGGCCTTCAGCCACCGCTCGACGCTCATGAACCACGAGCGCATCCACACGGAGGAGAAGCCGTACGGCTGCTACGCGTGCGGAAAGGCCTTCGTGCAGCACTCGCACCTGACGCAGCACCAGCGCGTGCACACCGGCGAGAAGCCGTACGTGTGCGGCGAGTGCGGGCACGCCTTCAGCGCCCGCCGGTCTCTGGTGCAGCACGAGAGGATCCACACCGGCGAGAGGCCGTTCCGCTGCGCGCAGTGCGGCAAGGCCTTCAGCCTGAAGGCGACCCTGATCGTGCACCTGCGGACCCACACGGGCGAGCGGCCCTACGAGTGCAGCCGCTGCGGCAAGGCCTTCAGCCAGTACTCGGTGCTCATCCAGCACCAGAGGATCCACACGGGCGAGCGGCCCTACGAGTGCGGCGAGTGCGGCCGCGCCTTCAACCAGCACGGGCACCTGATCCAGCACCAGAAGGTGCACCGGAAGCTGTGACGCCCGCTGGCCCCGGGAGCCCCCGCCCGGGAGAGGCTCCTGGCAACTCCGCTGGTGCCGTTCTGTGGCAGTGCAGCGTCCCAAGCACACGTTCCTGTGGGAAAACCGGAGGATGCCTGTTTTGTTCACCCCACATCCTGAAGTTCTGTTGCACAGTAACCACACAGTTGTAGTGACTTTTGGTAAAGACGGCCATCATTCATTCATTCCTTAACATGAGACCCTCTGTTTGAAGTAAGAAACTGAAGGAAGTTAAGACTTAAGGATTTCTTACATTCTAAATAAAGTTTTTTCTTAGAACATGACATGCCTTTCCTAAAAACAGTTATTCTAATTATTGCACATAAATTTGAATTGGATTATTTGCAGTATTCTGTCAGACCACTAAAGTGTTGTGTGGATAAAATGATATAAAAAAAGATTGTCATCAAGTAATATGGCTAGAAATCCTAAGTGTGTGGAGCCACTTGTTTTGTGTGAACAAAGGAAAAAGTCTAAGGATTAATTAGTGAGAAATGATGTAAACTTAGAAAACACTTCATCTGGTGTTTGAACTTTATTCAAGATCAGAAGGGATGTCCTAACTTTTTAAGTGAAAATTCAACTCAAAAATGGATCTTTGCCTCAAAACCCACCCTTATGACTTAAGAGACCTTGTGCCCCAGAAATCATGGGATGCCTTGGGCCTCCAGACCCCATGTGGGTTGGAGGGGAGCTCTGCACGCAGAGCCCAGACCTCATAGCTGCTGTGTTACTCAAAAGACAGTTCTTTGGTAGATAGTTTTAAAACCTAAAATTCTCAAATTCAGATAGCTTTTTTATTATCTAAAATTTCCATTTCTGTGTTTGAGGTTTTTATTTTTTACTCCTGATTGCAAGAGCATCTAGTATCCATTTTCATGTACTGTAGTGAATCTGGTTTATTCATAATTTTTAAGAGGTTTTTTTCCTCTCGAAAACATCAGCTTCTTGGGAGAAATGAAGGACTATAGTGTTGACCCATAAGGCCACAGCAATACCCTGATGCAGATAAAAGCTTGTTTTCCCCCTCTCTGGTACAGGTGAGAGGAGCCAGCCTCACAGGTGAAACTCTGGAAGCTGAGGTAGCAGGTGTACTGCAGAGAGGAGATGGGCTCCTGAAAGGAACTGACATCACTGGTGTGTACTGCAGAGCAGCTGGGACAACAGGGGCTAAGGAATTGAAGCAAAAACAGGACTTGGGATCACTAAGGTAGATGCTAGAGAGGAGGTGCACTCGCTGAGGTATTCCTTCGGAGATGGCTGAAACCTCGGAGGAGATGCTGGAGAAGCCAAGCTCATGGTGCGATTCAGAGGAGCTGAAATCCCTCCATGTTCCTGCAGACGGTAGCTGAAATCACTAGAGCCAGACTGCAGATCAACAGAAGCGTTACTGCAGAGAGCAGCTGACCCCAGTGAGATGCTAGCTCGGAAGTCCCCACAGAGGGAAGCCAGCAGCCCTCACTGGTTGAGTGTAGCTGGCGTCTGACTCAGTGACTGCCCTCAGAGCCCACCGCTATACAGGGCACAGTTCCTAATCCTGTGGAAGAGTTAGAATAAGAAACAGTCATGTTCCAGTCAAGAGGAGAATAAGAGTTCAGTTAAATACAATGTACAGAAATACTTGTTTGGAAAGACACCGTATCACAAGACAACGTAAGTGATACAGTACAAGTCATTCTGGATTGATAAATCCACCAAATCTAGGGTTTTCGGGGAAATCTGCAAAATGTATAGTTCACTTTTCAACCTTCTTAAGTGAAGTGTACTTAGTATCATTCTGCCTTTTCTTCCTGTCAGCTGCCATGGACCCATTGGTGTGTGCACAGGCTCAGGCGTCCATGGAGCTGGAAGGTGAGCTTCAGTGCCCTTCTCCCTGGGGAGGATCCCTGGGCCGTGCATTTTTGTCACCTACTCTCCAAGGACCAGGAGGTAGCACAGAACCTGCTGGAACATATGGGCAGTCTTTGTTTTTGGGAAGTGGCATCAGGCACCAAAATGACCTTTGGGGTCCCTTCACCCCGTTAATAGCCTTCTCAGCCGTTAACTGCCCATCTCTGACTGATCAGCAACATACCACACTTATTTTGGATTTTTTAATTTTTATTTAGACGTCTTTACATTTTATGCATTTAAATCTTTATCCTATTTTTCCTTACTGCTACCAAGAATTTGACACTTAGTTCTCAATTTTTCTATAATTTAGAAAACACCCAGAATTTTATTTCTGTGTACTATGTATAATCTGACATTTTCCAATAAAAAAGGAATGACTGGAACACCTATTTGTGGGTGAAGGGAGATGAATGACTTTGGTATAAGGACCTACTACAAATCAGCGACCAGAGGACATGAGCTGACAGTTCCCAATAAAGGGACGTACGATGAGGAGAGCCTGGAAAAGGCTAAGTGTGCCAGTTTCAAATAAAAACATACCACCTCCTGATCAATTAGTAAAGGGTATCCTGTAACACACAGAGCTATGAAGGTGTCGGGGCATGGGTGCTTTCACGCCTTGCTGGTGATATCCATACAATCCACCTGTGTCAAGTATAGGGCATGTCGGGACCCATCACTTCTCTGGAGAAAAATACCTGCACAGCAGGACCCAGCTTGGCAGGTGCCATGCAGTCCAGAGATGGCCCTGAGGGAGGCAGGACCACTCCTAGGGGACAGGCTGGGGAAGCTCAGGCCACCAAAAGCCACTCTGTGCAGAGGGTCTGGTGGTGAAGGCCCAGGAGGATCTTTCGTGGGAGATGGGCTTGCTCCAGGGCTGAGGAAAATCCTGGGTTGGGGGTGGGAGCAGCACTACTCTGCCCCATCTGGGTGAGTTTGGAGAATAAAAGTTCCTGAGCTGAGAAATGCAGGTGAAGTATAGGGGTCCCCAAGACTGCCCTCCCCTCTGACACCAGTCACAAATTTGGGGATTCCCAAGATCACCCTGAAGTTCAGTAATTTGCTACAAGGACTCATAGAACTCGCCTTGAAACCTGATACACACATGGTTACAGTGTATTACAGGGAACAGACACACATAAAATCAGACAAGGGATTTCATGCAGGCAGAATCCAGAAAAGTACCAAATGCGGGGTCTCTGTAAAGTCATGGACATTACTTTCCTGGCTCTGATGTGTGACAGTGTGCATGGAGTATTGCCCACAAGGGAAGCTCACCCGAGCTTTAGTATCCAGAGGTTTTTTGGGCTTGGTGACACATACAGATGGCCCCCTGCATGACACCTGAGTCTGCAGCCTCTCCAGAGGTTTGAGTAGGTGCCACATGGCCAAAGCCCCTCCCATACACCATACTGTTCTGTAGAGTCCCTGGCTCTGGCTCTGAGTAAACAAAGACTCAGGCAGGACACTCCAGCCACCCAGAAGTAGGACAAAGGCCATCCCTCCCCTGGGGTCAGGTTAATCCTTTCTGCAAAAGTGGTTAAAAGTGGGTCAGATCCCGGCCCACCTCCAACTGCTCCGTGACCTCAGTCCAATCACCTCCCTTCCTCAGCCTCAGCTTCTGATCTGTAGATGAGAATACCACCATTCACACCACAGGGCTGCGGCGAAAATGAAATGAAATCTACAAGAAGACCAGCCCAGCACTCAGTTCTGCATAGTCTGTGTGTTGGAAGTTAGTACAACTGTGAACAGGTGCAGCTATCATGGGAGGCAGGGGGCCACACAGAGAGCAACAGGCCAGGGGAGCTGCTCACCTGCCGCAAGAAGACAGAAATTGCTCCCCAACCCCAAGGGATCTTGGAGAAGCTCAGCCCACGGTCACATAACCCATGCAGGAAACAGGCTGGGCAGGGCAGGGTACACCTGGCGCTGAGCAAGGACTCACTCCCTCCTCAGCATGAAAGGCCACACAGCCCCTCCAGCAGGGACTCCAGGACAGGCTAGAGGACACTAACCCGAGGGTGCACCTGAAGACGGGCCCAGCCCTTGAGGACAGGGGTGGGAGGACCCAGATCCCGCTCTGACCTCTGGCTCAGGTCTGATGCTCTGCCTGGGTCCCTCTGCCTCAGGGTGTGTATCGGGCCAGTCACAAAGATGTGGGCGTGGGTACCACACATGCACACTGTGAGCATGACCTTTACCTTTGGGGTAAGCTGTTCTGTATTTTACCTGGAGGTGCTGACTCAAGCCTCCCCTAACAGGCCAGAGTCCTCAGCTGTCTGATCCTCTGACACCAGCAGTTCATCTCCTGACTGGTAACTGCCCACAGCTATTAACAATTATTAACAATCAGCCTGTGGTCTGAGATGACATTGCTCCCAAAGACCCTCTGTCATCAGCAGGCTGACAACTCAGGTTTTTGATCCTGTAAGCTGAGGAGGCAAGAGGATAGCAGCAGGAGTTAACCCACTAGACACCCAGACTGTCCAACTGAGAAGCAACGAGTCCCTTTGCCTGCACTCCCTCCCATCCTTAGATGAGCTTGACACTTGGCTCCTGTGTGTGTGTCACCAATGGATGGTGCCAGCCCTCTTCAGCCAAAACCAAACAGCCAAGAAAACTTGTCAAACCGTATGTTCTCTAGTTTTGCACAATGAAAACCACCAGCATATTTTTTTCCAGGTATTTCCATTAAATATGCTTCTTCAGACTGCACTGCCCCACCACACCTCCCCACCCCGTAGCCCTCCCACCCAGGGCTTCAGGGCTCCCTTCAAGGCCACAATCCCTTGGGGGTGCCCCTGGCTGAAGGGACATCCATGGAGGAGGAAGGGACCCCCAGAGCACGGGTTCTTAACAAGCAACCCAATGAGAAAGAATCGGGGCCATTAGCAGTGAGTGATAGGGCAGAGGATGTGAGAGATGGTTTTCGTTAAAACCAACACAGAGAAATACAAGTTTCCTGAGTAATCAGACAGTCAAATTCAATACCAGCCAGAGTCGTGCCTATTTAATTAGCAAACAGAGGTGAAAATTATAGTATCTAGTACAGGGAGGTTGTGTGGAACTCAGGCTGTGCTCTACTCAATTTTGCATCCTGACATGGAAGGTAAATGTTTTCCAGTGATTCAGTGTGGTCACATTACGTATTGGGAACAACCACCCTGGAAAGCATTTGCTTATATACATCAATGTCCTTTAAAATGTTTATCCTGTTGGGGTGCCTGAGTGGCTCAGTTGTTAAGCATCTGCCTTCGGCTCAGGTCATGATCCCAGGGTCCTGGGATCGAGTCCCACATCGGGCTCCCTGCTCGGCGGGAAGCCTGCTTCTCCCTCCCCCACTCCCTCTGCTTGTGTTCCTGCTCTCACTGTCTCTGTCAAATAAAGAAAGAAAATCTTTTAAAAAAAATGTTTATCCTTCTCCTGGGGCACCTGGGTGGCTCAGATGGTTGAGCATCTGCCTTTAGCTCAGGTCATGATCTCCAGGTCCTTGGATCAAGCCCCATCTCAGGCTTCCAGCTCAGCAGGGAGCCTGCTTCTCCCTTCTCCCTCTGCCCCCCACCTCCCCTGCTTGTACTCTCACTCTCTTTCTCTCTCAAATGAATAAAATCTTAAAAAAAAAAAAAATGTATCCTGTTCCTAAGAATGTATTTTAAAGACATCTTTTATAGAAAGAATAAGGCCTGATATTTAGTCACTGTGGAGTAACATATGTCCAAATACATTTTATAAACTAAAGTATGTCAATTGGATAGAATTTTGTTGCTATTATAAAGGCAGTTATCATGGAGTAATGTCATGCAGGAATCCATCCCTCCAGCTAGACAGCTATTGGCTGGCAGGAACTGTCTGAAGTAACTATTCTGGAACTGTAAAGTTTAGTCAAACACTTGCAGCTTCCAGGAGTGAGCTTGATGAAGAAGGTAGTAAATATCAGCAAATTTCAGTGAACCTCCATGTCTAGCACAGCACCTACCATGCTCATCACTTACCCCATGGCATGCAGCCATGTGGATAGCAGCCTTCATTTCTGGTATGGCTTGCTGGAGCCAGGTTACATAAGGACCTTGTCCTCCCAAGTACCAGGGTTGTGTGTTTTGATGGTTTATTGCCACTTTTGATCACTGTGAAGCTAGCATAGGTTTATCTGCCATTGTTTTAACTACTGAAACAGTTTCTGGGGTGGGGTAAAGGGATTAAAGACATAATACTTGTTTCTTCCCTTTTTGGGAGACAGAATGAAATCTCCTTCAGGATGCTGGATGACCACACAGTGGAACAGAAACTTCAAGGACCACACACATTGAAGAATAAACACTTTACAAAACTGAAAAAGTCACAGGTGGCTCCAGCCATCAACAAGTAAGATTCAGCAAAATCTGAGAACTGGGAGACTTAGAATTCCAGAATCACCACACATAACGCTCAAAACATCTGGTTCTCAACAAAAAATATTACAAAATATACAAAGAAACTGGAAAGTATGGCCCATTCACAGGGTAAAAACAACTTGACAGAAACCATTCCTGGAGGGGCGCCTGGGTGGCTCAGGTCATGATCCTGGGGTCCTGGGATCAAGTCCCGCATCAGGCTCCCTGCTCAATGGGGAGTGTGCTTCTCCCTCTCCCTCTGCTGCTCCCCCCACTTGTGCTCTCTCTCTCTCAAATTAATGAATAAAATATTTTTTTAAAAAAAAAGAAAAAGAAACCATTCCTGGAGGAGTCCAGACACTGAAATTATTAGTCAAAGATGTTAAATTAATGGCCTTAAATATGTTGAATGACTGAAAGGAAGCCATGGACAAAAAACTAAAGGAAATCAAGAAAATGATATATAAACAAAAAGAATATTAATAAAGAGACAAAACTTATAAAAAAGGAAACAAACAGAAATTCTGGAGCTGGGGGTACAATAATTGAAACGAAAAAAACTCACTGGAGCAGTTCAACAGATTTGAACAGGCAGAAGAAAGGATTAATGAACTTGAAGATAGGACAACTGAAATTATCCAGTATGAGGAGCAGGAAAAAAAAATCACAAACAATGAACAGATCCAAGAAACCTATGGAACACCGTCAAAAGTACTAACATATACATTACACAATTCCAAGAGAAAGTCAATGAACTCCAAACAGGATAAACTAAAAGAGATCCACACTGAGACACACTGTAGTCAAATTGTCAAAACCCAAAGACAATGAAAATGTTGAAAGCAGCAACAGAGAAACAATTCCACATGCACAAATGAGCCTCAGCAGGATTAATAGCTGATTTCTCTTCACAAACTATGGAAGCGAGAAGGTAGTGGGATGGTTTATTAAGTTTGGAAGGAAAAAGTTGTCAACCAAGAATTCAATATCCAGCAAAACTATCCTTCAAGAATGAAAGTGAAATTAAGACATTTTCAGATCAAGAAAAGCTGACAGGGGCGCCTGGGTGGCTCAGTCAGTTAAACGTCTGCCTTCAGCACAGGTCATGGTCTCAGGGTCCTGGGATAGAGCCCCACGTCAGGGCTCCTGGCTCAGTGGGGAGTCTGCCTCTCCCTCTCCCACTCATGCTCTCACTCTCTCTCGCTCTTAAATAAATAAAATCTTTAAAAAAGAGAGAGACACTTAACCAACTGAGCCACCCAGGTGCCCTTGTAATATATTTTTAAAAATTAAAATCATAAAAACTTTTCAATCACAATAGAATAAAATTAGAAATCAATTACAGAAGAAAAACTGGAAAATTAAGCCAAACTCTTAAACAACAAATGGGCCAAAGAAGAAATTACAAGGGAACGTAGAAAATACCCAGTGACAAATGAAAACAAAAACACAACACACCAAAGCTTATAGGATGTTGTGAAAACAGTGCAGAGAAGGAAATCTATAGCTTTATTTTTTTTTAAGATTTTATTTATTTATTTGGCAAAGAGAGAGACAGCAAGAGCAGGAACACAAGCAGAGGGAGTGGGAGAGGGAGAAGCAGGCTTCCCACCGAGCAGGGAGCCCAATGCGGGGCTCGATCCCGGGACCCTGGGATCATGACCTGAGCCGAAGGCAGACACTTAACGACTGAGCCACTCAGGCGCCCCAGGAAATCTATAGCTTTAAAAGCATACATTAAGGGATGCCTGGGTGGCTCAGTTGGTTAAGCATCTGCCTTCGACTCATGTCCTAGGATCGAGTCCCACTTTGGGCTCTCTGCTCAGCGACGAGTCTGCTTCTCCCTCTTGCTCTCCATCTGTGAACTCTCTCACTCTTGCTTGCTCTCAAATAAATAAAATCTTTAAAAAATAATAAATAAAAGCATACATTAAAAAAAAATTTCTCAGGGCACCTGGGTGGCTCAGTCAGCTAAGTGTCCAACTCTTGATCTCAGCTCAGGTCTTGATCTCAGGGTCCTGAGTTCAAGCTCCTACACTTGGCTCCATGCTGGATGGGGAGCCTATTTTTAAAAAATAATAATTAATTAATCTTTAAAAGTTCTCAATCAATAACCTAACTGTATACTTTAAAGAAAAGAGTGCCTGAGTGGCTCAGTTGGTTAAGCATCCAACTCTTGATTTTGGCTCAGGTAATGATCTCAGGGTTGTAAGATCAAGCCCCATGTTGGGCTCCACACTGAGTGTGGAGTCTGCTTAAGATTCCTCTCTCCCTCTCCCTCTGTCCCTCCCCACCACCACACATACACACAATCACTCTCTCAAAAAAAAAAAAAAAAAAAGGAAGAAAGAGAAAGAAAAAATAAACCAGGAAAAAAAGCAGTCTAAACACAAGATAATAGATAGAAGATTAATAGTAAAGATCAGAAATGAAATAATGAGCTAGAAAATATAGAGAAAATCAACAAAACTTCAAGTTAGCTCATTGAAAAGATCAACAATATTGACAAACTTTTAAGCTAAATAAGTAGAGAAAATTCAAATTATTAAAAACCAGCAATGAATGTGGGGCCATTGTGACCAGCCTTACAGAAATAAAAAGGATATGAGAATACTATGAACTGTATGCCAACAAATTAGATAACCTTGATGAAATGGACAAATTCCTAGAAACACACAATCTACCAGAGACTCATTAAGGAGAAAATCTGAATAGACTAATAACTAGTAAGAAGACTAAATCAATTATCAAAAACCTCCCAACAAAGAATGAAGAAAAAAACCCATTTGATCTTTTCAAGTGATACAAAAAAAGCTTTTGAAAAAACTTTGGTTTCTTAGGACGCCTGGGTGGCTCAGTTGGTGAAGCGTCTGCCTTGGGCTCAGGTCATGATCCCAGGGTCCTAGGATTGAGTCCTGCATCGGGCTCCTTGCTCAGCAGGGAGGCTGCTTCTCCCTCTGCCTGCTGCTCCCCCTGCTTGTGCTCTTCTTCTCTGACAAATAAATAAAATCTTTTAAAACAAAGCAAAACAAAACAACTTCACGGTTTCTTGATAAAAGCACTCAATAAACTAGAAATAAAAGGAAACTTCCTCAGCATAATGAAAATTATATACAGAAACCTAATGTAATACATAATGGTAAAGACTGAAGGCTTTAAGATCAGGAACAAGTAAAGGATGCTCACTTTTGCTACGTCTATTCAACAAAGTACTAGAAATTCTAGCCAGAGCAATTAGGCAAGGAAAATAAATACAAGGCACCCAAGTTGGAAAAGAAGTAAAACTATCTCTGTTCACAGATGACATGATCTTATACAAGGAAACCCTAAAGAGTGCACACACCAAAAAACAAAACAAAACAAAAAACAAGCAAAACAAAATCGTAGGAACAAACTAACTCAGCAAACTAGCAGTATACAAAATCAAGACATAAAAATTAGTTGCATTTCTATGCATTAAAAATAAATAATCCAAAAAAAAAAAAAAAAGAAATTAAGAAAACAATTCCATTCACAATAGCATTACAGTAAATAAAATACTTAGGAATAAATTTAACCAAGGAGGCAAAGAACTTGTACACTGAAAACCAGAAATGATCACTATTAAAGAACATATAAACAAATGAACATACATCCCATACTCATGAAGACTTGATAGGATTAATATGACAATTCCACCGTAACTGATCTATAGATCCAATGCAATCCCTATCAAAAGCTGTGATTTTGCAGAAACAGAAAATCCCATCCTAAAATTCATATGGAATCCCAGATAGGGATCCCAAATAGCCAAAATAATCTTGAGTAAGTACAAAGTTGAAGGACTCCCTTCCTGGTTTCTAAACTTCCTATAAAACTACAATAAGTGACAGTATGGTGGTGACATAAGGATAGGCATATACATGAATAGAATAGAACCCAAAAAGAAACCCCTACATATATGGTCAATTGATTTTAGACAAGGGTGCCAAGACCATTTATGAACTGTTTATAGTCCCCCCCCACACACACACACCCCACCATTCATTATGTTGAAACTCTAACCCAATGTGACTGTATTTGGAGATAGGGCCTGTCAACTGTGGATAAAGGTTAAATGAGATCATAAAGGTGGAGCCCTAATCTGATAGGGCTAGTGCCCTTATAAAAGTTAGAGACATCTGAGATCTTACCATGTGATGACTCAGTGAGAAGGCAGCTGTATTTCAGCCAGGAAGAGAATCCTCACTAGGGCTGAATCAGCCTACACCTTGATCTTGGACTTAGTTTTCAGAACTATGAGAGACAGATTTGTTTCTTTTGGTAAATTTGTTTTTTAAGCCACCAGGTCTGTGGGGTTTTTTTGTTTTTTTGTTTTTTTTTCAGCCTGAGCCAATACAGGCATACCTCATTTTACTGTGCTTTGCTTTATGGTGTTTCTTACATATTGAAGATGTGTGGTAATCCCATGGTGAGGAAGTCTATTGGCACTATTTTTCCAACAGCTTTTATTCACTTTGTGTCTGTCACATTTTGGTAATACTCTCAATACTTCAAACTTTTTCATTATTATATTTGTTATGGGAATCTGTGATCAGTGATTATGACTTGCTGAAAGCTCAGATGATAGCATTTTTTAGAAATAAAGTGTTAAGTTAAGGTTTATACAGTTTTCTTAGACATAATGCTATTGCACACTCAGTACACTGTAATGTAAACATAACTTTGCTTCACTGGAAATCTGCTGTATCACAGTGACCTGAAACTGAGCACACAGTATATCTGAGGTATGCCTATACTACTCAATGGGGAGAACAGTCTTTTCAAAAAATGTTTTAGGGAAAATTGGATGCAAAAGAAGTTGGACCCTTACCTTATACAATATATAAAAATTAGCTTAAAATAGCCTTTTGTGCATCAAAGGACACAAACGAGAGAGTAGAAAGAATTCACAGAATGAGAGCAAATATTTGCAAATCGTGTATCTGGTAAGAGATTACTATGCAAAATATACAAAGAACTCCTTTACCTCAACACTTAAAAACAAAAACAAAAACAAAAAAACAAAGAACCCAACTCAAAAATGGGCAAAGGATCTGGACAGACATTTTTCTGAAGAAGACATACAGATGGTCAATAAGTGCCTGAAAAGCTGTTCAACATCATTAGTCATCAGGGAAATGCAAACCAAAACCACAATGAGATACCACTTCACACCCATTAAAATGGACATTATTTTTTTAAAAATGGGAAATAACAAGTGTTGGCAAGGAAATCAGAACCCTCTATTCATTGCTGGTGGGGATGTAAAATGGTACAGCCACTGTGGAAGTTTGGCTGTTCCTCAAAAAGTTAAACATAGAGTTACCATATGACCCAGCAATTTCACTCCCAGAAGTACACCCAGAAGTACTGAAAGTAAGGATCCAAGGGACGCCTGGGTGGCTCAGTTGGTTAAACACCCAACTGTTGGATTTCAGCTCAGATCATGATCCTGGGGTCGTGAGATTGAGCCCCACATCGGACTCTGTGCTGGATGTGGAGCCTGCTTAAGATTCTCTCTCTCCCTCTCCCTCTGCCACTAGGTCCCCAGCCACTGCTCATGCACTCTCTCTCCCACCACCCCAAAAAGGATCCAAAAAGCTACTTGCACACCCACTCACAGCAGCAGTATGCGCAACAGCCAAAAAGCAGAAAACCAAGTGTCCATCAACAGATGAGTGGATAAACAAAACATGGTATCTACAAACAAGGTCATTTCTTTCAGCCATAAAAAAGAATGACATTCTGATACAGGCTACAAAATGGATGAACTTTGAGAACATTATGCAAAGTGAAATAAGTCAGCTATAAAGGGCAAATATTGTATTATTCCACTTATGAGAAAACTAGAATAGGCAAATTCATAGACAGAAAATAGAACAGCGATTGTCAGCGGATGTGAGACAAAGGGGAAAAGGAGAGTTATTGTTTAATGGGTACAGATTTTCTGTTTCAGATAATAAAATAGTGGTGATGGTTATACAACACTGTAAATGTATTTAATGCCACTGAACTATACACCTAAAAATGGTTAAAATAGTAAATTTTGTTATGTATATTTTACCACAATAAAAATGGCAATTATCAACTCTATTATAAAGACACACAAAAAAGTATGACTGTTAATTTTTTAAATTTACAATATGTAAAGATATGTAAATATGTAGAATTCTTTCCAGTGTGAGTTTTCTAGGATTGAGGAAATAGCAAAGCCAAGAGAATCTACGTCCTGCAATGACAAGCACACAGTATTTTCTTTTTAAAATGCTCTTAACTATGTGTGAAAGGAAGCATATATTAAATCAGCAGTGATGGATTCTTTTTCTAAGTAGGGGAGAACTACCTTTTGCTTACCTCTCTCAATTTCTCCAAAATGAACATGCACTGCTTTTGGTTTAAGAAAAGGGTTTTGTTTGTTTGTTTTTAATTAGAAATGCCCTTCATCTGTAACAACACTGTGTGGACAATAAATAAAGGGGTGGGGTAGGTCATAAGGAGGAATTGCACAGCGGAACTCATGGGCCCTTCTCCACGGTCACCTCGAGAAGTCTTCCCGGAGGTGAATCCTCTGATGCTGGCACATGTTGGAACTGTGCCGGAAGGCCTTCCCACACTTGCTACACTTGTAGGGCTTCTCTCCAGTGTGGATCCTCCGGTGCTGGATCAGATAAGTACCCTGGCTAAAGGCTTTCTTGCAATCGCTGCATTTGTAAGGCTTCTCTCCATGGTGCGACCTTTGGTGGTGGATGAGTCTGGAACTGTTGTGGAAGGCTTTCCCACACTCACTACACTTGTACGGCTTCTCTCCTGTGTGGATCCTCTGATGCTGGATAAGGTGTGTGCTCTGGCTGAAGACTTTGCCACAGTCATTACATTCATAGGGCTTTTCTCCAGTGTGGCTTCTCTGATGTTCAACAAGTTTGGTTTTTTGGATGAAGGCTTTCTCACATTCATTACATTTATAGGGCTTCTCCCCAGTGTGAATTCTTTGATGTTGGATAAGGTTAGAACTTTGGGTAAAGCCTTTGCCACATTCTTTACACTCAAATGGCTTCTCCCCAGTGTGGGTCCGACGATGTCGGATAAGGATTGAGCCGTCACTGAAGGCTTTCCCACAGTCGTTGCACTTATAGGGTTTCTCTCCAGTGTGGATTCTCTGGTGATAAATAAGGGACGAATAGGCGCTGAAGTGTTTCCCACAATCACCACACTTATAGGGCTTCTCCCCGGTGTGAATCCTCTGATGTTTCATGAGGTTGGGCCTCTGGTTGAATGTCTTCCCACACTCACCGCATCGGTAGGGGATCTCCCCTGAGTGCATCCTTCGGTGATTGATGAACTCGCAGCTCTGGCTGAAGGCTTTCCCACACTCGTCACACTTGTAGGGCTTCTCTTCACTATGAAGCCGCTGGTGTTTGACAAGGTTAGCACTGTACCTGAAGGCTTTCCCACAGTAACCACAATAATGCAATTTTTTCCCAAGAGGAATTTTCTGATCGTCTTTAACAACTAAATTTGCACTGAAGAATTCCCCCGAATCATGGACTATATTTGTCTTTTTTGACCTGTGTACTCGCTTATGGTTATTAAGGTATGATCTCTGTTCGAAACTCTGTTCACATATATCGCATTTGTGAGGTCTCTGATCAGAGACAGGGCTTGACCAAAACCTGAGGCTTCCCCCAGACCCCTGGACACTATCCTCATTGGTCAATGTGACTGGCCTCAGGCCTCTCTGCTCCACAAGCTTGTCCAGGCTCTCCTCTGGCTCCCAGACACATGCATGGGTATCTCCAGGATCAGGTCCCTGGGGAACAGCCCTCTGGAGTTGATCCAGTTCTTCCCCATCAAGCATCTCCCTTGAAGACAACTCCTTGTACTCAGTCCTGGTCCCATGACCTGAAACAACGAACACAACATCTTAGGACCACCTGTTCTGACCTGAGAAGGAAAATATGGAGATGCTGCTGACTACCTGTACAGTACCAATTCCATCATCTCCTAAGTCACAACGCCTTACAGAGATGAGAGCCTGCAGCTCAGAGGCTTAAAGACCTCACCCAAGGCTGCAATCTTGCAGCAGTGCAAGTATTTCAACCCAGGCCTGACCAATTCTTCCTGCCTGCCTTCTGCCTAAGTGGGACTGTAGAATGCCAGTCCTCACTAGAAAAGGAAAGAAGACAGAAGCTTTGTACCACCATGGAGACCAGAGGGGCTCTGCCCTGAAAGTCACGGAGGACATCTGACAGACAAAAAAATGAGCCTAAGGCCACCTAACAATAGCTAATCCACCCTAAAATCCATGGTAGGAAAATCAGTTGCCTCCTCAGGACAGCAGAGGGCCAACGTTGTGCCAACCATGGACAGAAGGGCACACCGTGACCCTCAGCTCTCCCTAGCAGGCTGAACCCATTCTTTGGGCTTTTATCAGAGGCCTGAGAGGCAACCCAGTTAGCCACCAGCCCCTTGAACTCAAGATGCCATACAGAATGCTTCCTGATACCCTCGAGCCTCCATTCCTTACTTCTTGCCTAGACATGCACACATCAACTCCACTTGCAGAAACACACCACCAGAAATGCATTCTCTGTGAGGAAGAGAAACAGTCACAACAATCCCAAAATGGGGACAACCAAGTATTAACAAGAATGGAAAATAATTTGTGGTATATTCATATGATAGAACACTGTACGGCAATGGAATAGAACATACTTTATACAACATGGCAGCCCTCACAACATTCAGATGCCCCAAATGAGACCAGACACAGAGCTAAGAGGCAGAGTGGCCTCCAGAAGTCAGAGACAAGGACCCTGTGAGGAGCAGTGGGAAATGACAGAGGAGGCCCAGTGGGTTCCGAGGGAACTAGAAATGTTCTGCATTTTGATTTGGAAGATGGTTTTTATAAAAACTCACTGAGTTATAAACTTAGGATTTATCCTGGTTCTGTAAGTATTGATATCTGAATAAACAAATTTACAAAAGAGAAATTCAAGTCCTTTAACCAGTAGATGCTTCTTAGGACATTATCAAGACGTGCAAAATAATACTTATGGGAGTTATCCATAGCAATGAAACTAGACAGCACCCTTCCCACTGGCACTTCCAGCAAAAGTGGTGACTGAGACTCATGTGTATAAAAATGGACACTCACTGAGTGAAAAAGGAGATGAGGAGATGACAGCAGTACACATGGGATCGCTGCATTCCTGTCAAGAAGTGACCTTCGTATATGGGTGTAGAACAGAGAGCACTAGAAAGGGGATAGCAGGCACACGACAGAACACACTGGTATGTGGGTGATGAGATATTCTTTCTTGTAACGGTCTATAATTGTCAAGTGGATAATTCAGAAAAGGAGAATGAAGCAATGGTCTCTATCACCATGGCCCCATCTGACCCTCCTCACAGGGCATGAGCTCTGAAGGGCAGGGCTCCATGGGGTCCTGGGGGTCCAGCCTTCCCTCTTCTCCTCTGCCAACAATGCCCCCTCTCACCCTCCTAGAAGATTCAGCTCAAGAATCACCACACTGAGGCACCCGGGCTGATGGAGGTGACCTGGACTTCAGCATAGGCTACTCCCAGGGTTGTCATGCTGCTCCTGATATACCTTGTTCTAAATGCCTGAGTCATTAACCACACATCTTGGATCCTGACAAATGCTTATTCAGCAACTGTTAGGGAAGTGGCCCCCCTCACGCACCTGAGATACTGACTCTCAGTCGCTCTTTCCCCTTGGCGCCCTGTGCATCCAGGACCCACGGCTCATCCCCTTGCTCCAACTGTGTGATCACCCCAGGCTTGGGACCTGCAGGTCCAGCTCCTGGGAAGAAAATGGGGCCTAGGGTTGGTGCCAAGAATGCAGGGCTGCACTGAGTGGATTCTCATCTGGGACTGTGGTGGGAAGCAGAACCACAGGCAAAGTGGGGTGACGGGAAGTCTGGACACTCTGGAGGGTTGGGGATGGTCGTGAAGATGAGATCTGAGCGCAGGGAACAAAAGCCCAGGGGGCTCTCTCCACCTGGAGGTACGCAATCCCTCTGGAGAGGGGTCTGTCTTGGGCCTGGGGCAGGGAGGCCATCTTATCTGGGAGCTCAGAGGAGAAAATCACTGAGCCAGCCCCACTTGGCCCCTCCTCTGTATAGACCAGGACTGCCTAGGACCACAGGGTGAAGCCCCCAGCCCAGCCCCTGCTGAACCATCAGTCCCCAGGGCTGTTCCCTGACCAGCATCCTAGTGAGGGGCCTTACCCAGGGAGACCAGATTCCTGTAGGTCTCCAGCATCACGTCCCTGTAGAGGCCCCTCTGAGCAGGGCCCAGACGGCCCCACTCGTCCCGGGAGAATAGCACGGCCACGTCCTCAAAGGTCACCTCAGCCTGGAATGACAGGGGCTGCTGCAGGCCCAGGTGTGGCTCAGGGTGGGCCCTGGGGGTGGGAGCAGCAGAACATACCAGGAGTAGTAGCACAGGGGTGACTGCAGGCATGATCCCCCAGTACAGCCCAGGGGAGTGGCCTGAGCCTCTGGTCATGAAGCCAGTAACTCCAGAAGGCTGGGGGAGTCCCAGGGTCACCCGTCCTCTGCTCAATACCCCAGACCAAGATGCCTGACAGTGTCTACTAAGGCAGAGCAGGCAGGGAAGCCCTATGTTGAGATTTCAGACCTCTCAGGGAAAATGGATGCTCACCTGGGGCAGGGCAGACAGGTGCAAAGCCGCCATCACCTGGTACCCTGGGCTTCCCAGGGGAGGAATCAGCAGTCACACTGGTGCTGAGGGAAGAGAGAGGAACACATGGAGGCCCAGGCTGGCCCCTCCTATGGGCAACTTCAGGGCCACACTCATCCCCATCGGGGCACAGCTGGTCTCCCGGGCAGACACCGCTCCCTGCCTGGGGCTGCCCTGCCCTACTCCGCCTCACTGCAGGCACAGGTGCACAGCTTTTCAGGTCATCTGTTCCCCTCAACCTGACACACCAAGCTGTCTCATTCAGGAGAAAGATGGCGATACTCATTCACTTTATATGAAAGAATAAAGACAACTTGTTAAGTGTTGAGGAGAAAGAGAAGCAAAAAAAAAAAAAAATCAACAAAAGGTACAGAACAAAGTCAAAGTACAGATGGTAAAATATACAACACTATAGAAACAAGTTCAGTAGCTGAGTAATAGTAAGAAATAAAAGGATTAGACTCACCTACTAGAAGCACAAGATTCTCTGATAGATACACACAAAATGCACCTGCATAACCAAAATAAAGTAACACAGAAAGGCTGAATATAAGCTAGACCACACAAACACTAATTAAAATAAATAGTAGCTATATACCTTTTCTTTTTCTTTTTTAAAGATTTAATTTATTCAGTTAAGAGACAGAAAGAGAGAGCACATGCATGCAAGAGCAGGGGGAGGGGCAGAGGGAGAGAGAAGCAGACTCCCCACTAAGCAGGAAGCCAGACGTGGGCTCAATCTCAGGACCCCAGGATCATGACTTGAGCTGAAGGCAGAGGCTTAACCGACTGAGCCACCCAGGCGCCCCTACATTTTCTTTACCTTTAACGCTCTTTATTGAAATATGACATTTATGCAGAAGAGTCGACAAATCCTGAACACACAGCTCAAGGGGCAGTCACAAAGGGCCCGTGCCCACAGAACCAGCACCCACGTCAGCCCTCCTGCCCCTGCAGGCTCTACTTCCTTCCTGAACTCCCGAAGGTGAGCCTCCATCCTGACTTCCACCAGCGGTGCTTCTGGTGAACTTTATCAAAGCAACTATGCTGTCTACACTCCTCTGGCTTCTTCCCTTCATCGTGATGCTTCTGAGCTTAATATGCATTGCTATGTGTGGTTTAGCAGTATGTATACCAATCAAAACAGAACAGAAAGTTAAAATCATTAATACGAACAAAAATGAGTAATACATATTAATAAAAGGAAAATCCACCCAGAAGCTGTAATTACAGACAAGTGTGTATCTACCAAGAAACTCAAAATGTAGAAAGCCAATGCTAAGTGAAGTAGCAAAGAGCAACTGGCAAACCTCCCCTGGAATGAGAGATTTCAACACACCTCCCTCAGAAACAAGTGGAACAAGTAGAGAATAGTTACTTGAAACATAGAGAATACACATTTTTCCAGATATATATTTAAAACTATTAGAAAACACCACAAACCATGCCAACAACGGAAGTTTCAACAAATTCCAAAGACTAGTAACATTTAGCAAAACATTCTCTGACCACTGTTGTTATACTGGAAATATATGATAAAAAAGTACCACCTCAGGGGAGCCTGGGTGGCTCAGTCGGTGAAGCGTCTGCCTTCGGCTCAGGTCATGATCTCAGGGTCCTGGAATGGAGCCCCAAGTCAGGCTCCTTGCTCAGCGGGAATTCTGCTTCTCCCTCTCCCTCTGCCCTTCCCCCCACTCATGCATGCTCTCTCTAAAATAAATAAATAAAATCTTTAAAAAAAATAATAAAAAGTACCCCCTCCAAGAAAAACACAGAAATGGAAACAGAGGCTACCTAAGGAAAAATGTGCCTTCTTAGTGCCCTTATTTTAGCACAAGAGAGACTGAAATAAATGATCTAAACATTCAATAAGAAATTAGACACAGAGTAAGAAAAGTGATTCAAGAAAAAATGGAGGAAAATAAAGAATACTTGATTTAAAGAAACAGAACATAATCTCAACACTGCTAATAAAACACACAAACATCTGGCAAGTCCAATGGGGGGTGGGCAGAAAAGAGATGGAAAAAGAAATATTAAGAACAAAAAAGGGAACATAATTCTACATACCATACATGCAGCAACAGTTTATCAGAGTGTGGTCCAAGACCCTGGGGACAAAATGATAAAACTTTATTGAAGGACATCAAGAAGACCTATGGAAAAACAGTGTTCATAAATAGGAAAACTCAGTATCATAAAAATTTCAATTCTCGGGACACCTGGGTGGCTCGGTCGTTAAGCATCTGCCTTCAGCTCAGGTCATGATCCCAGGGTCCTGGGATCGAGTCCCGCATCCAGCTTCTTGCTCGGCGAGGTGCCTGCTTCTCCCTCTGCCTACTGCTGCCCCTGCTTGTGCGCTCGATCTCTCTCTCTCTCTCTCTCTCGCTTGCAAATAAATAATAAAATCTTAAAAAAAAAAAGTCAATTCTCCCCAAATAAATCTATTAATTCTGTACAATCAAAATTACAACAGGACATAACATGAAATCTGAACAAAATGACTCAGTATCATAATAATGATCCAAGATTAACTAAGGCAATGCCAAAAAAGAACTAAGGTAGGCAGAGGCACGCCCTACCACGCAGCAAGACTTACTGTAAGGCTACGTTAACGAAAGTGAGATTGGAGCATAGTAAAGAAAGTAAGGAACATCCAGATCCGTGTATATGCTAATGACATAATGGCACGCTATTCAAAATGGTACCAACACAACGGATTTTCCATAGGAAAGTAAAATTCAATCGCTGCCTTCTATGGCACACAAAAATATATTTTAAGCACACTGAAGACCTAAGTGTTTAAAATAAAATTTATAGCTGTTATAAGAAAATAATATGCAAAATACAGTACATCAAGGAAAAAATTGTTTAATTTTACTCCAAAAATTTCTGTACAAGACACCACAATATTAAAAGACAAGCTGCAGAGTGAACGATATTTGTAAAAATACTTAATACATAAAAAAAAGATACACAAAATATGTTTTAAAGTGCACCAAAAAAGACCATTTATTTGAAAAATGAACACAGGATGACTTGGGAAATCAGGTAATGAAATCAAAGAGGGACACCTGGGTGGCTCAGTCAGTTAAGCGTCTGCCTTCAGCTCAGGTCATGATCTCAGGGTCCTGGGACTGAGTCCTGCATCAGGCTCCGTGCTCAGCGGGGAGTCTGCTTCTCCCTCTGGCCTCCCCCCTCATGCTCTCTCTCTCTCAAATAAGTAAAATCTTTTTAAAAAATCTGAAAAGATCTTCAACATCATTGAGAATTAAGGAAATGCAAATTCAAGACTTCTCTCCCCATAGACTGGGGAAAACATAAAATGCTTCACAACAGCAAATGTTGAGGACATAAGGGAAAATAGAGATTCTCAGAGTCCTATAATGAAACTAGTACAGTCACTCTGGAAACCCATCTGGCACCACCTGGCAGAACTTTAACCCTGCAAATTCAGTCAGGACACCTAATTCTAGGTATGTGCCCTACAGAAACTCTTGCTAATGAACACAAGAAAATACACCAGAATGTTACCAGGTACCTGTGTATAAGAAAAAAAGGGAAACAACCTCAATATCCATCATCAGGGAACAGTCAAGGTCACAGTGGTCGGAAGAAATGAACCACATCAATGTCAGAGGCAGCGCAAAGCTTTAAGGCCGAGTGAAACGGTTAAGTGTAAAATATCAATAGTATATTATGTATGTAGATTTTAAAACACTAGTAGGTGTGTAGAGGTGTAAGAAAATGTGCTGACAGCAAAATAACAACAGAGTGAAAAGGCACCTGAGGAATGGGAGAAAATATGTGCAAACCATGTATCTGATTAGAAATTCAGATCTAAAATATATAAAGACCTGGGCACCTGGGTGGCTCAGATGGTTAAGCGTCTGCCTTCAGCTCAGGTCATGATCCCAGAGTCCTGGGATCGAGTCCCGCATCAGGCTCCCTGCTCCTTGGGAGCCTGCTTCTCCCCCTGCCTCTCTCTGTCTCTGTCTGTCATGAATAAATAAATAAAAATCTTTAAAAAAAAAAAAAAAAAACAAAGAAGTGGCTCTTTAAAAGGTCCACCTCTATTTTAAAAAATAAATAAATAAAATAAAATAAAATAAAATATATAAAGACCTCACACAACTCGAGAAAAAAAAAAAAAAAAACCCAAAACCCAATGGGTTTAAAATGGGCAAAGAACCTAAATTTCTCCATAAAAGACATACAAATGACTAACAGGTAAGTGAAAAGGTGCTCAACCTAACTGGAGAACTGCAAATAAAAACCACAATGAGCTATCACCTCACGCCTGTCAGAACGAGAATTATCAAAAAGCAAAAGGTAAGTGTTGGCAAGGATGTGGAGAAAAGGGAACCCTTGTGCACTGCTGGTGGGAATGCACTGTGGAAAAGTGTGGAGGTGCCTCAAAAAGTTGAAAATAGAACCAAAAAAGACCATTTATTTAGGTCGTTGTTGGCGTGGTTTGTGGTGTTTTCTAATAGTTTTGAATATATATCTGGAAAAATGTGTATTCTCTATGTTTCAAGTAATTACATGATCCAGTAATCCCACTTCTGGTTATACTATGCAAAGGAAATGAAATCACTGCCTCAAAGAGAGACCAGCACTCCCATGCTCATTGCAGCATTATTCACAATAGACAAGATGTGGAAACAACCTAAGTGTCCAACGATAGATGAATGGATATAGAATGTGGTATATACACACAATGGAATACTACTCAGCCATGAAGAACGAGATCTTGCCATTTGCTACAACATGGATGAACCTGGAGGACATTATGCTAGGTGAAATAAACCAGACACAGAAAGACAAATACTACATGATTTCACTGATATGTGGTATCCAAGAGAGTCCAAATCATAGAAGCAGAAAGTGGAATGGTTGGCTGCCAAGTTTTGAGGGTTGGGGAAAATGGAAAGAGGTCGGTCAGAGTACAAACTTTCGGGTATGCAAGATGAAAGTTGTGGAGATCTAAAGTACAGCACTGCGACTACAGTCAACAATACTGTATTGTAACTTTGAAATTTCCTAAGAGGATAGATCTTAAATATCCTCACCACAAAGAAAACAAAAAAAGAAAATGGTACCTATGTGAGATGATGACCATGCTAATTAGATTGAATGTGATTATTTCACAATGAACACATATACCGTAAGTGTACACCTAAAATTTATAGAATTCCTGTTTATCAATTACACCTCAATAAAAATAAACAAACAAAAATGCTGTTGTTCAAAATAAGGGTTGCTTAGGGAAGCAAATGAGACTGGTGAGCTTGCATCTAAGAGCAATTCTGTTTCAACAGCTTTCTTTAAAAAAGTTGAGGGGGGTGCCTGGCTGGTTCAGTCAGTAGAGCATGTGAGTGTTCATCTCAGAGTGGTGAGTTCAAGCCCCACGTTGGCCATAGAGATTACATATATGCTTTTGTTTTGCTTTTTTTAAAGATTTTATTTATTTATTTGAGAGACAGAGAGAGAGCTAGAGAGCACAAGTGGGGTAGAAGCCTGACGCAGGGCCCAATCCCTGGACTCGGGGATCATGACCTGAGCCAAAGGCAGACGCCCAACCGACTGAGCCACCCAGGCGCCCCTGTTTTTGTTTTGTTTTTAACTACAATCCTTTCTTTCTCTATGGTTTTATTTATTTATTTGAGAGACAGAGAGCACGCAGGAGCAGGGTGAAGGGGCAGAGGGAGAGGGAGAAGCAGGCTCCCGGCTGAGCAGGGAGCCCGACCTGGGACGCGATCTCAGAAACCTGAGATCATGACCCTAACCTAAGGCAGACGCTCAACCAACTGAGCCACCCAGGCACGCCTTAACTACAAGCTTTAAATACATCCGGCAAACCCAGTCACTAGTGTTTGGTAATCCATTCTCTGTACTTTAAAGTTTTCTCTAAAAGTTTTTTTTTTTTTTTTTAACGTATTTTCAAAACAAAGACACGGTGCATTTTTTATTTAAAAAGTCTTCAGTGTCAGACCTTGAATAAAGGCCTCTAAAGAAGAAAAACAAAAATTTGGCTGCTGAGAGAAAGGCCTTGGAGCATCAGAAGCAAAGAAGGGTGGGAAAGCAGGAAGGTACATGCAGTGGGACAGGCATTTTGGGAATTGCTAAAGGCAAGAGGAAGCACAGAAACTGCAGGGGGCACGGGATGGGGGGCGGTAAATGGGGAAGACGATTAATGTAAGAGTTGACAAGAAAGTGTGTTTAGGCATTAACTGCTCCAAGCCAGAGACCAGGTGAGGGGGAATGGGGCGGGGTGGAGGGCTGGGGCGGAGTGGGGAGTACAACCTGGACCCAGAAGCGAGGGAAAAGCCCGGCTCATGCTGGGGGCTGCGGTGGCGGGCTGAGTTTGGAGAGCTGGTGACCGTCTGCCGGGTGGAGAGGCGCCGGGAAGGGAAAGGGCCTCGAGTCACCAGGCCTTGAGGGTCCCGGGCACCCCGGGACGCAGAAGCAGCCCCTTGGGACGACCTGGGAAGAGAATCCGGTGGGGAGACCCCGGGGTTCCCCGAGTCATCGGACCCGGGAGGAAGACTCTCGGGCGGGGCCGGGGCCCGGCAAGGAACAACCCCGGGCCGGAGTAGGCGGACAGCGGACGCCGGGCTGGGGAGGGCACCAGTTGGGGCTTGGGGCCCATCGGAAACCACGAAGCGGGGACAGGGCTTTTCGAGGGGGCTCCGAGAGTGGAGGCGGGCCCCGGACGGAGCATCTCGGCGGTTACAGGGAAGGGCCGGTGCCCCGCGCCCGGGAGACCTCGCGGTCACCACCGCCCCCGCCCGGCCCACACTCACCTCAGCGCCGCAGAAGAGCCGCCGCTGGGCCAGGCCCCGCTAGCCCCACCCGCCGCGCCAATCGAAACCAACCGGAAGTGACGCCCTCACCCCGCGTCCTAACCGGAGGCACCCTCTGGCCGCCCTAGGAAAGGACTTCATGTCTCGGTAGCCAGCCTCCTTGAGGAATGGGACACGCAGTGTCGCAAGTCGGGTGTGCTGCCACTAGGTGGCAGTCTGGAACCACAACCCCGAAGCTACAGACGGAGGCGGGGTGAGCAGCTTTTTCAGTGGAAACCTCGCTCTAGTGAGCCGCTGAAGGCACTGCAGCCAAAGAAGTTATCAGCCCCTTTAGAGTTGGGTAGAGAAGCCATGGGATAACCAGGAAAGAGGTCGCTTACTGGTCACTTTGTTTCAGCACACCGAACCCAGCCCCAGCTGGAGCAGGGTCCACTCTAGGGGGTAGGGCTTCCTTGGGTGCCTGCCACTGGAGCAAACCCTCCCTGATGGCCAGGTCATCTTCGTCCAGAGAACCAAGCCCAGCCCCTCCTATTTTCTCCACCACACCTAGGCTGTGGTGGGTGGTCAAGTGCAGACCAGAATGGCAAGGTTCACACTAGAGACAAGTGTGGACCCTGACAGCAAGGAGCTACGTGGCAGCCACAGAAAATCCTTCTCAGGGAGATGGGTCTCCAGGAACTCTGGGTCCACCGCCTTTCCACCTGCAGTCTGAACAAGGGGCATTCTACCTCCGCCAGCCACTTACCTCTGTTGTCCCCCAACTTTTTTTTGTCAGAGACAGAGCAAGCACAAGCAGGGGGAGCGGCAGGCAGAGGGAGAAGCAGACTCCCTGCGTAGCAAGGAGCCCGATGCTGGACTTGATCCCAGTATGCTGGGATCATGACCTGAGCTGAAGGCAGCCGCTTAACTGACTGAGCCACTCGGGCGTCCCAGTCCCCCAACCTTCTTGTCTCTGTGATTAGTTTGGCACAGTGGCCTGCAGCCCCTACTTTCACACTGGCTCATGAGGGGAACCACTGGGGCAGGGGACTCTGGGTGGCCTCTGGGAAGCAAAGCGTCCTGGTCCTGAGGCACTAATGAACCTCCACTAACATCTCTATGCCTCGTTGGCTCAGCAGCATCTGCCCTGGTTTTACCAGTTTTGATGAGCCTAAGTTTGGAACAAGGTACCATGGACAGAAACAGGAAGCCCATTTGTTGAGAAACTAGTCTTGACTCCATCCTGGTCCTTCCACTGCAAAACAGCTTCCTGGCTCTCCAACCTGTGGCTTCAGGAGCACCACTCTCATCCTGAAGCATCCACACCCTCACCCAGATCCCCCAAGTGCTCAAGAGAAATTAATGCAGATGTGAGTGAGATCCTCTGCTCCCTGTGCTGGTGTCGGGGGAGGGGGAGGTGTTCCAGGAATCAAAGTGTGAAGATACCTAGCACCCCCGTCTCTTCTCTCCAGAGCTTTCACTATTCACTGGTGCATCCAACTTTTTCTCCTTCCTACACCAAAAGCTCCATGGCAGTCCTCCCAGCAAGGATCCTTCCCTCTGAAACCATGGGCAAACACAGCTTAGGGACAGGACAGACTTTATTGAGGCCCTCAGCCCTAGTTCTCCTTCTCCTGCACAGTCTTGGTTCCCCGGAGACGCCCGGTCCGGCGGGCAGCAATAAGACCCACTTTGCGGCCAGCAGGGGCATCTCTGCGGATAGTAGAAGGTTTGCCGATGTGCTGGTGGTTGCCACCTCCAAAAGGATGCTCCACAGGCTGCAGACAGAAAAAGGTGGCATTAATATAGGAGTGTGGACCCACCTACCTCAGGACCTGGATAAGAGCGGGATCAACTGACCTGTCCCAACAAACCATAACCCAGAGCCTCATACTACAGACCCTCTGTCACAGAAGGGAGACACTCCAGGAAAGGACTGGTCCATCTAGCCTCCCAGTCCCCAATCCCTGAACACCCCAACTGCCCATTTCTGGGCTACTTACGTTCATGGCCACACCCCGCACACGTGGCCAGCAATTCCTCTTTGCCTTATACTTGTGGTAGGCACGGCCAGCCTTCAGAATGGGCTTGTCAATGCGGCCACCTCCAGCCACCACACCTATTGGGAAGATCAGGCACCTCAGGAAAGTGCACCACACCTTCCCTAAACTTCAGGACCCTAACAGGCAGAGCATCCTTACCAGTGCCCCACCCCCATACTGATCACCCTCTCACTTTACTCACACACCATCATGTGGTTCCCAAAATCTCACTAACATCTTCCCAACTACCACCAAGCAGTAAATGCCTTTGCAGCCTAGGAAATGACATCAAGTTTCCTCAAGATTGCTGGGGCAGCCAAGCCAGGCCTTTGCCCATACCATCTGCAATGGCTTTCTCGACCTATGGTTCTCTCCAGGGAAGCCCCCCTACTTTACCCCGTCTCACCAAGCAGGTCACTCATTCTAACCTCCAAATGCCAGCAAAAAGGCTGACTCAGTCTGTCACACACATCTCAACCAGTGTTGCTTCAACATACACTCAAGAACATTCCTTGGCTGGGGCACCTGGGTGGCCCGGTTCGGTTCAGTCGGTTTGGTTAAGGATCCAGCTCTTGGCTCTGGTCGTGATCTCATGGGTTATAGGTTCTAGTGGGGAGTCTGCTTGAATATTCTCTCCCTCTACCCCTCTCATGCATGCACTTTCTCAAATAAATCTTTTTTTTTCTTTTTTTTTTTAAGATTTGAGAGAGCGAGCATTGGGGGGGGGTGCAGAGAGAGAGAGCAGACTCCCCACTGAGCAGTCTGCGGCTGGGCTTGACCCCAGGACCTTGGGATCATGACCTGAGGCAAAGGCAGACCTGGCCACCCAGGTGCCCCTCAAATAAACAAATCTTTTAAAAAATAAAAGAAGGGGCGCCTGGGTGGCTCAGTCGTTAGGCGTCTGCCTTTGGCTCAGATCATGATCCCGGGGTCCTGGGATCGAGCCCCGCATCGGGCTCCCTGCTCCGCGGGAAGCCTGTTTCTCCCTCTCCCACTCCCCCTGCTTGTGTTCCCTCTCTCGCTATGTCTCTATCAAATAAATAAATAGAATCTTAAAAAAATAAAAAATAAAAGAAAGAGGGAGAAAGAGAAAGGAAAAAACAGAACAAACATTCCTTGGGTTTGTTTCAAAGGTGTTGTCGTAACACCAAATGAACAAATCAGGTTTCAAATCCTTCCTAAGGCACTTACTAGGTAGCTTAAAGTCACATATCCACGAAAAGACTGACTACTAATCCCCGTGGATGTGGGAGTACGAATCGTGGAAGTCCACATCGTGCCTGACTACACACAAGGCTGCCTAACAAGCCACAGTCCCAGCCTCACTCAACTCCCAACCAGTGATGCCCACTTCACAGATACTAGCCGGGGTCTAGCTGGTGATTGTTCACAAGCAACGCATAGCACAGAGCATCCCGCGGCTGCCGGCCACTCACCGACCACAGCTCTGTTGGCGGAAGAAATGACCTTCTTTGAGCCTGAGGGCAGCTTCACTCGGGTCTTCTTGGTCTCTGGGTTGTGGGAGATTACAGTGGCATAGTTTCCGGAGGCTCGGGCCAACTTGCCCCGGTCACCAGGCTTCTCTTCCAGACAGCACACGATAGTGCCCTCGGGCATGGTGCCCACCGGGAGCACATTGCCTATGTTGAGCTGGGCTGCAAGGAGAAGCACCGCAGGTCAGCGAAGGCCGGCTACGCAGAAAGCCCGGCACAGCACTCCGCGTCCGGCCCCCTCCTCCAGCGGTCTGGGCGTCCCAGCCGGTACGTTAAGGCAAACCGGCCGCACTACGTGAGACTTCCGCCTGGACGGGCCTCCTCGAGCACGCACCCGTTCCCTCTCCACCCCGACCTTCCATCCCGAAGCTCACCCTTCTTGCCGCAGTACACGAACTGGCCGGTGTGGATGCCCTCGGCGGCGATGAACAGCTCCGTTCGCTTCTTAAACCGGTACGGATCCCGGAAGACGACCTTGGCGAGGGGTGCACCGCGACCCGGGTCGTGGATGATGTCCTGCGGGCCGAGGGCGCGTGAGCGGCAGGTCCCCGCGGGGCCACCCGAGGCCCCACCCGCCCGGGGAGGAGGGCTCCCCGCACCTTCACGATGCCCTTGATGTAGCCGTGCCGCTCGGCGAAGTCCACGGCGCGCAGACGCGCGGCGCCCTTACGGTGCTTCACGTGCGCGCGGAACACCGAGCCGGCGCCCTTTCTCTGCCCACGGATGACACGGCCCATGGCGGTCTGGAGGTGGCTCACGGTCAGCGCCCAAGCGGCCCAGGCACCCCCGCCACCCCGGCTTCAGGGTCCCAGCTCCCCAGCATCCTCCCTCCAGGTCCCGACCCCACCGCGCCCCCATCCCTGGCCGTGCGCCCCAGGTCCCTCTCCGGAGTCCCGCCGGGGTCTCTAGCGGGCCCCAGGGCGGCGGATGGCGGTGGATGGCGCCAGGGCCACCATGCCACATACACACCCTACCTGCTGCCGAGCGCGGCCGGAAAAAGAGACGCGGCAGAGAAGAGCCGCCTTATCTTCCGGGGCGGGGCCGAGAGCCGCTTGACCTTCCGGCTCGGCGTGAGCCCGGTGCACGCCGGGACTCGTACTCGTCCCGCCGGAGCCTGGCGGCCCTGGGGCCTCTGCGCAGGCGCATTGGGATGACGGGTCCCGCGGAGTCCAGACGTCCTGGCGTCCGGCCGATATGTGGCCGGCGACCCGCTTTCCCGCCGCGTGATCAGCGTGTGGGCGGCGCCCGGGAGGGAGGTTGGAGGGCAGTCGGGACCTCACAGTAGTCTCCCGGCGGGTGACCGTCGCCCGCTGAGCAGCCGAGGAGGCCCGGAGAGGTTGAGTGACTTTCCAGAGCGACTCGCTCCGGGCGTGGGGTCGCAGGGCTCCCCTCTTGGCCTGGTGAAGGCCCCCTTCTATGACTGGAGACTCCTTGCAATGGGCTCTCTTGTAGGGCAAGGGCCCCTTTCTAGAATGAGGTGCTTCCTCGTAGGGTGAGGGCCCCCTTTTAAGGAAGCGGGTGGACCGTTTGGGAGAACGTGGTGGTTCACAGAAAACGGGGGTCTGGACGACAGAAAGCAAATGCCCGACTACCGCCACTGCGGCCGCTCCGGGGACGCTGGGACTTTGTGCCCTGCTGGGTTTTCGGAAAGATGAGAGTGGCCGTACCTGGATGTGAGTGTGGGGGAGACAGGGACATCCTGGTTGCTTGGAGAACTTGGGCGGGGCATGGGACCTCCGTGGGGGTGGAGACGGTTGCCATGGAGAGACTGGGCGACGGCCGAGGTGCGGGAATCTCTGTCGGGATGGCTGGCCCCTCCCAAGCTGGTGGAGGAGGGGAAGCCAGCCCAGGAAATAGAGCAAAACTGGGGGTTGGGAGGGGGGAGAAGAAGGGGGTGAGCAAAGGGAGACTGGGTAAGTGACCCTGGGGTGAGGGAACACGATGACCCTGCTCGGAACCCTGTGGGGAGGGGCGGATGGGGTTGGAGCTGAGAACGGGAACGAGAGCCCTGGGGGGTGTGACCTGGAGGTAAAGAGCAGGTCTACCAGGGCAGGGTTAGGGTTAGCGGGCATAAGCCGCTGAGTGAGGGCTTCCTGGAGTTACACGGAGGAGTGGGAGGGGCCTTCAGGAGAGGGTGCCTGGAGGTGGGATCCCTGCCTGAATGAGAACTGCCCACAGGCAGGTCAAGGTAGAGCTTGACCAGGGCTGTGGGTGTGCGGGTGAGGCCAGTAGGGGGAGAGAAAGCGGGGGGAGGGGAGTAAGGCAGAGGTCCCAGTGGACAGAGGCTTGCACTCAGGACTTTGGGGTAGGGTGTTTGCTAGCACCAGTGTGGTCAGGTAGGCCTTGGAGGGGTGGTGGCAAGAATGACATCGTGGGAAGGTAAGAGGTGAGGAAGGGGGGGCCATGTGGCCACATGCTGAAGCTACAGAGGAGCAGAGCGGACTGGTGAGGCCCCAAGAGAGGCAGCAGATGGGTTGGCAGGGATGGGAGATCAGGCACAGCCCAGGCAGGGCCGGGGGCTGAGGGGCACCTGGGCCTCCTTGGGGCAGAATGAGGGGTTTTGAGGTCAGCCTGGGATAGGCGCAGAGGACCAGAAAGGCAGAGAGAGTGTGGAATGGAGGTGGGGACAGTACTTGGACACTCAGACTGTGGGGTCCCGAAGAAGGTCCCATGGGTCTCTGTGATGGGATATGGTGGGGGAGAGGCCCTCTACTCTCCCTTTCCTGGAGCTGGATGCAGCCGGAAGGTGACTAACCAGGCCCACTGCAGGACGAGTGTTCAGAGCCTTGCCATTGGTAGATGGTCAGTAATGTGTGAAACAAAGGCAGAAGAAAAATATTAAATTTCCTTACTACCTACAGCCCATTGACACATCTTTAAAACAGGCAGAGTGATATTCCTCTAGGAGCTCAGCTGCCTCAATGTTAATACCTTGCTAAAGGCAAAAGGCAATCTTAGCCCAACCCCCGGGATCTTGTCAGTCTACTTTAACATATAAAAATGTCTTTGGAGGGGTGCCTGGGTTCCTCAGTCAAGTGTCTGCCTTTGGCTCAGGTCATGATTTTGGGGTCCTGGGATCAAGCCCCATGTCCTGCACCCTGCTCAGCAGGGAGCCTGCTTCTCCCTCTCCCTCTGCTACTCCCCCTGCTTGTGCTCTCTCTCTCTGGTTGTCTCTCTTAAATAAGTAAAATCTTTTATTTATTTATTTTTTTTTTTTAAAGATTTTATTTATTTATTTGTCAGAGAGAGAGAGCACAAGCAGGGGGAGCGGCAGAGGGAGAAGCAGGCTCCCTTGCTGAGCAAGGAGCCTGATGCGGGACTTGATCCCAGGACCCTGGGATCATGACCTGAGCCGAAGGCAGACGCTTAATCGACTGAGCCACCCAGGTGTCCCTTAAATAAGTAAAATCTTTTAAAAAATGCCTTTGGAAACTTTCTTTATCTCTACCCCCCAAGATACATTTTGGCAATCACCCCGCCACAAGCATATGACCCACCGATATACATCTGAAGGGTCTCATGACTGAGGTTTTATTAGACAGTAATAAATGACCTTTTCCCAGCAATAGCTACCCCCCTCAAGGTCCTGGAAACCTTGCTTCCAAAATTCCTTAGAGACTTAGGCTATCTCTAACCCCCTCCCAACTTGATAGTATATAAGGGGCCACTCCTGCCTCCAGTGCAGCTCTTTCTGCCCATCAGTCCTGTCCCTGTGCTTTGATAAAACCACCTTTTTGCACCAAAGATGTCTCAAGAATTCTTTCTTGGCCTTCGGCTTCGAACCCTATCTTTCCTACATCGGTCAGTGCCACAGTCTGCGGTGAAACGGTCCGCAATGCCAGCCCGAGTTCCAAGGGATGTCTCGCAGCTGGGACCAGGGAACCCTCAAGAAGTGCTGCTCCAGGGGGCTTGTGTGCTTGGGCTCCTCCTGAAGGCCTACCTGGAGATGGCAGGCATGGACTTAAGGGAGGGGAGCCAGTGCTGGGGCTCTTGGAGGTGCCCTGCCTCATGCTCAGTGTATCTGTCCTTGCAGAGATGGGGTTCCTGGCTGGTGTGTCCCCCCCCTTCAAAGTCCAGAGACCTCTGACTTGGCTCCATCTCACTAGCCTGAATGTCAACCTCCATGTGAGAGGCCAGCAAGCTTGGCACACAGCAGGGACTCCATACATCTGGGTCACCTGACGTTGGGGGCCTCTCTAGGGACAGCCACACTGGGCATGGGGTTCTCAGGCCTCCAAGAGGGGCCCACCTGCCTCTACCATCAGATGGGACCCTCCCCACAAGGTACCTTTGCTCCTGCTGGTGAGCCCACCACCCTTTTCTAACCATCGAAGGTCACCTCTTCCCAGCGATTCAAACTTTATTCTTAGAAATTCTTTATTTCCAGGGCACCTGGGTGGCTCAGTCGGTTAAATGTTCAACTCTTGATTTCAGCTCAAGTCATGATCTCAGGGTCATGAGATCAAGCCCTGTATCTGGCTCTGCACTCAGCATGGAGTCTGCTTGAGATTCTCTCTCCTTCTCCTTCTGCCCCTCCCACTCATGCTTTCTCTCTTGAAAGAAAGAAAGAAAAAGAAAGAAAGAAAGAAAGAAAGAAAGAAAGAAAAAGAAATTCTTTATTTCCTTTTAAAGTTGTTTTTTAAAAAAGAGGGGTCAGTGCCTGGCTGGCTCAGTGGGTAGAGCATGAGACTCTGAATCGCAGGGTCATGAGTTCAAGCCCCATATTGGGCATGGAGCCTATTTAAAAAGAAAATGTTTCTTGTTACGTACACAGAATAATAATTTGGTATAAACATGTGTGCCCATAACCCTCTCCTGTCTTGTTCCACTTGACTCCCCACACCCAGCATCAGTTGCCCTTAACAGAACACTATTCATCATCTTTTATATGGGAACAATAATACTATCTTTCATAGGGTTATTGTGAGTTAAATCAGTGAATATACACAAAGGACATAAAGTGTGCCTACAAAAATCATCAGGGCTAAGGAAGTCAGAGTGGCTACACTTGGGCACCAACCAGGAAAGGTCATCTGAGTGCGACCAGAAGAGAGCCCCATAAGGCTTTGAGGTCTCCGGGCAAAATCAGCTTGCTGAAATGGGTACTAGTTTTATAGGGTAGTGTGTGAAAATTCATCGTGCAATATGCTGAAGGTATTTGTAACTCCTTTCTATGCATCTACTTTTAAAAATGATGTTTTTTTAAAAAATGTGCATGAAAACCGGTAAAAATTCCTGGGATGTCCAAAAGCTGTGGGAGGGGTGGTATTCAGGCCTGTATCTCTAAGCAGAAAAGGGAGCCCAGCTAATACCTGGGGTAAAGTTGGAGTAAAAGTTAATTCTTATATATAAATATACAAAGCAAAACAAAAAATGAAGGAAAATATACATGTTGAGACAAACCTAACAAAATTTAAGTGAAAAAAGATGAATCACTTCTTCATGCATGCTTTTAGTAGCTGAATATATATGCTGGAAGGTTATGTATGTATGTAAACAGGCATAGCTTGTTTTGTTGTGCTTTGCAGATACTGTGTTTTTTATAAATTAAAGGTTTGTGGCAACCCTGAGTTGAGCAAGTCTATTGGTGCCCTATTTCCAATAGCATTCGTTCATTTGCGTCTCTGTCACATTTTGATAATTCTTTTTTTAAAAAGATTTTTAAAAATGTATTTGAGAGAGAGCACAAGAGCAGGGGGAGGGGCAGAGGGAGAGGGAGAAGCAGACTCCCCGCTGAGCAGAGAGCCTGATGCAGGACTCAGTCCCAGGACCCTGAGATCATGACCTGAGCCGGAGGCAGATGCTTAACTGACTGAGCCACCCAGGTGCCCCTACATTTTGATAATTCTTAAAAAAATTTTTTTAAAGATTTTATTTATTTATTTATTTATTTATCTATTTATTTGACAGAGAGAGAGAGGCAGCTAGATAGGGAACACAAGCAGGAGGAGTGGGACAGGGAGAGAGAAGCAGGCTCCCTGCTCAGCGGGGCGGGGGGGGGGGGGCCCTCGACCCCACGACCCCGGGATCATGACCTGAGCCTAAGACAGATGCTTAATGACTGAGCCACCCAGGTGTCCCAATTCTTAAAATATTTTAAACTTTTTCATTATTATTGTATTTGTTATGGTGATCGGTGACCAGGAATTGAACTCTCTGAAAGCTCAGATAATGATTTGCAATTTTTAGCAATAAGATATTTTTTAAAGATTTTATTTATTTATTTGTCAGAGAGAGAGAGCTCAAGCAGGGTAAGTAGCAGGTAGAGGGAGGGGATCATGACCCACGTGGAAGGCAGACGCTCAACTAAGCCACCCTGGTGTCCCAGCAATAAAATATTTTAAAATTAAAGTGTGTATGTTGCTTTTTTAGATATAATGCTACTGCACACTTAATAGACTACCGCATAAACATAACTTTTTTAAAAAAAGATTGTTTTTTTGAGAAAGACAGAGAGAGTGCATGTCAGTGGGGGGGAATAAAGGGAGAGAGAGTCTCAAGACCACTCCATGCAGAGGGGGCTCGATCCCACGACCCTGGGCTCATGATCTGAGCCAAAGCCAAGAGTTGGATGCTCAACCAACTGCACCACCTAAGCTCCCCAAAGGATCTTTTTTTTTTTTTAAGATTTTATTTATTTATTTGACAGAGAGAGATAGCGAGAGAGGGAACACAAGCAGGGGGAGTGGGAGAGGGAGAAGCAGGCTTCCCACAGGGCAGGGAGCCCAATGCGGGGCTCGATCCCAGGACCCCGGGATCATGACCTGAGCCGAAGGCAGACGCTTAACGACTGAGCCACACAGGCGCCCCCCCAAAGGATCTTTTTGTTTTGAGAAAGAGAGAGCACTAGAAGGGGCAGGGTGCAGAGGGAGAGAGAGATAATTTTTTTTAATATTTTCTTTATTTTAGAGAGAGAGAGCAAGAGCAGGGTGAGGAGCAGAGGGAGAGGGAGATAATCTCCAGCAGACTGTGTTGAGCGCAGAGCCTGACGTGGGGCTCAAACCCAGGACCGTGAGATCATGACCTGAGCCAAAATCAAGAGTTGTACACTCAACCAACTGAGGCACCCATGTGCTCAGAGAGGGAGAGAATCTTAAGCAGCCCCATATGGGGCTGGATCTTGGGATCCTGAGATCATGACGTGAGCCAAAATCAAGAGTCGGAAGCTTAGCCAACCAGGCCACCCAGGCACCCCTCTAAACATAACTTTTATATGCACTGGGCAACCAAAAAATTCATTTGTTTTATTGCCATATTCACTTTATTGCAGTGGTCTGGAACCGAACTTGCAATATCTCCAAGGTATGCCTGTATACTTATATTAACATATGCAGAAGCACATATATATATAATGCATATATCTAAGCACATATATATAATACACATATTAATTTTCTAAGTATCCTGCAAAGTGTTTTCATTCTCTTTCAATTCCAGGTATGTTACAGAGCCCTTTGTGATTTTCTCTTTCTCCCAGAGCTATTTAGTAGGTTGCTATTTAGTTTCCAAGCATATTTGTTTAAACTATTTAACCACATCTAAATTTAACGTCCGATTTTCAGATGATGTAGTTTGTATGAGGCCTCCTTCGCAGCCTCACAGATTTCCGCTATTGTGCTAACGTCCCTCCCTCTTCAAAAAGGGTTAGTCTCGGCTTCTGCACTTTTAAAGGAAAACATTTGAGATATCACGAGTAAATAGCTTTGTTAAAGTTTTTAAAAATTACTGTGTGTAACCATTTATTCGTAAACATAGATTTAATGCGTGTGACGGGTCACACGGTAAAGCATTTTTAACTGCGAGTCTCAGAAAAGCTTGAAAGACACGATCGTGGAGGAGCTTTTTCAAAATGTGGGGGAAGAGGGTGAAGGATACACGTACCTCCCTATACTGCCTTTGTAACTTGCTGTGATGTTATAATTATTTAAACATGAAAAGTTGAAAGGGAGGGGGTTAGCCTCAGAACCCGGTTGCCTGGAATGATGTTCGACTTCTTCTCTGGCCTTTCTCGAGGTCCACGTGAATGAGTCTGCGCTCAGGTTTGGGAGTCCTTCGCCGGGACCCCTGACTCCAGCAGCCGGCTCGCCCCTCCGACCTGAGGGTTCCCGCGGGATCCGCTCCAGAGCAGCGCCTCACCCTCAGCAGCCCTCGCCATTTCTTGCCTCCGGCCCCAGGAGCCAGAGGGCGTCCATCGAGGCGCGCGGTCCTCCGAACCTCCTAGAGCGGCACTGCGGCCCGTTTCCGGGGGCGGGCCGGAAGCGGACTGCCTGTGCCCCGGCGCCGGTCCCTCGCGGTCCCGGATGGCGGCCTGGGATGAGTAGGCTCTGGCCGTGGGGCGGGGAGCGGAGTAGGGTGAGTGCGGTTCTCCGATCCCGGCCTGGCAGAGGCTGTGGTCCGCAGAGAGGCCGCGCCGAGCACCGCAGGGGGTGCTGACCCGCAGCCGGCGCCGCCCCTCGCTTTTCCTTCGGTTCTGGGCCTTAGGGAGGGTCCGGGTTCCCGTTCCCCCCAGACCGGGGCGGGAGGCGTGCGGGCCGGGTCCCGAGCCTTGCGTCCCCGGAGCCTGGGTGGCTGCGCAAAGCTGAGGCTGCAGGGGTGGGACACCTGGGAGGACCAGTTCTGTCCGCGTTGCGCCCCCCTAGTCCTCACGCCTGCGGTTGCCGGAGCGCACCCGCTCGGGAGCAGCAGCTGCTGGCTGGCTGGTGCGCGGCCTCTCCCCGGGGGTTGCGTCATAGATTGGACCGCAGGCATTCCGGAGGCAGCATGGAGTACTTACCGTGTGCGGAGGACCCTGCTGGTGCTGGGGATACCGCCGTGAACGGGCAACGTCCCTGGCTTCAGGGAGCATATAATGTAATAGAAGCGAGGCGTTCGTGTAATAGAGGCAACAAACAAGCAAGAAAGTAGTTTTTATCATTGCAAGGGCCTGAGGAAAATGCGCCAAGAGGATAGGCTTGTGGGAGATGAAGTCTCTTCCAGAAGTTAACGTATGAACTGAAACCTCATGGCTGAGAAGCCTCGCTAATCCCTTGTAGGCGAAGGAAAGTGCACGAGAATGGCCTTGGCTAGTTGAGTAACAGAACACCAGTCTGGCTGCAGTGTAGTAAGCAAGGGGGTGGGTGAAGGAGTGGGGCAAGTGCCCCAGGCCCCTGAGAAACAGGTTTTATTCTAAGTAGGAGGGAAAGAATGGCTTCTGCTGGTCCTCCAGGCCCCAATTAAGTGTAATCCCCCCAGGAAGGCTTCCCTGATCCCCCATCTAAGTTAGCACTCCCCTCCCCTTGATATTTTCTCTCTCAGGACTCTGAGCAGGAACCTGGTCTGTTTTGTTATCATTATATCCCCTGCTCCACTTTTTTCAACTCAGCACTGTTTTTCTCTGATTAAAGACTTACTCCCTGGTTCCAAAGTTAGGACCAAACTTAAGGTTGGTTTTTTTTCCCTCTAACCAGAGGGCCCTTCCCTGAGGACATGCGTTCCCCAGATATGAGCAAACGAAGACCAGCATGGTAACTTCCCCTCCTAACTGTGAAGTTGAGGGCCAGGTCTTCTGAGCTGCTTATCCTCTCGAGAGGCTCTGGTTGCCTCGTTGGGGTGAGGAGGACAGTAGATCTGTCAGCAGGGGCAGCAGCAATGGTCCCCGCAGGTCCTGCCCACAGACTGCCCTGAGCAGACAGCTCAGTGGGTGGTGGTGTGGCTCTGATCTTTGCACTTGCAGTTAATGCTGTCCAGGCACAGGTGACCCACCAAGCCTCTCAGATCGTCATGTGTACCCTGTTACACTCTCACGTGTTTAAAGGGCTCTTCTGCTGACTGTGACATAGCATCATAACTACAGGATTCTGTTAACTGATGTCTACTTTACAAAGTGGCAACTATTTAGGAGGCTCAAGCCCCACAGAAAACGGTACTGCAGAGACCTCTCCCCAACCACAAGAGCTCAAGTATCCATTGAGGAAGGGACATGGAGACCAGGGCCTACTCTGAACAGAATTGTATTTATTGGTTTTTAAATAACTTTTCTCCAACTGAAACACACATTTGTAAATAAGCAATAAGTCTTGGAGAAGTCAGAAAAATGGAGAGAAGGGAAATAAGAATCACCCAGAAAGGAACTAAGGTTAATGTGCTGGGGTGTGTGCTGCGTATGGTCTGCTTGCTTCACGTAGTAATGCAGCAGGAACGTTTTCTGATGTTCCACAACGTGATCTCACTGGTTGCAGAATCACCCACTCTCATGGAACCACTCATTCATTCCACAGACCCTTGCTGAGCACATGCCGTGTGTCAGGCCCTCCCCCAGGCTCTGGGGTTACAGCATGAATAACCAGACTGCAGGTCTTATCTCATGGGGGAAGGCGGAGAAGAAGCAAGTAAGTTGACTGCATTATGTCAGATAACAGAGGTGCTGTGAAGAAAAATACAACAGGGAGTGAGGGTAGGGAAGGAATTCTGGGGTGGGGGTGGCATTTTATATAGGTTGGTCTGGGAAGACATCCCTGGGAAAAGCAGGAGTGAGGGGTGGAGCCGTGTGGGTGAGCAGGTCTCAGGGTGTGGCTTCTTGGGATGTGAGGGGATCATCTGGGCTGACCAGGTGTGTTTGCCCCATGTCTCACCCTTTCCTGTCTCTTCTGTATCTGGGTGGTCCTTCTGGGGGGATGGACAGGGGTGGATGGTACTTGGGCCTGGGCTCCTTCCACCCAACACTCACTGTCCCCAGCGCCTGCTCTTCCCCTGACAGGGACCCTGGAATGGCGGGGCCACTTGCGACGCCCACACTCCAGGTGAGTGCCCTCTTTGGCATTTTGGCTGCCTTCATCCCCACCCCTCAGCTTTTCAGCCCTGAGCACCTTCCCGGGGGTCCCTAGGCCCACTCATGTAGCTGCCATTTCTGCAGGTGAGTCACAGGATGGATTCTGTAAGCCAAGGGTCTGCCCCCTCTCTGTGAAACTTCACAGTGCTCTGTCAACTCCTTCCTGAGGCTTTGGGTGGACGTGGGCTGCCCAGGATCTCCTGCAGCCCTTGAGCTTCCAGGGTCAGCCAGCAAGGTCAGGGTCCCTGTCCCTCCCCAGCACCTGCCTCCATCCTGGTGCGAATGTTAGCCCTTCTTCGTGCACACAGCCTTTGGCTTCTCTCCTCAGATCAGAGAAGCAGAGGACAGGACAGGAACACTCCTCACCAGTGTAGAGGCTCGACCACCAACATCTCAAGGGTATCCCCCTCCCCAGATCCCTGTTAGCCTATGGAGAGGTATGAGGCCAAGGTTGAGACCCCCACACCTCCCACGGCTTTAGGGCAATAGGACTGCTCCACTTCCCTTGGGGAGTGTTGAGGTGTCCCCTCTGTGCCAGGCATTGGGGATGCAGCCGTGACCACACAGACAGAGGCCTTGACTCCCAGAGCTGAACAGGTGCCCTGAATATCCCTGACACGGTCTCTGCATCTCCTGCCCAGATAGCCCCAGACAGCAGGGTTTGTGGTTGCAGGAGGCCATTGTGTTTGAGGACGTGGCCGTGTACTTCACAAGGATAGAGTGGAGTTGCCTGGCCCCCGACCAGCGGGCGCTGTACAGGGATGTGATGCTGGAGAACTACGGGCACATGGCCTCGCTGGGTGAGGCTTCCCCATCCATCCCGGGGCTGGGCTCAAGGGCAACCCTGCCTCTTCCATGGCCTCTTGGAGGAGTTGGTTCCTTTCCAGATTCAAAGTCCAACATGTTTGGAGGGGAAGCTGGAGGGTCGCCCCCATCTCTCCGTGGCCACCCAACTGCCCCACTCCTGGGAAAGTAGGGTTCCCAATCCATTCCAAGCACCGTGTGTCCCCTGAGGCCTCCAGCCCCACAGCCGGGCACCCTTCTGCTCCCTGACACGTGATGCTCTCCTCCCTGCATGTAGGCTTTCTTGTTGCTAAACCAGCACTGATCTCCCTCTTGGAGCAAGGGGAGGAGCCAGGGGCTTTGATTCTGCAGGGGACTGAGGAGCAAGGGTCCACAGCCAACCTGTGCCCAGGTAAGTGCAAGACAAAGCAAGGCCTAGCCTTCACACAACTTTTTGTAGCCCCCTGGTGCTTGGGCAGTGGGAAGGCTGTACATTTAGCTCCTCACAGAAGGGCCAAATTTCCTGCTAAACGCCTTGCTTGTCATCCAAGGTCACCCAGGACTAACTCGTGCAAGGAACCCAAGTGCATGAATGTCCTTCCCAGTCCTCTGAGATGTCGGGCCAGATCTGTGGGGGCAGTGGGGGTGTGAGGAGGACCCAGCAGGGAAGACCCTTGAGCTACTTTGGTTCTCCCAGCTCCCCATGGCTCACAAACCAGGGCCTGAGCTTGGGACCGCAGAGGCTGCAGAAAGGGAGGAGAGGCAGCCCGCAGTCCATGGGTCCTGCTTGGGCAGGAGCCTGAGGTGTCTGCTGAGTGAATGAACTGTGCGTGAGTGCTCAGAGGAAGAGGGGAGTGAAGGATAGCAGCACCCCACACCCTGCAGGTCTCACTCGGCATCAAGCCTGCTCCCCTCACAGTCCTTTGGACCAAGCCTGTGCTCTCCCTTCTCCCCCTGATGTCCCTCCCCTTTCGTGAGCTCCTCTCCCAAGCCAGCTTCCCACAGTGCTTAAGCCCTTATTAACTTGCCTTTAGGTCCTCTTTCTTACACAAATCCTGATTTTACAGATTCTTGGAAGAAGTTCCCAAACCTCCCTACTTTGACGTAAAGATTCTGTCTTCAAATCTCGGAGTTTCTTTAAGGAATATAGAGGCTAGGTCATCTTTCCATCTTCTGTTCATTCTTCCAGATTCTAGGATGCAGGCTGGGGTCAAGGAATCTTGTCTGAGGAGAGTGTCCTCTAAGCAGTTAGGACCACTGGGCACGGTTTGGGGGCACCTCCCTGGGGGAAGGCCCAAGTTTCCTGAACGGAATGGCAGTCCTGAGGATGGGTCAGATAAACGACCCCTCAACCCCAAGACAGGTGGCCCTGGTGGGGACCTCGGCACATCCCCCGCGGCCCTGGAGGAGAAGCAGCGAGGCTTGGGCCCCGCGGATGCTGGAGGGGAGAGGGCGTACCGGTGTGCGTGCGGCAAGGGCTTCAAGTACAACTCGCTGCTGCTCAGGCATCAGGTCATCCACACGGGGGCCAAGCCCTACCAGTGCACCGAGTGCGGCAAGGCCTTCAAGCAGAGCTCCATCCTCCTGAGACACCAGCTGATCCACACGGAGGAGAAGCCCTACCAGTGCGGCGAGTGCGGGAAGGCCTTCCGGCAGAGCACTCAGCTGACAGCGCACCGCAGAGTCCACACTCGGGAGAAGCCCTACGAGTGCGGCGAGTGCGGGAAGGCCTTCGGCCGCAGCTCCCGGCTCCGGCAGCACCAGAAGTTTCACACGGGGGAGAAGCCCTACGAGTGCGGCGAGTGCGGGAAGGCCTTCTGCCGCAGGTTCACCCTCAATGAGCACTGCCGCATCCACAGCGGGGAGAGGCCTTACACGTGCCTGCAGTGCGGGCAGCGCTTCATCCGTGGGTCCTCGCTGCTCAAGCACCACAGACTGCATGCCCGGGAGAGCCCCCAAGAAGACAGCGGCCGTCAGAGGCCCCTGCTCAGCGCGGCACAGAAGACCGCCTCGGGGGACAGGATCTACCCGTGCTCCGTGTGCCAGAAGCCCTTCAAACACAACTCCTTGCTCCTCCTGCACCAGAGGCTGCACACGGGCGAGAAGCCGTTCGAGTGCAGGGAATGTGGCAAAGCCTTCAGCCGGAAGTCCAACCTCACGCTGCACCAGAAGACCCACACCAAGGAGAAGCCCTTTGCGTGCACGGAGTGTGGCAAGGCTTTCCGCAGGAGCTACACACTGAACGCGCATTACCGGCTTCACAGCGGGGACCGGCCGTACCGGTGCCAGGCCTGCGGGAGGGCCTGCAGCCGGCTGTCCGCCCTCATCCAGCACCAGAAAGTCCACGGCCCAGAGTGTGCCCGAGAGGGCGGGAAGGACAGCCGGGGTCCCCACTGGGCTCCCCATTGAGTTGATGAACGTCAGAGAACCCGGGGTGCCTGTGTGGCTCTGTTGGTTGAGCGTCCGACTCTTGATTGTGGCTCAAGTCACGATCTCAGGGTCGTGAGATCGAGTCCTGCGTCAGGCTGGACTGCTCCCCTGCGCGTGGAGTCTGCAGGAGATCCTCTCTCTCCTTCTCTAAACAACAACGATAAAAAGGCAGAGAACCTATCTGGGGGAGGCGCCAAGGCAGAAAGCTGTCAATCCTCCCTGTTTGGCTGTACGGCAGGGCATTTCTCTTGGACGGAGAAGGGACAGGGCCGGGGCTGTGGTCGAGCAGCCTGCAGGCTGAGGGAAGGACAGTGAGGAAGGCTGAGCCAGAGTGGGGACTCCCCATGACTGTCGAGCCTGGATGTCCACCGCAGAGCAGCATTTCTAAACCATCCCGGTCTGTGCCTGGATGTACACACGGGCTTCAATAAATCACATGGGGATTGTGGGTGGGTTTTGTTTTTTTTTTCCACTCATCTGTTTTCCAAATACTGACTTCTGATCAGAAAAAAAAAAAAAAGGAAAAGATATGTTGGGGTTTTTTGGTTGTTCATTTGTTATTAAGACTGAGGAAGATCAGACCCTGTTTGCAGGGGCCCCGGCCACCTAGTGGGAAGGAGGGGCCGGGACTAGAATCCACACAGCGTCTGGCCTGGGGATGTTTGGAATTCTCAGGTGGACCAAGGGTTTGTCAGCAAGCCAGGGCAAGGCTGGAGGGTAGTGGTGGCTAAAGCCAGGACTTGGGAGCAGGGTCTCGGGAGCCCCAGCCAGGCCGAGTGTGATCTGCCTTCACCAGGCCTGTCAGCAGAAGGTGCTCACTGGGGAGGAGCCTCCTGGGGTGCTCTTAGTGACCCCTCTTCTTCATCAGCCCCCCACCCCAGGAACCCTGAGAATGCTGGCAGGCATCTGCAGCGTCTTACAAAAGGTGTGCCAGAAAGGAACCCACCAGTCCCAAGCAGAGCTGAAGACCTGAATAGTGAATGTGTCTTTTCTAATCAACATTTTTTCCCTACGTATAAATTTTTTGTAGGGCATTTGGGAAATGCAAAAACTTACAAAAAAGAAATGTAGATGGGGCACCTGGGTGGCTCAGTCGGTTAAAGCCTCTGCCTTCGGCTCAGGTCATCAGTCCCGCGTCGGGCTCCCTGCTTAGCGGGAGCCAGCTTCTCCCTCTGCCCCTCCTCCTGCTGGTGCGCGCACTCTCTCTCTCTCTGTCTGCCAAATAAATAAAATCTTAAAAAAAAAAAGAAAGAAATGTAAGGATGCCTGGTGGCTCAGTCAGTTAAAGCGCCTGATGCTTCGTTTCTGCTCAGGTCATAATCTTGGGGTTGTGGGATCGAGTCCCGAGTCTGGCTCCCCACTCAGTGTGGATTCAACTTGTCTGTCTCCCTCTGCTCCTCTCCCCACTTCTGCACTCTCTCTTTCTAAAATAAAAATCTTTTAAAAAAAATGTAAAAAACTGCTCTTTGTCACAATCTTCAGAGATCACCACAGGGTGTTTGATGTGTTTTCTTAGCCTCTTTTTTTTTTTAAAGGATTTTATTTTATTTTATTTTTAAAGATTTTATTTTTTTTTTTAAGATTTTATTTATTTGACAGAGAGCGAGAGAGGGAACACAAGCAGGGGGAGTGGGAGAGGGAGAAGCAGGCTTCCCGCAGAGCAGGGATCCCGATTCCGGGCTCAATCCCAGGACCCTGGGATCATGACCTGAGCCGAAGGCAGACGCTTAACGACTGAGCCACCCAGGCGCCCCTTTTTAAAGGATTTTAAAAAGAGAGAGCAGGGGGAGGGGCAGAGGCCGAGGGATAGAATCTCAAGCAGACTCCCAGCTGAGTAGGGAGTGACATGGGGCTCGATCCCAGGACTCCAAGGTCATGACATGAGCCACCCAGCCACTCCTCTTAGCTTCTTTCTAGTGCACACATGTGAATATTTGTTTGACAAATTGGGGTATACTTTGCTCAGAACTGTGTACCTGCTGGTTGGATGCTGCCCGTGCTCTGGCCATTTTGTGTGGTTTATTTAGCAGCCCCCTACGGTCGCTCATCTGTCTTTCCCCACATTTTCACTGTTACTGTTGACCCCACAGCAGACATGCACACATTTGCTTTTGTCCATGTGACTTCCTTGGGGCTGAGGTGGACGTTCCCTGTCGGGGGTACTGGGAGTAGGGGGGACTGTTTTTAATCCATTTGATTCATCATGAAAAATACCACTCTTGTTTTCATTTACATTTTTTTTTTAAGATTTTATTTATTTGGCAGAGAGAGACACAGCAAGAGAGGGAACGCAAGCATGGGGGAGTGGGAGAGGGAGAAGCAGGCTTCCCGCCGAGGAGCAAGCCCGACTCGGGGCTTGATCCCAGAACCCCGGGACCCCAGGACCATAACCCAAGCCGAAGGCAGACGCCCAACGACTGAACCACCCAGGAGCCCCTTTTACATTTCTTGACCTTTTAATGAATAAATTCCCTGTAAGCTCTTGTACCTGTTTATATTGGGTTTGTAAGCCTCTGTTGAGCTCCAACCCCTTTCCCTTACTGTTTCTTCCATTGTGATACAAACCTCCGGTTTTTTTGGTGGCTGGTGAGCATGGGAGAGATGAGAGGGAAACTCTTAGAATTGAGGAAGTGAATTACAAATATTTTTTTCTAGTTCTTTATTTGCTTTTAGTTATGAGGTTTTTGGGGTTTTTTTTAAGATTTTATTTATTTATTTGACAGAGAGAGACACAGCGAGAGAGGGAACACAAGCAGGGGGAGTGGGAGAGGGAGAAGCAGGCTTCCTGCCAAGCAGGGAGCCCGATGTGGGGCTCGATCCCAGGACCCTGGGATCATGACCTGAGCCGAAGGCAGACGCTTAACGACTGAGCGACCCAGGTGCCCCAGTTATGAGGTTTTTAATATGAAAAATACATGTCCCCTATGGCCAAAACTATCTTGTCCTGTTATGATTAGAAAGGCCTTCTCCACCCAAGTTTTTATAAAACATTTTTTTTAGGGGCATCTGAGTGGCTCAGTGGTTGAACGCCCGGCTCTTGATTTCAGCTCAGGTCATGATCTCAGGGTGGTGAGCTCGAGCCCTGCATCAGGCTCTGTGCTCAGTGGGGAGTCTCCTTGGGATGCTCTCTCCCTCTGTCCCTACCCATGCTCACGTGCTCTCTCTCTAAATAAATACATAAATAAAACCTTTAAAACATTTTCTTTACTTTGGTTAAATTACTGAAATAATACATATTTGTAATAAAACAACAAAATCTCAACACAAAAATAGGAAAGAAAACCCCCTCTCTTCCCTTATCCCACATTCTCATCTTACTCCCAGACATACATCTGCTAAGTTTGTAGTTCATTCCAAATCTTTTTCTCTGCATTTCAAATGTTCAGCATATGTGTCCATGTTTTCACAAACAGGATTATCCTACCAGTGTGTGCAATGACTTTTGATGTGTCCACTCACTGGGCTGAACTCTCAGAATTTCTTTCTTTCTTTTTTTTTTAATAAAGATTTTATTTATTTGACAGAGAGACACAGCGAGAGAGGGAACAGAAGCAGGGGGGATGGGAGAGGGAGAAGCAGGCTCCCCACCGAGCAGAGAGCCCAATATGGGGCTCGATCCCAGGACCCCGAGACGATGATCCGAGCCGAAGGCAGCCGCCCGATGACTGAGCCACCCAGGCGCCCCTCAGAATTTCTTTCCAGGTAGATTGCTTACAGGCTATGAGGAAGGAAGGAAGTGGTGACCATTTACAGCTCACATACCCACCTAATACTTAGAAGACACTAACCCAAATGTTGCTGTGAAATGATTTTGCAGATGTGATTAAAGCACCTAATCAAGTGACTTTAAGTTCATCAAACACAGAGTATCCTGGTGGGCCTGACGTAATCAGTTATAAGGCCTTTAAAAACAAAGCCTTACCTAAGGCTCCAGCCTGTGGAAGAGCATCAGCTGGTGATCCTGTCCTCCTGGGTCGTTGCTCTGAAGACTTGGAGCTTGCTTCGCAGCCCCCACAATTGCTGGCTACTTCTCTTCTACTGGTTCTGCTTCTCAGATGGACCCTGACTCATCCACTATTTTCTGCAACTTGGCTTTTCCACAAGTACGTGACAGTATCATTTAGTGCAGGAAAGAGCAGAGCTACCTCGTTCCCTGTGCTGTGGATGTGCACTGCTGACCCGTCATTGCCCGTGAGATATTGCACTCCTGCCCATCCTATATGTACACAGCACTGCAGTAAGAGCCCGTCCATAAATCCTGGCTGTTGGCATTTCCCATGAGCTTAACCATGAACCCACCATGCCATACTCAGTGCAGAGTGCTCCTCTCCAACTACAATCTGACAACTAGTTCTTGGCCTGTCAGCTGTCCTCAGGCTAAGACACCAGATAGAAGAGAAAAGAGAAGTCCGGTTTTGCAGGGTGCCACGTGAAAGAGACCTTAGACTATCTGAAGTTCTCCCCAAGTTCCTGCTTTCCCCAGGGAGCCTGAGTGGGACCCTCACCTGGGGCGGAGCCCCTGTGTCCTCCCACTGGGGCTGGACCCCTCTGAGGCTGCCTGGCGCTGTTGGCGACACTGGATCCCTGCCGGGAGCTGCAGCTCCCACACTTAGGGAAAGGTGCCCAGGCCTAGCAGTGAGGAGCAGGCTGGTGGTGCCCATACCGGGGCACAGGTCAGGCCCTGCGCAGGTGCCTGTGTCCCTGGGGCAATTTACAGGGTCCAAGGTAAAGAGGATGCAAGTGATTCTGGGTGAAAAGGAGAGGACTGCTCCTGGGGTTTCGTGTGCTAATACTTGGTTCTGTGCTATGTATGGCCCCTGGGAGGGTGGACGTCTCATTTCAAATCCCAGCCAGTAGGGAAGTGGCACAGGCAGCCGGTGACGCCTCCCGCCCACCACCCTTGCTCTGTCCCTACGTTGACCTGCACGCCTGTTTGTGGTGCAGCTACAACCAGTCATGACCTGCACACCTTCCTCTGCCCCAGGATTCCAGGAATGGGTTTGGGAACCTGTTCCTCACAGAAACCGTAAAATGGAGCCTCTCAGAGAATCTGTGCGGTTGTCCTGCTCTTAGGTTTCACTCCGTCTGACTGTCCTGGAAATTGCTGCCCCACAAACCACATTCCGGGGCATCTCCCCAAAGTGTGATTGGATGTGTGACGAGGAACAGTACCCATCTCCATTGTCCCCAATGTTCCATGCCCCAGACCTTCTTTCCTGTCACTGAGTCTCTACCCCATCACTCTTCCTCCTCGGGAAGGGCTCCAGCTTTGCTGTAGGAGGTTCCCCACGTGGGATCTGACAAGTCCTGCACTTGAGCAGACAGAGGCTCTAGACTTGTTCCCCACCCAGCTGCACAGGCTCAGGGCCATTTAGAGCTGCTTTCTCCACATCAGGCCCCACTGGGAAGAACAAAATAGAACCAGGAAAAGCAGATCCCATCTTTTCTGTTCTTTTTTTCCCCTCTCTTCTGAATTAAAGGAAATACTGAAGTAATAAGGGAGTATTCAGTTTTACATCAATGTCTGTGAATTGGACAGTTCTCAAGTTGTCCTCAATTTGAGGAAATGGCGGCGGGGGTGGGGGCAAGAAGATAAATTAGGGAACTAATGGCAGTAATATGACCCACAGGAAGGCTGAACTCTGCAAGGGCAGTACATTTTTTTTTTTAAGATTTTATTTATTTATTTGACAGAGAGAGACATAGCGAGAGAGGGAACACAAGCAGGGGGAATGGGAGAGGGAGAAGCAGGCTTCCCGCCGAGCAGGGAGCCCGATGCGGGGCTCGATCCCAGGACCCTGGGATCATGACCTGAGCCGAAGGCAGGTGCTTAACCAATTGAGCCGTCAGGCGACCCAAGGGCAGTACATTTTAACCAGGCGAGCAGCCTTTTCAAAAGGAATGAGAATGACCTGGAGACTGAGCATTGCCTGAGGGACAGGTGAGGGCACAGAGATTTGAGGTCAGACCCAGGTGGAAGGAATCCTAGCACTCCCATCCTGCCAGCTGACTGATGGTGACCCTCACCTCATGGGATTGTTGAGGACAAATGTGCCGTACTGCCAAGAGTTAGATAATAGAGCTATTCTTATGCTATGGAGCTGGAGAAGGGAAGCTGATGAAGGTGGTGTCTAAGTTTTAGAAAGTCTGAAAGGAGGAAGTGGTAAGAAACAGGGGGCAGGTGGGAGGGAAAGGATGAGGTGCAGCTGCTGTTCTGAGTGAAGAGGACACCCACAGAAGCAGGAGAGGATGCGATGTCACAGATGTTCCTACCTGCAGCTGATTCAGGAGATATCTGAGCCCCCAGATGATGGAGTTTATAAGAAGCACTCATACAAGGCTGATCAATATTCACTGCTCAGTTAATGCTTGTTGGATGAAAGAATGACTGAAAAATCACACATTTGGACAAAGGAAGTAGAAAGAAAGTCTAGAGAGGGACTCAGCCTGTGGACTAGGAAGGTCAAAACTAAATCAAGTTGGGTAAAGGATGTCTCCTTCCTGCTTGTTTTTGAGATGGGCACCATAGAAGACGGGGTGATCTTTTGGCTGAGCTCTCAGCATAGCACTGCTTAATAGAACATTTCTGAACTCTACTTTCAGATTTGTGCTTTATCTTTAATTCTGAGCTTACCAACCATCTTATGGGCACTGATCAGATGACCCTGGCACCCCGAAGCTGAGCAGGCTGCCCTAATCAGACACCAGCAATTCTGTGGGCATCTCTGACTAGAGTGACAGATAGGCCATCTTAAGGCCAATGCAGAGAGAACCAGCCAGTCTTCCCAGCGCCTCATTACCTCTCTATGTGCTGCCCACAGCAGTGATGGATGTCCTGGTGAGGGGGCAGATCCTGCTGGAAGATGTGGCCACAAGAAACAGGAGACCACAGCCTGACACAGCCAGCAGTCCTCACCGGCTGCATGAAGTGCTGGCACTGTGGGAGGCATCCTTAAGCCCTGCCTTCTTGCCCTTGCTGGCAGTTGCCAGGATCTCCAGCAGCACCTGACCAGCTGCTGACCCCCAGCTTTGCCTCTCATTCCAGCTGGGTGATCACACTGGGCTTGGCTACGAGGAAGCCAGCTCCTGGGGAAGGAACAAGCACCTGGCAGCTTATGGTGTGACCTCAGCAAAGCCCATGTTCAGCTCAGGTTGGGGTCTGTGGCTAGCAAGTGAGAAAAAAGGGAAAGGGAAAAGGGAAATTAGCTGGGCAAGTCCATAGCAAGAGCCAAGAGAAGAGGCCACGCCCAGCAAGGGCACAGGAGTCTGCAGAGCAGCCCAAAGAGCTTATCTGTGTCCTGCCGGCACTGGACCTGGGAGGGAGCTGCCTTAGGGGGCAGCCACGGGTGCTGCCCGCGTCCCTCTGCAAAGCAGGAACATCCTGTCCTAGGGCTTTCAAAGGAATTGGCAGCTTGGCTTCTTGAGCCACAGCTTGGAGAAGCAGGTTCTGCAAAGGAGGCAGTCCCAATTCCATGGCCTTGGCTGGACCAGCCCCAACCCAGGAAGACACCGCCCTGTGGAAGCCCCAGGACCCAGGCCCAGACACTCCCTCATTGACCTTGTGAAGTAAATGCCATGTCCTTGAAAGTCATGGGTTCCTAGAATTCTCATAGTTCTGGTGGCTAGAAGTCCAAGATCAGAGTGTGAGGACATTTGATTTCTTCTGAGGCCGCTCTTCTTGCTTTGCAGATGGCCACCGTCTGTGTCCTCACATGGTTTTCCTCTGTGCAGGAATGGACTGGATGCTTCAGGGACAGCCCCATGGTTCCAGTGCTGTGCTGGAGAGCCCTTCCTCCCCTTTCCTCTGCCTTCCCTCCCTCCACGCCTTCCCTCCCAAGCCCCTCGGGGACCAGGCTCCCCATGAATCCTCGCTGGGGCCCAGGCATGGGCTGTGGGGTGCCCAACACAGGGAAACTGGGGGCCTCAGAGGGGTCCCACCAGTCGCATTCCCACCCTGCAGTTGGATTCTGAACCCCATCGCTCCATTAAAATTGTTCTCCATTAAAATTGTTCTCACCAAATTACCAGCTGCAGTGGACTCTGATCATTCTTGCCCCTCAGGCGTTTGACCACACCTTCCCTTAAATAGTCCCTTCTATTTGTGTTATCACACTGCACTCCCGGTTTTCTGCCTACCCCTGTCTCCTCCTCTGCCCAAGATTAATATTCTTTTCTGTCCTTGGGCCATCTGTCTTTTCATTTGGCACTCTTACTGGGCAATTTCATACACTGCCATGGCTTAAATTATCTTCTGTAGATGTCGATGGCATTTCAATCTGCGCCTCTGGCCCACATCTCTTGAATTTCTTATCTCTGTGCAACTGCCCACAGGACACCTCTGGATGCCTCAAAACAAATTTAAAATCAAACTCCTCTCCTCCCAACACTTGTTCCCCATTGTATGGCAGTTACCTAGGGCACACATCAAGGCCTCAAAAACATTTGTTAAATAAGCTGGGGAAGGAATAGAAGACACTACAAATTTCCCTGACAGGGATGGAGACCCTGGACTGGAGAAGAGACCCCAGCTGCAATCCCACTGTAGAAGGACCTCTTCTGACAACGAGTGATACTGAAAGATCAAGGGATGGCACGGAGGCGGTTGCGATGTCTACCTCGTAGAAATAGAAGGATCTCACTGAAGATAAGTCTTAAGCCTCAACCCAAATCCCTCACCTAAAGCTACTGGTCTCAGACTTCTTTGACCCTGGAACTCAAACTCAAGCATTCTGCTATCTTCCACTATTTGGGGTGAGCACTGAAGCCTAGCCGGTGGGAGTGGGCAGAGGGGTTTGGACTCTTGAAAAATGGAATCTCAGGAGACTACAAGCCAGATGCAAGAGCCTAGGGTAGCATCAGAAAACTTACCAGTAAACAGGGATCCAACCTGAATTATACCGGCCACCTCTCCTTTCTTTCTGCTCCTAATCCCACAGCTGCTCCCCTGCCTGGCCTCTCCCAGACGTTCCCACTCCCTCAGTCACTGTACCCCTGCGGCTTCATTCATCCCACACGGAAGTCTGTGCTCCGGCTGTATGATGATGAGGAAAGGAGCATGGTCCGTGACTTCATGGGACACACAGACCATGTCCTCCACCTCTTATGAATGGATAGATAAAGTGTGGTGATTCATACAGTGGAATATTGTTCAGCATTACTAGGAACGAAGTGTGGTGACGGATGGAAGCTACACTAACGAGCAGCACATGAAGTATAGAGCTGTGGAGTCACCCTATTGTGCACCTGACAGCGGTGTAACGTTGTGTGTCAGCCAGACTTTGACAACAGAAAGAAAGAATGAGTTACTGATTCATGATACAACATAGATAAACCTTGAAGACATTATGCCAAGTGAAAGAAGCCAGGCACATGGGGCACCTGGGGGCGCAGTCGATTGAGTGCTGACTCTTGGTTTCGGCTCGGGTCATGATCTCAGAGTCGTGGGTTCAAGCCCCGGGTTGGGCTCCGTGCTCAGCAGAGTCTGCTTGTCCCTCTCCCTCTGCTCCTCCCCCTGTTTGCTCGCTTTCTCTCTCCCTCTTTCTCTCCCTGTCTCTCTCTCTCAAATAAACAAAATATTTTTTTTAAAAAGAAGCCACGCACAAAGGATGTATAAAATCATATATGATTTCATTTATATGAATGTCCAGAATAGGTAAATATATAGAGATAGAAAGTAGATTGGTGTTTCCCTAGGGATGGGGGAGATAGTAAGATTGGGGAGTGATGGTGAGAGGGTATGTGGTTTCTTTTGGGGGTAATAAAAATATTCTAAAATTGGTCATGGTGATGGATGCACTGCTCTGTGAGTATATTAAAAGTCATTGAATTGTACACATTAACCGGGTGAATTGTATGGCATGTGAATTATATCTCAGGAAAGCTGCTTACAAATTTAAAAAAACCAGGGTACCTGGGAGGCTCAGTTGGTTAAGCTCCTGACTCTTGATTTCAGCTCAGGTCATGACCTCAGGGTCTTGAGATCAAGCCCCACGTCATTCTAGGCATGGAGCCTGCTTACGATTCTCTCTTCCTCTGCCTCTGTCCCCAACTTGCACACGCTCTCTGTCTAAAAAAAAGAAAAAAATTGAACAAGCCATTCAAACCTGAGAAATCTCCAAGAAGACAGAGTAACTGCATTGATCAAAAAAGCTAGAGGCAAACAGGACAGAGCTGCCCAAGGCTGGGAGAGGAGAAGGGAGGTTTCTCCAGTCCCTGAGGGCCAGGGAGGGGTTTGTAACCTCCACCTCGACCTCAGGAGCTACAGGGCCCCCCGAGAAACTAACAGGGGGTGAAAGGATGTGTCACCCTTCGGGAATAGAGTTGAAGCATGTGTTATGCAGGATGTGGTGACACAAAACAGAGTGAGCTTTGAGCAGATCTGCAGTCCGTGAATTAGGACCCTAGAACTGCTGTCAGGGAAGGAAGCAGTTATGGGACAGAGACATACGAAGATGCTTCTTGTTCTCTTAGTGTTTGTAATCCCAGATAATGAAGATCATGAATCTGCTACACAGAAGCTTGTTAATGCTGAGTGACCGGTAAGTAGCTATTCCTTATGCCATTCTGTCTACTTTTTTTTTTTTTTTAAGATTTTATTTATTTGAGAGAGAGAGAGAGCGTGCACAACGGGGGGGGGGGGGGGTGCGGGGCAGAGGGGCAGAGGGAGAAGCAGGCTCACCGCTGAGCCAGGAGCCCGACTCGAGGCTCCATCCCAGAACCCCAGGATCATGACCTGAGCCGAAGGCAGACGCTCAACTGACTGAGCCACCCAGGCGCCCCTACTTTTATTTTTTAAGTTTATTTATTTATTTTTATTTTTGTAATCTCTACCCCCAATGTGGGGCTCAACTCACAACTCCAAGATCAAGAGTCTCTGCACATTTATGCATGTAGCATGTAACTTATGGAAAGAAACATGGAAGGCTTCTACTCATTGTTCACTGGTTTACCTAGAGGGTGAGATTGGAGAAGCTCTGCAGATGGAAAGGGCTTCAGTGGCACAAGGGTGAACCTAGCCCCCTTAAGAAGGCTCTTTCTCCTGCTGGTGGAGGCTGCCAGACTGAGAGGAGGCCTGCTCAGGGACCTGCCACAAGACCCCGTGGGGGCAGAAACCCACTCCCCACCCCGCATCAGAATCGCCTGGGGAGCGATTGGAAAACACGGGGCCCTACACCCCGCATGCTGATTTACGGCGGGTGGGGCCGGATGACTCTATTACGGGCAGGATTGAGACTCACTGCTCTAGAACCTTCCCACAGATCCCAGTGCAGTGAGGAGTCCATGGAGGTCCCCTCGCGGCCGAAAGGCCCAGGGAAAGGCTGGGCCAGGCTGACACGTCCTCGGACTCTGCAAAACGGAGCTGGTGGAAACCTCCCCCGCACCTGCCCCCGCAGGCCGCCCTCGAGTGAATTCTGCAGGAGCTGAGGCTCCCCGTGCTGGCCTGCGGCGAGCCCCGGGTTCTTCCGCGTGGCCGGCGGGCGCGCGCTTGCCGCCCGAGGGGTTGCGGCGGTCCTTGCAGAGGGTGGCCCGCTGGCTGACGGCACGACGGCTCGGCGGGCAGGGGCACGGCTTCTCCCCGCCGGGCGTCGGCACCCGGGCAGGAGGGCGGAGCTGCGGCTGGGATGCTGGCCGCCCGGGCCGTACCGGAGGGGCGCGCGCCGCGGTGCCCCCAGCAGTCTGCGCAGCCGAGAGGTTTCTCGCCAGGGTGGAGGCGCTGGTGGCGGCGCCGGGTGGGGGGAGCTCCAGCCGGAGCCCCGCGCGCACTGGCCGCCCTCGGAGGGCCTTCCCCCGCCGTGCGCGACCGGGAGCCGGGGCAGGACTCCCGCTGGCTGAAGGCCCGGCGGCACTCGGGGCCCGGGTGCGGCTTCTCGCCCGTGGCGGTGCGCTGGTGGCGCGGGAGGCTGGCCCGCCGGCCGAAGCCCGTGCGGCACGGGGAGCACCAGCAGGGCCTCTCCCCGGGGTGTGTCCGCCGCTGGCGGGTCGGCTGGGAGCCCTGGCCCAAGGCCTCCCCGCAGGCGTCGCGCGCGAAGAAGCACTTCCCCACGCCTGTGCGGCGGTGCTGAGCCGGCCCGGAGCTCTGCCTGCAGGCTGGGCCGCACGCCTCAGACCGAAAACGCTTCTGCACCGCGTGGGCTCGGGGGGGTGGTCCTGAAGGCCAAGCCGCACGTGCCCTGGCTCTCCGCGGTGGGGCTGCCCTGGTGCCTGGGGAATCCGTGGTCGCCCCGCAGCCTCTACCCAATGCATCACGCCCTTGGCCCCTTCCTCCAGCTGCCCCTTCCCTGCAGATCCTGGCTACCAGGGCCTCGCTGCTCTCCCAACACAGAAACTAGCCCATGGCAGCACTCTGGCCTTGCCCTGGGCTCCGGGTCTTCACCGCCTGGGCCCTCAGGACCTTCCCTGCATCTGCTGCTGCTTCTTCACCCTCACACCACGAGTTCTCAATACCTAAAACAGAACATCTAAGAGCAAGATAGAAAGTGCACCTGGTTCCCCGCTGGGGGAAAGGGCTCAGCCCTCACCTCTAAGGTCTGATACACGGAGCAAGTTCTCAACCCGGAGAAACTCTGAGAAGGAAGGAATGAAGCCAGGGAAGAACGCGCCTCTCAAGCACAGGAGGCTCAGCCTGGTGGGGGTCCGACCGTGGGGAGGCCTGCCATGATTGTCTGGAGAGATGGGGGGGCTTCTGTGGGTTCGTCCTGCTTCCCTGCCCTGCCTGCAGCCCTCTCCCTGCCCAAGGGAGAAGGGGCTTTGGGGAGACAGAATGGGGGCACAGTGGACAGCTCCTGAGCTCTCCACTGTTCTCATCCCCTCCCCTCCTCCAGGACTTGCGACTTCTTGCTCTGACCTCCACTGACAATAGCAGACCTTCGTCAGGTTTCTCTTCCCCAGTCAAAGCTACGCTGGCCATGATGTGTCTTGAGGTCTGAGCTACTGGCTGAGGGTCTCTGCCCAGACTCCGGCAAGTGAGCCCCTGATTCCATTTTCCAAGACACATTGGAAAACTACTCGTTACTGGGCATGCTCGAATCCAAAGTCCCCTCCCAAATCCTAAGACTGCAAGGAAGCAGCAGGCGAATCTCAGCCATCCTCATCCTCAAGCTCCAGGTCCACAGGCAACCCCCTCCCTGACCCTCCCCAATCCTCCTGCACTGAGCCCTTCTTCAGCCTCAGAAGACCCACCGGCCTCTCACCACACCATCCCCCATCACAGGTCAGGTGCCACACCAGCCCCCACCTCCCTCCCCCGACAGTGAACTGACACCTCCCTTTCCTTGCTCACATCACAGCTCCCAGCCAGCAAGGCTGCTGTGTTTGGTCAGTAAGTGTTCATGGAGCAGCTGCTACCAGGACCGGGACAGATGGGATCTCTGCTCTCACCGGTTACAAGCTGCTGATGGAACCAAGCATTTCCCTGCTTGAAATCTTGGAAGGATCTACTGCTCATGAGATACAGTTCGCATGCCGTGTACTGCTCACAAGACCCTGTGTCCTGGTCCCCGCCTCTGCCAGCGCTGCCCCAGCTGCCCCAGCTGCCCTGCCTGGATGACATGGTCCCCCTACCCATGTTTTGCTGCCAACAAGGCCGCCCTTTTTTCAGGATCCCTGATGCCAGCTTGAGAAGACCCTCCAAGGCCACATGAGTAGATCCCCTCACTAGGCCAACCATGGGTCCCTAGGCCAAAAACCACACTGTTGATTGGAAACCAGAGGCAAAGCTGCTATCTGGTGTGGGGTGGCACTGCTGTGCGGCCAGCACTGAGCGTCCAATGCCCAGCCAGACACTTTGTGCCTGGAGTTTACGTGCTGGCCTTCCTACATGGCACAGTGGTAAACACTCCGAGCCTGGCACAGAACGTGTGCCCAGTGGACACCACCATTGTTGAGTAATCCCAGACCCCAAGGGCCACTCTGTCACTCCTGTGGATTACTGCTCAGCAGTCTATAAGGCAGGGGGCACTGCTGCTCCCAGCTCTCTGTCCGCCCCACCTCGCCCCATCCTCACAGCTGTGGCCTGGAAGGGACTGTGGTCAGAGTGCTTGTTCTCATCTACCTCTGCAAGGGTCTCTCAGGAGTACTCTCTCCCCTGTTTCTGGCTAAGCGAGGGTCCATCGTGCCTCCCCTGGCTTCAGCAGGGAGTTCAACTGGGGATTGGAGGCTGGGAGTCCTGCTTGAAGGACACAGTGCATTGGCCTGAAGTAAAGCTGGTCTGGGCACATCCAGGGTGGCGGGCTGCATGGGCAGGGTCAGGACTGGGGCAGACCTGGGTGCTCCATGCTCTTGTACCCAGCTAACCAAGTGGGGCTGCCTGCAGGACACTCACAGGATAGGAAGGGGCTGCCAAGATCTCAGCTGCAGGGACTTGAGAACTCGTCCAACCCTACCCCACCACCTTTAGCCTTAGGACTTCTGGAAGACTGGGTTGCCTGCGGTCCTCACCCAGTGAGGCCACGTTCCCGTAGTTCTCCAGCATCACGTCCCAGAAGAGCTGCCTCTGATGGGGGCCCAGACACTGTCTCTCCTGGCTGGTGAAGTGCACGGCCACCTCCTCGAAGGTCACGGGGTCCTGAAACGTTGGGAGCTCTCTGTGGGCCACACAAGGCTGGGACAAAGCTTCTGACAAAGGGAGCCAGAAAGACCCAGAGAGCCAATGCACCCACTGGGCTGGGGCAGGGCCCTGATCTTAGATGAGGTGTTTCCCCCAGGCCTGGAGAATGATTTCCTCACGTCTGGGGCTCGGGCCAGCTTGGTAACCCCCCGCAGGGAGAAGACCACAGGCCCCTGGAGGTGGTTGGGGGTTAACCAGAGCTGGTTTACAAGGAGCCCTCTTACCCTGCCCTGCTATCCAGCAGAGCTCCTCACGATGTCCTGCATTCACTCCCCAGTGCTCATGGGGGTGGTCCCACTGCAGGCAAGCCATCCTGCCCTGGGGTCAGCCTCACTCCTGTAGTTCCCCCACACCCCTTGCTCTCTCCCACCAGATCTGCCTCTCCACAGCCATAGCTAGCCCTTGGGTTTGAGGCCTTCTCTCTTCTGCCTCGATACCAGCTCTTGGTGGGTCTCACGTGCCGGCCACGGAAGCTCTTGAGGCCAGCCCCCACCACACGGTGAGGTTCTGTGGGGTCAGGCAGGGTAGACAGAGTCTGGCCTGAATCCAGAAGAACCCCAGGCTCTCTCTCTGTACACACCTGACTCTTCCCCACCCTCCAGCTTGTCTTCCTGCTCCATCCTGACCCCCATCTGATGTTCCTGGTCTGGCCTGGGCATACCCCGACCACACCACAGTCCTCTGAGGTTGAGAGTGTGTGCGAGGTGCTCTGCCCCCCCCAAACAGCTGGCTTCATCCCAAGATGAGCTTGTTCAGGAGGAGCAGCCCCACTTTCAGAAAAGAAACAGGGGGGCGCCTGGGTGGCTCAATCAGTTGAGCGTCCGACTCTTGGTTTGGGCTCAGGTCATGATATCAGGGTCGGGAGATCAAGCCCTGGGTCAGGCTCCACACTCAGCGAGGAGTCTGCTTGAGATTCTTTCTCCTTTCTCCTTTTCTCTATGTCCCTCCCCCCACTTGCGTGAGCATGCGCACACACTCTCTCTCTGAAACAAATAAATAAAAAAAGAAAAGAAGAGAAACAGGGCCATGAGCCCAGCTCTGTAAAGCCTGTGGGTTGTGTCCCCACCCAGGCCCTGCGTATCTCCTCATCCAGCATGGATGCTATAACCCCCAGGTCACATCCTTCCTCCTCTCATCCAGACCACATCCCAGCGGCCACCTGCAGATCCCGAATCCAGGCTTGCTCCTGTGGGCCTTGCCAGGTGTGGGGAAACACACCCACACATCGGGTGCCCTGCAGCCCTGACTCCTGGCTGTTGAGGAAACAACTACAGCCCAGGAGGTGCTGACCCCTCATCCCACACCCACCTCTGGCCCAGGAGGTGCTGACCCCTCATCCCACACCCACCTCTGGCCCAGGAGGTGCTGACCCCTCATCCCACACCCACCTCTGGCCCAGGAGGTGCTGACCCCTCATCCCACACCCACCTCTGGCCCAGGAGGTGCTGACCCCTCATCCCACACCCACCTCTGGCCCAGGAGGTGCTGACCCCTCATCCCACACCCACCTCTGGCCCAGGAGGTGCTGACCCCTCATCCCACACCCACCTCTGGCCCAGGAGGTGCTGACCCCTCATCCCACACCCACCTCTGGCCCAGGAGGTGCTGACCCCTCATCCCACACCCATCTCTGGCCCAGGAGGTGCTGACCCCTCATCCCACACCCACCTCTGGCCCAACACAACTGGGGCTGGCACGTCAGGGGCTAGGTGCCTACCTCTAGGGGCATCTGCATCTGCATGGGCATCTCACTCCATTTTCACAGTATGAGTGTCCAACCCCCTGCAAAAGACAGTGAGGGACTAGGACCCTGTGTCGCCTGCAGGGGCCTCCTTTGGCGGTAGCTGCTCTGCCTCTCTGCCCTGGAAACTCTGTGTACTGGCCCTGCTGGGAAGCAACCCATGCTTCCAGGACACAACTAACCCCAGCTCAGTCATTTCAACTGCTGAAGCCTCTGGAGCTCTGTCACATCTAGAACCCAAAGCCGCCTTCCTGGGTGACATCTTGCCCTTCCCGTCAGCCCTGTGTGTGCGGGTCACCTTCCAGCAGCTCCAGAACCCCCCACAGCTCTAGGTCAACCTGTAATCACAGGACCAGAGTCTGAGTGTCAGACGCTACCGAGGAGCCATGTGCGGGGGGGGGGGGGGGAGCACTCTCCCTTCAGATGCTGGCCTAGGTTGTCTCTTGAGTATCTAGCACCTGCCATTGTAGGAACCTGTATTGAATGGAAGGGTCAGAAGTCCCCTCGGCAAGGCCACCTAAGCCCTTGCTGGACAGCTCTAAAGGCTGAGATGGACTTTGCATACAATGTCCCACCTTCTGCTCTGTAACGTTCCGGTGGCGCCAACTCTGTGTCCGGGGGTGGGGGGTGTTTTTTCTGTTTTGTTTTCCTGTCTCAGGCAGGTGCTGGTGAGCCTCAAGCCTCCTCTCCACAGTCAACGCACTTTTTCTAAATGTTTGTAGCTTCTGCTTCCAAAGCACTGAACTGGGAGAAACCAAAAGAGTGGAAGCTTTCACCGTCAAAGTGAGGCTGTGCAGATATGTACAAGGACACGGGCACCGTGCTGTGGTGGGACTGGCTCAGTGTTAGGGCAGGCTCAGCAACAGCAGAAACAAACACTCTTATTTCAGCAAAAGAACTGGCGGGAGAAGAATTTCTAAGAGGCTCTAATTTGAGGTTTTACACACGGAACTTCTCAGAACACTCACTCTTTCTACCCAGAACCCAGGTTCCTTGTCGCCAGAAAGATACTTTCTAAGTACAGGTGCTCACAGACGTGACCTAGGCTCACATAGTATGTCTGTCACTTTTGCCGATTTCGGGTGCAAAACTTTGGAGGTAGTTTCTTTTCTCCTTCCTCTTATAAAACCAGAGAACACATCCCCTTACGATGGTATGACATGTGAGTTTCCAGGCAGCCCTCCCAGGTAGCAAACCACAAATTACATGGGCACATTTAATAACACACCGACCAAAACTGATGAGCTGTCTGGAATCAGGCATGAAGTATGCAGGTGATAGTTCTACATATCATTTGTTTCTTCTTGAATTTTTTTTTTTAAGTAGGCTCCACGCCCAGCGCGGAGCCCAACCTGGAGCTCGATCTGATGACCCTGAGATCAAGACCTGAGCTGAAATTAGGAGTCAGACGCTCAACCAGCTGAGTCACCAAGGTGCCCCTTGAACTGTTTCCATGTCTGTAATCAAAGTCAAGCTACCAGCCCAGCCCCTCGCACCTGCACCTTCGTCTGCGCCCGCCCCTCCGCCCCCCCCAGCTTGGCAGGTGAGAGTGACCAGCTCCCTCTGGGATGTGGGGAGCTGCTTTAGTAGGCAAAGACCCCTTCCCAGTATGGCCCCTTTCAGGCCCTAGTGTCAGAATCCGTCCAGGCCCCAGGTGGCCGTGGGTCTCAGGAGTTGTATCTGAATGGGATTCCTGCCCCTGCAGACAGCACTGTCCTACAGGGACTTCACAAAGGTTTGGGGGAATCTAAATCTCTGGCAACAGGAGAGCACTGCCCCCCAATGTCCAAAGCAGTCCCCCACCCCTTTACATTGTGCCACAGGGTGAGGGCTGCTGCCACGGCGGCCCTTCTTCCCCATGCGATATCCCAACCTCGACCTTAGTACAGCCCATCCTCCAGAGTGCCCTGAGCCCACTGGATGCCAAGGAGAGCATCCTAAAACACAGCCAGGGTCGGCCTGGCCCCTGGAAGGGTCTTCAAGGTCTTCATTTCTGTATAAAACACTCCACACTGGGTCTCCAAATCCTCTGGTTCCCATAGGATCCACTCCACCCATGGAGACTCAGCCCAAATAAGAAGTTTGCAAGCCGCTGTGTGTGCCAGGCTCCTGCCCTGGAGAACTTCCCATCACGCTGGGGAGGAATCTCTCCCATGACTCCTGTCCTACAGCCAGAGAGACCGCGAGCCATAGACCACAAGGACAGAGTGCTAGGAGGGAGGAGACAAGGCTGGCGACACTTTTTGACCCCATCACCCTCAGCCAGGATGTGGGGAGTCTCACTTTGCAGGTGCGGAAGCATCAGAAGTGACCAGGTGAGGGGCGCCTGGGTGGCTCAGTCGTTAAGCGTCTGCCTTTGGCTCAGGTCATGATCCCAGGGTCCTGGGATTGAGCCCCGCATCAGGCTCCCTGCTCAGCGGGAAGCCTGCTCCTCCCTCTCCCACTCCACCTGCTTGTGTTCCCTCGCTCGCTGTGTCTCTCTCTGTCAAATAAATAAATAAAATCTTTAAAAAAAAAAAAAAAAGAAGTGACCAGGTGATTTTGTTTCCATTATACCAGTGCTTCTCAAACTTCACTGCATATTAGGATCACCCAGGAAGCCTTTAAAAGTCTCAATGTCCAGGCTGCACCCCATACGCTAATACAGAGCCCCTGTGGGTGGTGCCCAGGCAACCCCGAAGTGATTCAATGTGCAGCCAGTTTGGAGAGCATGCACTCACTGCCCACTGATGATACACCACAGTCTCACTGAGCCCTCCCACACTCATCTCATGGATTGACTCGGGACAGGAACTACCCTCTCTGTCCTGAGGCCTGGAGATAGGTACTGATCAGTGACACAGAGCTCGCACTGGTGGTGCTCCCAGCTCTGTGTGTGCTGGGAGGGAGGCATCCACAGGATGTGCACAGGGAGACCCCAAAGCCTATGTAGGAATCTGGGATGGGGGGCACTGGGGGAGCAGCCCAAGCTGGGGGTAGGCAAAGCAGCATGAATGAGCTGCCTTAGGTACAAGACACACTCCCCCCGCTCACCCCACTGAGGCTGCACCCCTCCCTTGTGCCATCACCTGCTCCCATGGGTCTAAGGGAGCATGGCAGACTCACAGACCCCTTGAATGGACATGAGGAACTTCCCACAGTGCCTCCTCCTGGTGGCTCGCTGTTCAGGATTTGGTCCTGACAATTGCCATGTGTCCCTAGGTCTTTCTAGCCTGCCCTGGACTAGGTGTTAGTCCCTGCAGGGGCTTCCTGGCCAAGGCCCTGGGTTACTTGCTTGCCTGTGTCCTTTCTCACTGGCAGGCCCTGTTCAGCCCTCAAGGCCCAGATTAGGCATCACATCTTCCCTGTAGCTTTCCAGAGGTAGATTTGATTGACAGAAACATGCCACCTCTGTGTCCCTGTTGCACTTTATAAACTTCAGTGGGAGCACAACTGTTAGTCACTTGTTTGTAAAAACGAAATATTTGGGACCAAATCCCTGCTTCATCACTTCCTAGGCATTTGACCTTGAGCAAGTTACTTAGCTGCCACAGTTTCCTAACCTATAAAATGGGGATAGTAGTACATGCCTCACAAGGAGTGGAGAGGATTAAATGACAGCCTGTGACACACTAGCCCAGTGCCAGGGTCTCTGGACAAGGTCGCCAGGTCCTGCCCATTTCCACTTATCTCTCAGACTCGGCCCCTATTGTCCTGCTCTTGCGGTGCCAACGTCTCTGATCCATTGCCGAGCTCAGCTCCCCTGTCAACTCCTGGGCAGAGATGCTGGCTGGAATTTTACAGACCTCATCCTGACCTGCCTTGATGAAGTCGACATCCAGTGCCATCCTGTTTTCACAGGACAGAGCAAACTCAACTCATGGAGCTCGTTAGCATCTGCATGCAGCCCAGCTCACAGGCACAGAAGCCTCTCCAGGATCAGCCCCACTGCTTCCTTCTCAGCCACATCTTCTGCGGCACTTCCCACTCCGTGGTTACACTGAAAACATCTGCCTGTCAGCCCGCCATTCACAAGCCACCACACCTGCTCAGTGTACGCCTATGCCATCCAGAGCCACACCTAGGCGATGCATTCTCCTGGCTGAGCCTGGCTCACCACCAGGACATCCCGGAAGTAGGGGAAGGGGACACTGGTAAGTGCATGGGTCACTTCTGGCTACAGAGGAGGCTGGCTCATATCTCTGTGTCGGTTGTATGCCCAGGTAAGACTTAGGGAGAATGAAGGACAGCTACAGGGCAGGAGTCCCCTCAGCCAGAGAAAGTGGGCAGCACACGGCCAGAAAGGCCCGACTGAGTGAGGAGTATGGGAAAAGGCGTGAAGCCAAGAGCGTCGCTAAGGACTTTGGCTCCAGATGGTGTGAATCAGGCGAGTGACAGTGAGGAGAGCAGAATGGACACAGAGAGACCTTGATCCCAGGAGTGGCCAGGCCAGGCAGAAGCGGTGCTGGGAGGGTGGCCATGTTTGCAAAGGTGCCCAGTGGATGCTGCCGATAGCCTGGAGGCCAGCCTTCAGGGAGGGGCAGGGCAGAGGCACCGGGAGGAATGAGGAGTGTTGGTGATGGGCCAAGGCTAGGATTCAGTGCTCACCCCTAGGGCTCTTGCTCAGGAAACCAGGCAACAAAGGCCAGGCCATCTGGAGGCCCGGAGGGTGTGGAGAGGTGGGGTTGGTGTGAGTGTCAGTGGGGGCATCCACCTGGCAGCTGGCTCCTGGGTGTGGAGCTCTGCTTTCCTCTTGGAAAAGAATCAGAGACTATCAGTGACATCTGGTAAAGTGAATTTTGTAAAAGGCATATCTCTGAGTCCCACTTCAGCCATATTTTTCCATATTTGGATTCCATTCTAATTAAGCTTGAACTCCCATTCTGAGTGAAATCCATTTCATTTCTGGAAATCCTGTTTTTCAACTTTTATGTTCCTTTAAAGAAAAATAAGTTTGCTGACTCAGAGGTTAGGTCAGTCTTTCAAACAAGTTTCAATTGAGCATGGGGTCCTCGTTGAGCACAGGAGAGAGATGCCGGATGGAAACCTCACAGGCTGTGCCTTTGAGGGACTTGGGTCTGAGTAGGAGAAAAGGGTCAGACAGAAGAGGGAGGAGATGAGGCCTCAGGCAGAGCCCGGTGCAGATGGAGAGCCCAGGAGGGGTGGTGACAAGGCTTCTCTGTGCTGAGCATGAACCCTGTCACCCCAAGGCCCTGCCACCCACTTCCTCAGGCCCTCTTGGCACTTACTTTCAGCTCCTCATTTTGCTCCCAGTATTTCCAGCTCCCGACCTCCTCAGGTAGCATTTCCATGGTAAGGGGATCAGGTAAATTCTGTTTAGTGCATGGCCTATTGGTTCTTCCCACCAGCTTTTGAGCCAAGCAGGCCTAGATCCAAAAAAGTCATTCCTAGAGATAGCAAACAACCCTTCAGAGCAAGGCTTTGATACAAACCAACCAACCTAGAGCCCACACTCCCAAATATCTCCTTTATCAAACTCACACACCAAGCCAAAGTTCTCCCTGCCCTAATTCAGCCGATCCATGTGTCAGACAAGTAGAGACCACCCTTATAGGCTGGAGCTTGCTGAAGTTATTCAAAATATCTGATCCTAAGCTCACGCAGCATACCTGCCCTGCGTCACCCATTCCTTCCTGCAGAAACCCCAATAAAGGGTTTGGGCCACACTGTCCCTTCCCCCCTTCTGCCTTCTGACTGACCCTGGTGCTTCCCTGTGTAGCCTGCCTTCTAGGGACCTGAGTACAAATGTCTTCCTTCATGACAATCATTTCCAAGTCTGCATGTCTTACCATACCTGATTAAAACAGACCCTGGGTACATTTTAGCACATCATGAGACTCCTGAGTGCCTAAGGATGGTGCTGGCCTGTGGAGAGTCTCTGTTCCAGTTTGTTGAAAGCATTATCGCTCTGGGCCACCTACTAGGATACAGAAAGTGTTTCTTGTAAGTAATTAAGGTAGGTTTTCTCCCTAGGAACGTTTATGGTGTGGAATCCCACTCCCAGGCTGGAAATAGCTGGCTCAGAGAAGGGACACTGACCATTCACAGTGTTCAGGCCTCTGGCTGTGAACAGTTGGTTTGTTTGCTCCGTGGGCCCAAGATTCGGTGAAGATTGTGGCGTACACAGAAGCAATCCCAGTCACTCCTGCCTCCAGGCAGACCCTCAGGGCCTCAGCACCCTGGTATCTCCACCCCAGCACTGCCCAGGTGTGGGCTTGGTGGACACTCTGGGCCAGGCTCTCATGGTGGCTGAAATAGCTCTGTCCTAAGGGTCTGCAGACCCGAGTGTCAGCTTTGGCTCCTCGTCTTGCCCCTTGTATCATCCGGGGCATGACCCCGCCCACCCAATTTGAGCAGGCCAGCCCGGGGCCGGGACCCTCCCAGCTTGGGATCCTGCGGTGTGAAGACTCGCTCCCAGTAGGTCGGGACCACCAGTGTGCTCAGCGCACCCGGGCTTCTTCCTGGAAGCGCTTGGTTGGGGATTAGGACCTGGAGGGCGACTGGGAAGTTGGCATTGTTCCCAGTCCTTCCCGATTCTCCATTCACTGGGTTATGCATCCTTTGCACAGATGCTCCCTGAGCGTAACCAGAGGGTGTGGGGCTGGTAGAGCTGAGTTCGGAGCTGCTGGGGCGCAGGGTGGGAGCGCTAAGACCGCGAGGCACGGGAGAGGAGATGGTGTCTCAGGAGGGCCCGGCAAGGCCCGTTTTTCCCTAGGACCACCCCTCGGAGTGGGGGCGGGGAGCTGACTCCGCCCGTTTTCTTCCCCGGCTTGGCACCAGATCTCACTGCGGCTGTCAGGGACCCCAGGATTTGGGTCATCGACGAGTCGGGTGTTAGGTCCCTCCCCCCGGAAAAGTTCTGCGCATTCTCTGCCCCGCCCTTCCCGCCTCCCGGGGGCGCATCACCTCCGCTGTAGGTTCCCTGAGCCGCCCGCCGTGCCCTAACGGTGCCCTAGGCCTGGACCAAGTGCCCCTATCCACCCAGAGAACACCGGCCGTCTCCATTCGGCTTCTCTACCCTCCTCCCCAGCTGGCCGCTCTCCCGTGCCCTCTCTGCCCCGGGTCGGGGATTCTCCGCTGTCCCGTGCCTGGAACGTGCTCAGCGGGAGCCTTCTATAGAAAAGCCCGGGCACAGACAGATGCGGTGCAGGGACCAGCGCCCCCGAGGTGATCCGAGGTAGGCGGGGCCCGGCCGGGGCGACCCCAGGCTTTCCACCTGCTTCGCCGGGATCCACTCCGCCCTTTGGCCCGCGTGTCCTTCACCTCCCGGGGCTGTGACACCCCGGACCCGCCCCTCCCTCCACTCTGGCCCCTCCCCCCGGGCCCCGCCCACGACCACTTTCGCCTGCGCTCCGGCCCCGCCCGTTCTCCAGTGCCCTGGCCGCTAGGCTGGGAACCACCGAGACGGCCGAGCCTCCGAGCCGCCCAGAACAGCCGGAAGTCTGTGAGACGGAGCGGGAGCGTGCGTCGAAGGCCCGTTTCCGGTTTTGTCGCGCGTTTCGAGCCTCGGGCGGTCGGCGGGGAGGGTGAGTGGGCGCGTCGGGCGCGGACTCGGGGCTGGGCGGCTTATGTGCTCCTCGGCCTCGGGCGGAGTGGCGGCTGGCCGACCCCCGCGTCCTCCCGCCTCCGGCACTGCGGGCCCCGCGCTCCCCTGCCTTCCCGCGGGGGAGCGCGGGGAGCGTGAGCGGCTTGGGGAGGCCGTGCGCGCCTGGGGTAGGTGGTGGTCGAGCTGCGGCCGCCTCGGCCAGCGGGGCAGGAGGCATTTGGCCGAGCCCTGCAGGCCCGGTTGCATGGCACCGTACTGGCCGCGGGCTCCACCAGGCCTTCCCACCAGGTCTAGGCCTGCCCCAGGCGGGATCCTCCTTTCTGCATAACCACAGCTTCTCGGGTCCTCTTTTTCCCTCATTTACTGCCGGTGAAAGACCTAAATTTAGAGACAGTGGCAAAAAGGGCTGTGCCTTGGGTAGGGTGGGCTGTCTGCCTTCTCTGAATTCTGGCTGTTGCTCAGGGCCTGCCTTTCTCTACTGGGGACCAGCGTCCCTGCTGCCCGGGTCAGCTTCACTATACCCAGAGCCTGGGGCTTCCGCCCACAAGCCACTTTCTGAGCCAGAAGCTCCCCCAGGAAGTCCACGTCTCGTTCAGACCTAGGGGAATCCCTGGGGAGGGGGCCAAGTTTATATAGGCTTCGGGGGTTCCTGTATCCGCTGCGCTTCTTCCTGTAATCCATTGTTCTGGTCCCATCCCCCAGTCACACCACCACTTCCCCTTGCTGCCTGTGACCAGCTCCACTGACTCATTCCGCCCTGTTCCTTCTTGCTTCAGTCCCTCTGCCCATGCCTTTCCCTGCTGCCTTTAGTGCCCTCCCCACCTCCATCCCCTTGGTCTAGTTAGCTCCTCTGGGACCCATCAAACCAAACCAGAGTTTCCTAGTTTAAATGCATTCAGAGTTTCTTCCCCTGGGCCATGGTCATGGTTGGAATGTTGTGTTTGCATGGTCGTTTAACTCTAAAGACTGCTTCCTGAAGGCAGAGTTCTTGTGCGTTGTGCACGGCTGCGTTCCCATTGCTTAGTCTAGCACCTGGCAGAGGTGGCACCCCCCCTCTTATGTTTGTGGAGTGATTCACACACCTCACACACCCTGAAGGATGAACAGAGCTTCAGGGGGGCAGATGCTCAAATGCTGTGGCCACTTTGGCTCCACCTTATGTCCCTGCCGAAGAACATCTGGGGTTAGACGTAAAGGATCGGAGAACACAGTACCCTCTCAGTAAGCCTGGAATTCAAGGATAGGGGTCCTCCAGCACCCTGACCTCTGACCGTTTCATAACTGCCAACAGGTCCCTCGGCCAGGACACATGGATGCCCACCCACCGAGCCTCATGGTAGGAGTCTAACTGCCTCCATTTCCTCACTTGTCCTGCGAGGGCCCCTACCTTTTCCTCTGGGAACCTACCCTCCACTGGCCCCTTGTGGCCCTTGCCAGGCTCAGGCATGCCCACCCTCAAGGGAATGAGCAAAACCCTGCCCAGATTGGGGCCTGCCGGAGGCCCTCATGGGGGGAGGTTTGTAGATCACCATGATCTGGCTCCCTCCTACTCCTCCATACCGCCCCTCCCCTCAATTTTTAGAGCCAAAGGGGCCTGGTGACTGTCTCGCCCAACCATGTGCCTGAGACACACCATGAGGTGGAGCCAGAATGAGGCTGGCACCCAGGGTTCCCTGGGGTGCTGGTGTATGTCTTTTCAGGAGGCTGTGACGTTTGGTGATGTGGCCGTACACTTCTCGAGGGAGGAGTGGCAGTGTCTGGACCCTGGCCAGAGGGCCCTCTACAAGGAGGTAATGCTGGAGAACCACAGCAGTGTGGCTGGACTAGGTGAGGCTGCATCTTGGGACCCCTCCCCCTGCATCATTGGTTAGCACCCACTTAGCCAGGCCCTTGTCAGAAGCTGGGGATATGGGGCCGTGGGTCTTTGTAGATCAGGAGCTGACCCTGGGAGGTGTTATGGTGAGTTCTGTGCATTGTAAATACCTTTTTCCATGCTTTTATGTTTGTTAGCTTTGTGGGGTCACATTTTAATGAAGTTAAATCTATTAGTTTTTGCCTTATGGGTTGTATTTTTGAAATTTTATTTAAAAGTTCTTTCCTACTCCAAGGTCATAGAGACAGTCTATGTTCTCCTGTGGACTTTAGAGTTTATCTTTCTTGTTTAGATCTGGGCTCCACGTTTGTGTCTGGAGTTAAGTAGGAGCCCATCCTTAGAGCTACCTTTCTTGTCTCATATGTATGATGGTGTGTTTCCGAGCTGGCCTTGTAGTGTGTCTTAATACCTGGTAGGACAACCTCCCCTTTTTGTTCTTTTTTTTTTTTTTTTTTTGGCCAGACTTTTTTTTTTTTAATGTTCTTTTTTGTTCTTTTTAAAACTTCACTTACCTACTCATGGATAATGGGGTAATTCTTTCATGTAAATATAGAGTAAGTTTGAGTTTTTCAGTTCTTGGAACTGGAATTTTTGTTGGGGGTGCTTTGAATTTGTAAAACTCACAAGAGAAGAGCTAACCCCTTTCTCATATTAACTGTTCCCATCCAAGACCGTGGAATGTGTCTCCATTTATTCCGTTTACCTTCTGTGTACTTTGTTAGAGTTCTGGGATTTTCTTCACAGAGTGGTCTGGTACCTTTTCTAAATGCTTTGTTTTTGCTTGTTTTGTGAATGTATCTTTTTCATGTTGCTATGTTTTTAGCTGATTATTGTTGCTGTATGAAATGCTGTTGGTTTTGGGGGGTTGATCTTGTATTTGGCAACTTTGTTAAACTTCCTGCTAGTCTGGTGCTGTATTCTAGGAGGAGGCACCTGCAGCTGAGCCTGGGGTGATTTCCTTGGTCCCCCAGGGTCCCAGCCTTTAGCCATGGCCGGAGCCACAGTGCTGTGTTAAGACAGACTGATGTGGGCAGGCCTGTTTTGTTCCTCATCTTACAGGGAATATTTCTAGGGGCACCTGGCTGGCTTAGTCGGTGGAGTGTGCAACTCTTGATCTCAGGGTTGTGAGTTTGAGCCCCACATTGGGTGTGGAGATTACTTTAAAAATTTTTAAGAAATAAAAATAAATAAATAAAAACCTTTTCTTAAAAAAAAAAAAAAAAAGGGAATACATCTAATTAAAATCAGAAGAAAGTGGCTAAGGAGTTTTGTTTTTAATCATAAGTACATTGGGGGGGGTTGGCGCCTGGCTGGGTCAGTCGGTGGAGCGTGCGACTCTTGATCTTGGGGTTGTGAGTTCAAGCCCCATGTTGGGTGTAGAGATTACTTAAAAAATAAAATCTTTAAAAAAAAACCGAAACAAGTACATTGAATTTCAAATTCTTTTTCTGCATCAATTGAGAATTTGTATGATTCTTTTTAAGTTCATTAGTCTAGTAAATTATATTGATGTTGTATTTTTGGAATAAGCCCTACTTAGATTATATTTTACATATAAACTCTGATATCATTTTGGACTCAGGCAGTATTTCAGATTTTTCATCCCTGTTCATAGTGAATTGGACTTTATTGTTTCTTTTTGTGAATCATTCTTATATATTTTTGGCAAATGGCACTTGGCATATGAGTTTCATAAGATGAACTGGGCAGCTTTTGCTATCTTTTTAATTTCTGGAAGAATTTAGGTAGGTGGAATTACAGTTTTTGGTAGAACTCACCTGTAAAACCATCTGGGCCTTGGGCCCTTGGTTTGTTTTTTTTAGTGAATAATAGTCTGTCAAGTTTGTGAATTTCCTTTTGTGCTAATTTTGTCATTTTTAGTGTTCCTATAAGTTGATGTGTTCGTTTAGATTTTCAGGTGCTTTATGGTCTATTTCTTCACAATACTCTTTATTTTTAGTCTGTATCATGTGTGTAGTTGTTTCCCTTGTTTATTTTTTCACTGTGGTGACCTTGATTGATTTTGCCACAAGACTGTCATATTCGACTTTTCAAAGAACCAGTGTTTGGTTTTGCTGATCTTTTTTTGGAGTGGGGGTGTTGTTGCCTTTGTTCTCTATTCATTGAATTCCACCCACCTTTATTATTTTCTTCCTTTTTTATTTATTTGGGTTTGCTGTGTTGTTTTGCTCCCAACTTCTTGAATTTAATATTTACCTCATTTGTGTTTTACCTTTCTCATTTCTAGTAAATGTATTTAAAAATGTAAAATCTCATACCACGAGTTTGATTGATAGTAAATATAGCTACCACTTAGTAATTATTTAGTTTTCAGGTAGCTGATAGTTTTGAGGTCATGTGATCACCTTCCTATCCAGTTGCATTTTGGTTGGGGGCACAGTGTGGATGGTGCCATGACTCCCTTCCTGGCTCCCCAAGGATGTTTCTCTGTGGACGTTCTGTGTGTACTTGGAGAGAACACGTGTTTCCCACTGAGCGTGGGCTCCTGTATGCATGTGAAGCCTTTATCCTCCAGGGTCTCTCTGCCTGCCCTCCTCTGTCCCCACAGCCAGAAACCTGAGGGAAGCCCTTACCAGAGGGCTTGCCCAGCCCTTCGATGGGCTGGGAGCATGCCACAGCATAGCCCCCCAGTGTGGGGGCTGGTGGCCCTGGAAGGTGGGTGCCACTCCGCAGTCTGCTGAGGCCCCCAGGGCTTTGCACAAGGACATGAAATGGGGGAAGCCAGGTGAGGGTCGGACCTTAGCACCTTCTGAATTAAAATCTATTCATTTGTTGGTTTATTTTTGTCGTTTTTGTCTTGCTTCTTGGCCACTCTACCTCCTGGAACGTTCCAACCCTCTGAACTGGGGGACAGCCCATCTCTGCTGAGGGAAGTGCTGGCTGCTTTCTCCTTGGGCTAGAGCTGGCCTGCTCTTTGCCAACTCTTTGGTGTCAGGTTCCATGAGGATTCTGGCCTTACTGTGGATGGGGATGGGCTGGGAGTCCAGGCATCTCACTGTCCAACCTCAGGAGCTGGACCGATCTGGTCCGAGAGGGCCACTGTGTCTACACCCTCACCCCCTGATGCTCCCTTTGGAGGCTCTGCCTGTGCTGCAGTAGCCCCCTGCCTCTTTCCTCTTGGAAACCAAGGGTGCTGGGCCCTGTGCTGTACCCTCAGCCATACTGACACAGTCCCCTTCTCTGCCATCCCCACAGCAGGGTTCCTGGTCTTCAAGCCTGAGCTGATCTCCCGGCTGGAGCAGGGGCAGGAGCCATGGGTCATTGACCTGAAGGGAGTCGAGGGGAGAGAGGGGGCAAGAACCTTCCTTACAGGTGAGGCTCAGGCCTGAGAAGCTTCTGGGGACGGATGAGGAGGTGTTCAGAGAACGCATGCCCAGCAAGGGCTGAGAGGGTGGGAAGCTGGAGATGGACCCCAGGGACCGACCAAGCAGGCTTGGTGGGATGCCCGTGAACACCATGGGGCCACAAGTGGGCCCGCTGACAGAGCGTAGCCCAGTTACGGGGTTGCATTGGGAGAGACTGGAGTACAGAAAGGCAGGGATGTTTTTGCATGTTACAGCAAAAACAGTTTGTTTTTAAGGCACGTGTTGTTCAATTTCTAATTTTACTAATGTTCTTATTAAGCAAAGGTGCAAAGGTATGGATCCAAGGGAAGCACCAAGTTTGGCTCTTAGCAGCTTCTCAGGCAAATACCACTTCCCTCCCTCCCACCAACAGCTCCCTCCAGAACTTCTTGGGGCCCTCTCAGATCAGGCTGCAGGGCTGTGTTAGTATCCTGGGGCTGCTGTAACAAAGCACCACAAACTGGAGGCTTGAAACCACAGAGATTAATCGTCTCACAATTCTGGAAGCCAGACGTCCAAAATCAAGGCATCAGCAGGTTCCTGTCCTCTGTGAAGCCTATAGGGGATGACCCTTCCTACCTCCTCCAGCTTCTGGTGGCCCCAGGTGTTCTTTGGCTTGTGTCTGTGTCATTCCAGTATCTGACTCCATCGTCACCTGGTTTCCCCATGTCTTCTTGAAAGGGTATCAGTCGTATAGGGTTATAGAGTAAGGCCTCTTCTTACTTCAGTGCAACCTCATCTTAACATGGTCTCAACAATCCTGTTTACAGAATAAGGTCATATTCTGAGGTCCTGGGGTTGGAGTTTGAGCACATCTTTTTGGGGGGCACAGTCAGCCCACAGGGGTGCCTGCCACCTCACAGCGTTGGCTCCCCCTGGGCTTTGTTGGAGAGATGCCGTTGCCCCCAGCCTTGTCTGAGCCTCCCTGGCAGACACGTTGCCCAGTTTGGTCAGGGAAGCGGGGTCACCTGCATCCCGACCACAGAAAGGAATCCTCCTTGCTAACTGCCGCGTCCCGCGGTCACTGCGCAGCAGAGCAGGGCCTGGCGCCCATGCTGTGGTCCCTGGCTGGCCGGAAGCAAGTTGGAGAATCAGATTGTGACAGTTACTGTTTTTGTTTTTAAGATTTTATTTATTTATTTGACAGAGAGAGACACAGCGAGAGAGGGAACACAAGCAGGGGGAGTGGGAGAGGGAGAAGCAGGCTTCCCGCAGAGCAGGGAGCCCGATGCGGGGCTCAATCCCAGGACCCTGGGATCATGACCTGAGCCGGAGGCAGATGCTTAACGACTGAGCCACCCAGGCGTCCCAGGCTCACTGCTTCTTTATGGATTTTCACTCATCCCAGTTCCCCACAGGATGGACCTCTCCTCAGATACCTGCACACAGGAGGACACAGTCGTTGAATGTATGCATAAAGTAAAAAGTCTTAATGAAACCAAATTTTGAAAACTGTCAGAGGCATGACTTCTGGTAGTGTTTTCTTTTTTCTTTTCTCTCTTTTGTTTTTTTTGAAGATTTTATTTACTTGACAGAGAGAGACAGCAAGAGAGGGAACACAAGCAGGGAGAGTGGCAGAGGGAAAAGCAGGCTTCCCAGGGAGCAGGGAGCCCGATGTAGGGCTCGATCCCAGGACCCCGGGATCATGACCTGAGCTGAAGGCAGACGCTTAACGACTGAGCCACCCAGGCGCCCCTGGTAGTGTTTTTCCGTGTGGGTGTATCCTTGCTTGAGGCAGCCCGTCCTGGCAGGGAGCTCAGTTCCCAGGGATGATGTGCAGCCCCCATCCCCACCCCTGGTCTTTGTCCTTCTCTAAGCACAGGGGATAAGGGCATTTTATTTCCTGTTTCTTTCAGATTCTGCAGTTGGGATTGCAGGTGAGCAGGCCTGTGAGGACATGGATGTTCTAAAATCAGAACCCTGTGTGGCGATGGTCAGAAGCCCCCCACAGGGTTTTCCTCAGAGTTCTAGCTTTAGAGACACCTCTGAGTCTGAGGTCTGGTCAGAGAGTAAGCCAAGCTCCCTCCTCCAGAAAAACCGCTTGAACACAGGGACTGTGGCTCCCAGGAAGACCTTCGCCAAGGAGGGTGCCCAGGGATGTGGCGAGCTGGAGAGCAGTGGTGGCCTGGGTTGTCAGCCTGGCAAAAGTCAGGGGGGTGCCGCCGAAGGGACATCCCGAAGATGTGACATGTGTGGCACAAGTTTCAGATCTGCTTCAGACCTTGCTCTGCGTCCAGACATTAATACGCAGAAGAAACCTAACAGATGTCCAGAGTGCAAAAGAAAATTACCTGATTGTTTACAGGGGAAACATGGAAGTAACTGCCATGGAGAGAAGCCGTATGAATGTGAGGAGTGTGGGAAAGTCTTCAGGTTGTGCTCACAGCTTAATCAGCATCAGAGAATCCACACTGGAGAAAAGCCATTCAAATGCATCGAGTGTGGAAAAGCCTTTCGTCTGAGCTCAAAACTTATTCAGCATCAAAGAATTCATACCGGAGAGAAGCCCTACAGGTGTGAGGAGTGTGGAAAGGCCTTTGGTCAGAGCTCCAGCCTCATCCACCACCAGAGGGTCCACACGGGGGAGAGGCCCTATGGCTGTCGGGAGTGTGGGAAGGCCTTCAGCCAGCAGTCCCAGCTGGTCAGACACCAGAGGACCCACACCGGGGAGAGGCCCTACCCATGCCAGGAGTGTGGGAAGGCCTTCAGCCAGAGCTCGACCCTGGCTCAGCACCAGCGCATGCACGCTGGGGACAAACCTCAGCTTCCAAGGAACCCAGATGGCCCCAGCCTTGTTGCACATCAGAGAAGCCACCCTACAGAGAAACCATTTAAGTGTGACGAGTGTGGAAAGGCCTTCAGGTGGGTGTCTCGCCTTAGTCAGCACCAGCTGACCCACACTGGAGAGAAACCTTATAAATGCAACAAGTGTGCAAAAGCCTTTGGTTGTAGTTCACGGCTTATTCGCCACCAGAGAACTCACACTGGAGAAAAACCATTTAAGTGTGAGGAATGTGGGAAAGGCTTTGTCCAGGGCTCACACCTAATTCAGCACCAGAGAATTCACACCGGAGAGAAGCCCTACGAGTGCAGTGACTGTGGAAAAGCCTTCAGCCAGAGCTCAAGCCTCATTTACCATCAGAGAATCCATAAGGGAGAGAAGCCCTACGAGTGCCTCGAATGTGGAAAAGCTTTCAGTATGAGCACACAGCTCACGATACATCAAAGGGTCCACACTGGGGAGAGACCCTACAAGTGTACTGAGTGCGGGAAAGCCTTCAGTCAAAACTCAACCCTTTTCCAGCACCAGATAATCCATGCAGGAGTGAAGCCCTACGGATGTAGCGAGTGTGGGAAAGCCTTCAGTCGGAGCTCCTATCTTATCGAGCATCAGAGGATCCACACTCGGGCCCAGTGGTATCATGAGTACGGGAATACCTTGGAAGCTTCTACCCACGTGAGCCGTAAAAAAGTCAATACTGTAAAGAAACTGCATAAATGTAATGAATGTGAGAAAATATTCAGGTGGCGCTCACATCTCATTATACATCAGAGAATTCACACCGGAGAGAAACCTTACAAATGTAATGAATGCGGCAAAGCTTTTAATCGGAGCTCAAGGCTTACTCAGCATCAGAAAATTCACATGGGATAGACCACTTACCTTTATAAATGTGTATAAATGTGAATAAACCTACAGCCTTAACTTTACGTATTTTATATGGGATCATTTATACTAACAAGAATTTAGAACGTGGGGATAGATTCCAAATTACTCTCTTAAGAAAGAAAATGTCTAAATTCATATAAAGTGGATGTTCCTTTGCTGGAACGTGTGACCTTAGCCCACTCAGCAAAGCCTGTGTCCCTCGAGTCAGGGTGCACATGTGTAGAGTTTCGAGCTCACAGAGGGAAGACCCTCGGTCCTATGGATGAGGAAGATCATGGGAAAAGGCCTGTGAGCTTTGCCAGACAGGTAGCTTAGAAGTTACCCAAAGTGTCTTCCCTGAGCACTGGTCCCTCAGGTTGGCGTCAGCAGTCAGGATGTGGTAACTCGTGCTAGTGGAAGCCCAGAGGAAGGTTCCTAGAACCCCTTTCTCCCGCCCCACCAGAGCAACCCGGGGTTGCAGCCGGAGGGCCCAGTGCCGGCCTGTTCAGAGAGGAGCTCGGATCAGCGCAGGACTCCAGGAATTGCACCTGGGCCCAGGGACCTGCTCTGTGACTCTGGGATGTCACTGTCCTTGAAATCCAGAGTCTCTCTCCTTATCAGCATTATTACAGGGTGATCATAAGAATTGAACTGTAAGAGAGCCTACCCCCTCCCACACTGAGACCCCAAGCTGGCATCTCCAGCCAAACCCAGTGCAGACCTGGCCTCAGCAGGAAGAGCTCACGGGAGCCCAGCAGATGCCACCCAGAGGCCAGGGTGTGTACTGTTCCTGCTGCTTACCAGACTTCTCTGAATTCGTCCTGCCATAAACTGCCAGACCTGGGAGGGTCTGGAAGCTGACAGATGAGCCTGTTGCCTTTTCCCAGAGGCTGGTGGAGATGGAGACAGACCGCTCACCAGCAGCGTGAGGCTAACCACAGTGTGGATAGTGGCCCTGCCCTAGGGTCCTGGACTCACCAAAAGTTGGAGGGGACCAGAAGTCTTATTCAGACTGGCTGCTGCCCACTACCGCTCACTCGAGACCTGTCGATCTTTGGTGTCCTTGCCAGTTACCATGAGCAGAATTGGGGCCAATGAACCCTCCTCCCCATCCCACATACAGAAAGGTAACCCAGAGGGACACGGATCAGTCACTTCGGGATTTATGGCACCACTTGATTTGGGTCACTGCCACACCAGTCTGGCTAAGCCTGTGGGTAGGTCCCTGAGACACAGCCTTCATGGCCGATAACCAGTAGCAGGTTATGGATTTGTATCAGGTGAAGAAAGGGCTGACTGGTCCCTGTGTTTGCAGTGGGAGGTTCCAGAACTTTCTGGAACTGGGAACAGCAGAGTTTGGGATGGTCAGGTCCGTGTGGGTTTCTGTGTTTCTAGCACATGGACCGGGATCTCAGCCCGATCACCAGCCACTGCTGCTTAGCCAGGCACAAAGTTCCGTGTGTTCTCAGGCTGCGGTGCTAGTTCTTGGGTTGAAGATTGTGCCCTGGCCTGTACCTGCCCCTTTGGAGGTGTCCCCTCTCCAGGTGCCAGGACACTATGAAATCACTGTGCTCGTTTCAGTAGTTGTAACCGCCCCTCCAGCTGTCCCTACTCCACCCAGAACTTAGGTCCAAAAGGGTCAGTGCAAGAGGACCAGGGACTGCAGTTTGGTCACTGACTGCCATCCCCAGAAGGGAACCTCTCTCGGCCACTTGCTGGGAGGTTACACGAAGTCTTCCAGGTTCCAACCTGGGCATGTTGCTGTCCTCTAACAGCAACTCCAGGCCAGCCAGAAAGGGCCAGAGGATTCCACCGAAATCATCTCCAGCCCCTGGATTCTCTCTTTGGATTGACATGGTCCTAGATCAGGGGCTGGAACACGGAGGCCATTAGACGGGGTGGCTCTCATGCCTTGGTAGCTACATAAGCTGACCAAAATCTAGGCCGGAGTCGATTCCTCTTAAGTGCACTCATCTGAGAAAATGAAATTTAAGAACAACCAATCACAAACAGCCATAAGCAGTCTTCTCTGTGAAAACCTCTCCCCTGTCTCTTCCCAGCACAGAACTCTGATTTTTCAGGTGGGCACTGCCTGGTTCCAGTCCACGTTTGCTCAAATAAACTCTTTAAAACTGACGTACCTCAGTTTACCTCTTAAAAGGCTTAAAAGCTAAGAAGGGAAAAAAAGACTATTTTGTGACATTTGAAAATTATATTGAAATCATATTTCAGTGTGAATGAATAAAGTTTATTGGAACAGAGCTGGCCACTTGTACGACGCGAGCCAAGTTCACACTTGCTGGCCTTGTTAACCTGGGTAGAAACTCCATGCCCTCAATTCTTAGTGTGGTTTGTTCACTTAAATGTCCCAATACAACCAAAAATTCAATAGAGATAAACCTAAAGTCTTACATTCCAGTCCAGAGCCTCAACTGCAGAAGTACAGGGTGAGGGGTCCTCTCTTAGCTGCAGCCACGTGGAAGAGGAGCGTCCTACTGGCCTGCTCGGCAAGACTCTGTGAAATCAAACTGCCTCAGCACTTGAGATGCGGGGGCTTGAGATCCCGGGAAGAGTGTCTGCACGCGTCACGTGTTCTGGTGGCTCTTTGCAGAGAGGCAGTGGAGGAGGGCCACCTGTTAGGGTAGTGCAGGCTTTGGGATATTGCGTTCTACTTTCAAGCTGTATCTCCCAATTTGGGCTTCAGTGAATATAACAAGCATTTTTAAGACTATCCAGAACTCTGTTTCAGAGTAGATATTACCTTGGATTTCTCTGTTGGAGGCAATAAACCCATAATTTTGACCCGAAACTGCTTTTTACTCAATTACCAGATTAAGCTTTGTTGTATGACATTGGATTGGGACCACGGAGCTTCCTGGAAGCTTCACGAAGGGGTGGGGGGTGCAGAGCCCAGGTGAGTTCACACAGTGTGTGTGGCTTACACTCAGAGCCTAGGAAATGTTTGTCTAACGTCCCGACCTCAAAGCCTGGATGCTCCCCCAGTGCAGGATTCACTTGCTCAACACTCAGGGAAGAGAGGAAACCCACTGGCATCGAGTTTCCACAGAGGAGTGTCTGGAGGGCTCCCGATGGTGGAGTGTGAGACTTGATCTCGGGGTTGTGAGTTCGAGCCCCACATTGAGTGGGGATTATTTTTTTTTATTTTTTTATTTTTATTTTTTGGGGGGGATTTTTTTTTTTTTTAAAGTTTCCATAGAGATCTGAAAAAGATCCAGAAAATGGAAAAGGGTAATCTTGCAAGTGTGAATGTCCATTCTCTGTACAAGGCCTTGTGCGGGCCTGGGGACAAAGGTGGGCCTGGAGCCCGGTCAGTGGTAGGGACTGACCACAGGTGAGGGTGGAGAGCTGCTCTGGGCGCACAAGAGCTGGGCTGAGGGAAGCAGAGCAGAGCCACCATCCATCTGCCACCTGGTTTCGTATGAGGTAACAATGGTCTTTAAATGGCTGAAAGTGATTTTGTGACACATGAAATTAAAATTTCAACACCAGTAAGAAATTTTTACTGGAACGTGACTGTGCCCGTTGATTCACGTAGCGCCCGGCTGCCCTCAAGCAACAGTGCCAGAGCCGACAGCACCCTTGTGACCTGCAAAGCTGGCACGGTCAGTCCTGGCCGGCACCTGCCACGGCGGCTCTGCAGGGCAGCAGGGGAGTGGAGGGAGGGGCAGCGTGGTCAGCGCCACCGTGTCTTCTGCCAAGGATGGAGGACGGTGCTCCGCCCCCACCATTGCTGACTGGAAGCAGCAGCACAGACGCGCCTTCTGGGAGGCAGCTCGCGAGTGGGCAGTGTCCGGACCCGCCAGGAGCAGAGGGTGTGTGTGACCACATGCCGTACCTTCCAGGGGCCCAGGGCCATCCCAGGGGACTGCAGAGTGGACGCACCAGCACAGCTGTGGAGACAAACTGCCAGACCACGCCAGCCAGGGGCACAAGGACGAAGGGGATTAGGCCTCTGTGCCCCCTGGGCAGAGAAAGGAAGTGCTAATCCGGGTGCTTGCCCACTGGGCGACTCCTGGAACTCCGCGCCTCCATCGGCCCACCTGGGAGTGGAAGAGTGCCTTCCCCCTGCAAGCGCTGAGGGGCTCCAAGGGAGCGCTCTGTGCTCCGAGCCTCTCGGGAAGGAGCTGTGCGTGTTCTCACAGATGCCAGCAACGGGGTGGCCTGGGAAGTGCCTCTCCTCTCTGCTTGGCATATAACTTAGGACCGTGGAGGCCCAGCCACGTGGCCCTGTGGTGGTAGCAGAGCTCGGAGCACTCGCCGGGACGTGTAAGCCTGGCTCAGACCCTAGGTCTCTATTCCTGGTTGCACCGGCCAAATTCCAGTAATCTTGCACAGCAGAAGCCCCTAAATCTCAACGGCTCACAACCCTAAAGGTGTGTCCACAGGAGCCAGCAGGGAGAGCCTCTTGAAGCCCCCCAGGTGATACTCACTGCCCCCCCAGCCAGCCTCCACGGTCACTCTCGCGGTCAATAGACGGAGGACACTGCCAACAGCGCAGCCCCGTCCAGGTCGGGAGGGAAGGCTGACCACACCAGCTCCCCCGTCAGCTGTTTGACTTTGGGCAAGCCTCTGACCTCCGTGAAGTGGGGAAGCTTCAACCTGTGAGTTAGGGGGTGGACACACGTGCAGTCCGTGGACCGGTGCGCAGCGCCTGCCGTTACACCGGTAAGAACCCTGTGCTCGCGGCTGCGCTGCCGGGGGCCGGCCTGTAAGGGGTGATGGAGAAACCTGTACTGAGAATGGACTTTGGGTCACAGCTGGTCGATGATGTCAAGGGCTTTAAAATGTTCACATTCTGCCTCCTTTGTTCCCGTTTCTAAACGGTTTCAGTACATAAAATGGTTTTATCACTAACCAGCACTGTGATTTTTAACGGGGGGGAAAAAAACACAGCCACTATGGTCTGTGTCACCCCCCTCCCCTCCAAAATCTGTATGTTGAAACCCTAACGCCCAGCGTAATGGTATGAGGAGCTGGAGCCTTGGGGATGTGATTAGGCCATGGGTTCAGAGCCCCCCGAGAGCTCCCTCACCCCCGGAACCTTGTGAGGACACGGAGAAGTCTGCAACCCGGCCATGCCAGCACCCTGGTTCCGGACCATCAGCCCCCAGAGCTGTGAGAAATGAACGATGTTGAAGCTGCCCAGCCTGTGGTGTTTTGTTTGTTGTGTCTAGAGGGACACGGCACACCCGCCAAGGGGAAGGGCTCGTTCTGCCACCACTAGCAGCAGCGGTCACACCCGGGAGAACGGAGCCACCACACCCACGCACAGTGTAAGTCCGCTGCCGTGGCTGTCTGTGGGCAAAAGGACTTTGAAATTCTTTTTTCTTAAGTTTGTTTTTACTTTTTTTTTTTCCCCAAACGTATCCTGAGTCTGTATTCCCTGAACATGTCCAAGGGTCACGACAGACACACCTGGCACAGAAGGCCTCCATCACTGGGTGGGCGGACATGGTGCTCAGCAAGTACGTGGGCCAAACGGCAGCTTGGATGGCCCAGTCCAGCTCCCACCCTCGGAGCAGCAGGGCCCCGATGACCGCGGACGCCACAGGAGACAGAATCTGCGCCCCTCAGTTGAGCCAGGCCTGGGCCCCACCTGGGGGCTCCACCTGGGAGCTCAGCCGCTGAAGCCCTACCTCTGCGTGCGCAGCCCCACCCCACCTTGTCCTCAGTGCCCCACACCCACATTGCCACGACCCTGACTCCGAGGGAGAAGGATTAACTGAGAGGGTGGGAGTGCTCTGCCCTCGATGGGGCCCCGATGGGGCCCCGGCACAGAGCAGGGGGGCAGGAAGGGGGTTCTGGGAAAGGGCAGGGCTCATGAGCTGTTTTTCAGGGGAAGTTCCTGCAGGCTGCTCAGGCCTATTTATCCTACAAGACTTGTGAGCTGGTTGCTTAGTGGAGAGACCATGGAGGTGGGGACACCGCCAGGGGAACACGGACTGACAGCAAACGTCTCTGCAAAAAGCAGGACCCACGTCCCCTACCTGGGGGCCGGTTATGCTGGAAAGTGCAACACTGGCCACGGGCCTGAACACTCCCACCCTGGAGGCACCCAGCAGAGATCACGCTCTCCTCCACCCTGCACACTCTGACTGCGAAGACTGAATTGTGTCCCCCGCCAAGTTCATGTTAAAGCCCTAACCCCCGGTGTGACTGTTTATGGGGATGGGGCCTTCAGGGAGGTGATTAAGGTTAAATAGGGTGGGGCTCCGACCCAACAACAGGACCGGTGTCCTTAATGAGACGAAGAGAGAGCTCTCTTCTCTCACACATGCACGTGGCCTGAGGAAAGGCTGTCTGCAGGCCTCTGACTGGGACCTGACTCTGCTGGGACTCTGATCTCGCACTGCCAGCCTCCAGAACCGTGAGGAAATAGAATTCTGTTGTTAAAGCCACTCAATCTAGGGTATTTTGTTATGGCAGCCCGAGCTGCCTGAGACACCCACTCAGAGGATCCCAGGAGAGGCCCCTGTCCCCCTCTCCCCGACTCCACCTCAACCCTGGCAACAGCCTCTCCACCACAGGGCTCCCAACCCCTGCCCTTGTGCTCTACTGTGCTCGCAACACAGCATCCAGGGAGGTCCTTTTGGAGCAACTGTCAGGTCACACCGCTCTGCTCAGAGTAGAGCCGAAGTTCTTACAGAGCCCCCGGGGCGTGCCCTCCACACCCTCTACTCACCCCTCACCCAGCCACAGCTGCTCGAGCTGTGCACCAGGAGCTGCTGCCCCCACCCCTCAGACTGCTCTGCTCCCTTACCTCCTTCAAGTCTTTGCTCATATACCGTGTCCCCACCCCATGACCCAATTTAGGATGACAGCCCAGCTCTTCCATAATCCTGCCTCCCGTCCTGGGACCCTGCTCTATTTCTTTTCTTTCTTTCTTTTTTTACTTTAAGATTTTATTTATTTATTTGAGATAAAGAGAAACAGGAGTGGGGGCTAAGGGCGCTGAGCAGGGAGCTGGACACAGGGCTCATCCCAGGACCTGGAGATCATAACCTAAGCCCAAGGTAGACATTTAACCGACTGAGCCACCCAGGTGCCCCCTCTTTCTTTTTCCTTTTGTAAATATTTATTTTAGAGAGAAAGAGAGCGTGAGTGGGAGGAGGGGCATAGGGAGAGAATCTCAAGCAGACTCCTTGCTGAGCAGGGAGTCTTGATCCCAGGACCCTGAGATCATGACATGAGCCGAAATCAAGAGTCAGATGCTTAAGAGACCAAGCCACCCAGGGGCCAACCCCTGCTCTGTTTCTGCACCACTTACCCTCCTCTGAAAAGCTTTGCCAGTCATTTTGTATTATGCATTTTGTAATGTCTCCCCCTCACCACTAGAATGTTGGCTCCATGAGGTCAAAGATATAACACAGGAAAATGAGATGTCCACACTAAAACAAAGGGTTCACAAAAGCAAATAAGCAAATGCTACATGAGGCCAGGCCCAGTGACCACACAGAGTCCACAAAAAGGCCTTGACCTGGACACCCGATGGCAACCAAACCAGAACCACACATGGCCCCCCCACAGCAGCAGGTGCCCTCACCCAGTAATAAAACCAATAGCCAGGGGAGGGTGTGCAGTCTGATGCCCACCCAGGAGGACGCTTTTTTTATAGCTGCTTTATTTCCAATAAAAAGGGAAGATCCAGCTTTCTCAACTAAACAGACAATGACATGATTACATTCAAACATCTCAGGAATGCCTCCTGGAAGGGCAGGCTTTGTTTGCAGACAAAGAGACAAGACAAAGAGTTGTCGGAGCCAACTCTCCCCAGGTGACTGCAATGGGATTGCAAGCACGGTCAGTCCTGCAGTTTGAGCTCACACCTCTTCTCCAGGTCGGCCATCTCCTTGAGGACCAGGGCCACACTGTACCGCAGCTCCTGGAACTTGGCTGTGGGGATCTCAAAGCGGAATGCCGACCCATCTGAAAGCTTCAGCTGCATCAGGACACTTGGCTGCAGGGAGCGGGCCAGGGCACTGGTGGAGATTGCCACGTCCACCCTCCACCACAAGCCGGCAACATGGGGCAGCCAGGCCCCCTGCTGCCCGGCCACAGAGTTGAGGAGAAGCCGTTGGCTCCCAAACACCACACTGGCCAAGTCTGTGACCAGGTCTTGGGGGATGCAGAGCTCCTGGAGCTGGTCCTTGAAGGCGTCAGGCTTCAGGCTGGCTGGGGGCAGCCGGATGGCCTGCTGGAGCAGTGTGTTTGTGCCAGCGAGGAGGACACCCAGCCGTTCCTCCGACAGGTCTGCTCCAGCCCTGAGGCGCTGCACAGCCTCCCGGCAGTCCTCTCCCTGTAGACTGCTGACCACCAGCTTCAGCAACTTTCTGAATGTGCCCCTGTCCAGGTCTCCCAGGAGCCGGGGCATTGCTGCCACTTCTGGGGGGAGCTGGGCCCCCAGGAAACTCACCCGGCCACTGTGGCTATCACCAGGGTAATGCAGGTATGGAGCTGCAGTCCCCAAGCCAGACATTGCTGCTTCCTCCTTTTTGATCAAGCAGCCCAGAAGAAAGGTCTCAGCTGCAACTGCCAGGGGCGGGGAGAAGAGAAGTCCAGTAACTCCCATGTGCTCTGGGCCAGAAAATGAGGACTTCAAGATGCTGACAGCATGAACCACCTACGACAGCCAATGTAATGGGAGGTGCCCTGAGAGCAGGTGGCAGATGGGCCCACTTTAATCCCGGCAAGAGACGAGCTGGCAGGGAAGGGAGACAGGGTGGGCAGGAGAAGAGAACCAGAAAACAGGAGGGGACACATAAGTTCTCCAAATACATAATGGAGAAAAGAGTGAAGGAGAAGAGAAGTCCGCAGAACACAGGGATGTAACAGCCACTGCTGCTGCCAGCCACCACACTAAGCTCAGTCAGCCGTGAATCGCACGACGGCTCGGCGGGAGCCGATAAGGAAACCGAGGCTCCAACACGACTGCCCACGGACTAGAGCCCAGGCCTGTCCATGGAAAGTCCCCACGGCTTCCACAGCACAGGAGAAACCAGACACAGGCAGGCGGGAGGGGCACGTGACAAGAGGTACCGTGGCACCTGGAGAAAAGCTCGGGGTCAGTACCTGACGGTATAACGTCACGGCACATCTCAGGTGACCAAGCCACACGCACAGGACAGAGCTCGGCGGAGCACAGAAGGGTCCTCACCACACAGCGAAATGGGGCGCGGCGAAGCGCGGGGCAGCCCGGGGGCACAGGGGGTCCTCTACTGGCTTCATCGTATCGCATTGTCCCGGGAAGGCAGGGCCCCCCTCGCCCTGCCCGTCAACGACCACCCACTGCCCAAGCGCGGGTGTTCCCCAACTGCCTGGCGCCTGGCCCCCATCAGGAACTGCCTTCCACTGCCCCGGCCGCCCGCTGCTCAGACCCTGCTCCCGGGAGGACAGCGTGCTGCCCCCCGCTGACGCTCTCCTGGCCACCGGCCCCGAGGAAGCAGCTGACAGAGACCGGCCCGGTTGGAGTCGTGCCCCGTGCTCGCCGGGGAGGCCCTGGCCACCTGCCGCACGGCCGAGCGGCCGCCCAGGAGCCGCGGTCCCCGCCGCCGGGGCCCGCCCCACGCAGCCCCGGATCCGCCTCCAGAGCTTCTCGAACGGAGCGGCCAAGAAGCCATATCGCGGTCCGCTGCCTCCGCCCGGAAAGAGGGACCCCACCCCCGTGCCCCAAAGTCCGAGATGCCCCCGCACCTGCAGAGCGCCGTCTGGGGCTTACGCGGCCCCGCGAAGCTCAGCGGCGCCGCCACACCGGAAGCGGGGCCAGATGCCCGGAAGCGACCCGGAGACGCTTCCTGGCAGCTCTAGGACGCCGGGAGGACCCGGCGCTCTGTGATCCGGTCATCAGAGCAAGGCGTTTGTTCTGAAGGGGCTGAAGGCGGTCATAGCCTGCGGGATGCACCTGCAGCCATCGTTCTGCGAGGATTTCAAAGGCCCTTCACGGACGGGCGGGTCCCGGTCTCCGCTGGGGGGTCTCTGGGGTGGGACCCTCATCCACCAGGCCGGACCAGGAGGGTCCAGGAAGAAGGCCGGTGGCACAGAGCCCGGGGTCCTGGGCAGCCCCCACCTGAGGGAAGTCCAGCCTGCATCCCCCCGCGTGGCTGTGGGTGACGACGGCTGCACGACAGTGTGAATGTGCTTAACGTCTCAATTGTACATTTAAATGGGTGAATTGTATGGTATGTGAATTATACCTCAATAAAGCTGTTATTTTTAAAAGTCGGTGAAAGGGAGGCAAACAACCCAATTAAAATGAGCAGAAGATTTGAATAGATATTTCTCCAAGGAGGATATAAAATGGCTAATGAACGTGGGCAGAAATGTTGGCTGTTGTTGGCCATTAGGGAGAGGCCACAGGGAGGTGCCCTTGCATACTATTAGAAGGGTGATAAGCAAAAGACAAGGCAAGGGCTGAGTGTTTGTGTCCCCCAAAATTCATATGCTGAAACCCCAATCCCAATGTGATGGTATTTGGAAATGGGGCCTTCGGGAGGGATTTAAGTCATGAGGGTAGGGCCCCGTAAACAGGATTAGTGCCCTTTAGGAAGAGGCCACAGGGCAAGCTAGCTCCTTCCACTACGCGAGGGTGCAGCCTACAACCTGGAAGGGGGGCCTCAGCCGAACCCGACCGTGCGGGCACCCGGAGACTGTGAGACCGCCCGCCTCCAGGACTGTGAGACAGCAGCCTCTGTTGTTTGCTAGCCACCAGTCCTCGGTGCTTCGCTGTAGCCGCCCAGACCAGGCCGAAAACAGCGATGGAGAGGACGTGGGCGAGATGAAACCCTTCTGAACGGCTGGCGGGAAGGGAGACGAGAAAAGAGTTCTGCGTTATCTTAAAAAATTAGAAATACTTATATTACTCATATCGACCTTAAAAGTAAAACAGCCAGTTATTTTTTGGGAAAATGGGTTCGTTTGGTGTGAAAATTCATAAAAGGAAAGCTCATTTAGTATGGAGCCAAGCGGCCAGCAGGGGGCGCGCTGACACCCGCCGCTCCTCGGGGCCCTTTGCGTAGTACTTTCCTGCCCCGGAAGAAGATTTCCTCCTCCCGGCAGCCCAGCCAATGAGAAGCCACTATACTTCCGGCTCCCGGTTTAGTCCAACGGACTTTCAGTTGACGGCAGCGCCTCCCTTGTTCTAGGTTTGTTATCCCGAATTGCGGTTCTCTGCTGTTCCCAAATAAACCTGTTTTTGCTGGTAACCTAAGGAATAGTTTTATTTTCTATATCTGCTAGCAAGAATCTGTTCCGTTTTATAGTTCAGTAGATTGAATGGACCACAGTTTGTTTCTTGGCTGGACAACAGCGATCTTTGCAGGATTTGCCCGTCATAAGTAGATCTGCTGTGAATTTTCAGGTTACAAGTTTTCTTGTGTACATATTTTCATTTCTATTGGGTTAGGAATGAAATTGCTGAGTCAGAACAGGCGTATGTTTCATTTTATGAGAAAGTGCATGATTTTGATTTGGTTTTTTGGAGTGGTTGTATCATTTTATATTCTCATCAGAAGTTTCAAGGAGTCCCAGGTGCTCCATTTCCTTGCCAATATTTGGACCTGTCACTTTTAAACATCCATTCTGGTGGGTGTATGGTGATGCTTTTCATTTTCGTTTCCCTAATGACGAGTGACACACACTATCTCATGTGCTCATTGGACATTCATGAATCTTTGTAAAGGTATTGGTAAAATATTTTACCTATTTTTTACTGAGTGGATTGGCAATTGTTACTATTATTATAACCATTTTATTGAGGTACGATTGACATGTAAAAAGATGTATATATTTAATGTATACAACTTGATGAGTTTGGGGATAAGGATTCACCCATGAAACCTAAAGTTTCCTCCCACCCCCTTTATTATTATTTTTGTGCATGTGCAGCAAGAACACTTAACATAAGCTCTACTCTCTTAGCAAATTTTAAGTATACAATACAGTATTGTTGACTATAGGCACTACACTGTATAGCGGATCTCTAGAAATTATTTACCTTGCATAACTGCAACTTTGTACCCTTTTACCATAGTGTCCCCATTTCTCCCTCCCCCAGTCCCTGGCAACCATAGTTCTAATCTCTGTTTCTGAGTTTAGCTATTTTAGATTCCACATATAAGGGAGATGATACAGAATTTGTCTTTCTGTGTCTGGTTTATTTCACTTAGCATAATGTCCTCTAGGTTCATTCATGTTGTAACACGTGGCAAGATTTCCTTCTTTTTTGAAGCTGAATAAAATTCCATTGTGTGTATATGTGTATATATATATAAATATATATATACAATATATATAAACAACTATATAGCACATATACTTTGTATATATATATGTGAATATATGTTACATTTTCTTTATCCACTTGGTTGACACACAGTTTGCTTTCATATCTTGGCTATTGTGAACAATGCTGCAATGGACATGGGAGTGCCGATATTTCTTGGAGATCTTGCTTTCAATTCCTTTGGATAAATACCCAAAAGTGGGATTTTTAATTTTGGGGGGAATCTTCATACTGTTTTCCGTAACAGCTGTAGTTACATTCCCACCAACAATGCCCAAGGTTCTCTTTTCTCCACACCCTTGCCAACAATTGTTTTTTTTTTTAAGATTTTATTTATTTATTTATTTATTTGAGAGAAAGAGAGAACAAGTGGGGCGGGGGGGGGTGGAGCAGAGGGACAGGGACAAGCCCACTCTGCGTCAAGTGCAGACCCTGACACAGAGCTCAATCTCATGACCCTGAGATCAGGAGATCTCATACAGCTCAACAGCAAACAAAACAAGATCATGACCTGAGCCGAAACCAAGAGTCAGAAGCTTAACCAACTGAGGTACCCAGGCGCGCTGGGTTTTTTGTTTGTTTGTTGGTTGGTTGGTTTTTGGGTGGTTTTTTTGTTTTTTTTGGTTTTGTTTGTTTGTTTGTTTGTTTAGTAATAGCCACCCTAACAACTCTGAGGTTTTGATTTGCATTTCCCTGATTAGTGATGTTGAACACCGTTTCATGTACCTGTTGGTCATCTATATATCATCTTTGGAAAAATGTCTTTTCAGGCCCTTAGCCCATTTTTTAATCTAGTTATTTGGGTTTTTTTTGTTTTGTTTGCTTTGTTTTGTTTGCTGTTGAGCTGTATGAGTCCCTCACATATTTTAAATCTGAACCCCTTATCAGGTATGTGGTTTGCAAATATTCCCTCCCCCATTCCACAGGTTGCCTTGTCACTTGTTGATGGTTTCCTTTGCTGTGCAGAAGCTTTTTAGTTTGATGTAGTCCCACTTGTTTATTTTTGCTTCCCGTGCTTATGCTTTTGGTGTCATATACAAAAATTCATCAATGTCAAGGAGTTTTTCCCCTATGTTTTCTTCTAGGAGTTTTATGGTTTTGGGTCTTATGTTTAAATATTTAATCCATTTTGAGTTGATTTTTGCATATGGTGTAAGATAAGGGTCCAATTTCATTCTTTTGCATGTAGACATCCAGTCTTCCCAATGTGAAATAGTAAGAAACACACAGATATGTCTCTGTCCCGAGTTCCTGCTAATATTTAGTCTTTGACTCCACTTCAACACCAAGCTTCTGAATGCCTTGTAATTTCCAAAGTGATAGGAGTGTCTGAGTGATGGTGTCCAAAGTGATAGGAGTTTAAGGAGTGACCCTTAAAACCCTTGGAATTCCTTGGGTGATAGGAGTGTCTTTTTTAAAAGATTTATTTATTTGAGAGAGAGAGAGAGCATGCACACGAGTGGGGCGAGGTGTAGAGGGAGAGAATCCTCAAGCAGAATCCTGGCTGAGTGTGGAGCCCAACCTGGGGCTCAATCTCACGGCCTGAGATGAGATCATGACCTGAACTAAAACCAGGAGTCAGACGTTCAACTAACTGAGTCACCAGGTGCCCAGTGGAGTCTTTTTTTCTAATGAGGTGACTCTCAGTGTGCCCTTGAATGGTCTGAGTAGAAGCTTGGAATGTTCAGTCTTACTCCCTTGTCCTCCAGAGAGGGGAGAGGAACTAGAAAATAAGATAATTATCGATCATGCCCATGTGATGAAGCCTCCATAAAAATTCCCAAAATATGGGGTTCAGTGAACTTCAGGGTTGGTGAGTACTTGGAGAGGTGGGGAGAGTATCACACCTTCAGAGGGCATAGAGGACCCCATCCTCATTCCTCATCCTGTGCATCTCTTCCATCTAGCTGTTCCTGATTATACTCCTTAGAATAAACCGGTAATCTAGTAAGCAAAGTGTTTTCCTTTTTTTTTTTAAGTATTTTTTTAAAGATTTTATTTATTTATTTGACAGAGAGAGACACAGCGAGAGAGGAAACACAAGCAGGGGGAGTGGGAGAGGGAGAAGCAGGCTTCCTGCCGAGCAGGGAGCTCGATCCCAGGACCCTGGGATCATGACCTGAGCCGAAGGCAGACGCCTAAAGCCTGAGCCCCCCGGGCGTCCCAGCAGTGTTTTCCTGAGCTCTGTGAGCCACTCTAGCAGATCATCAAAACTGAGGACGGGTGGAGCCTTTGACTTATAGCCAGTTGTTCAGAACAACCTGATCTTGGCAATCGGACTCCGATGTCGGACTGAGTCCTTCACTTGTGGAGCTGCCTCTACTTCCCCAGTATGCCCTCTGTTTGCATGGGGCTGGCATGGCCATCATTACCTACACTGCAAGGCTGCCCTCTGCCCTGCTCTGACATGCCATTCTTTTTATTTTTTTATTTTTTTAAAGATTTTATTTATTTATTTGAGACAGAGAGAATGAGAGAGAGAGAGCACATGAGAGGGGGGAGGGTCAGAGGGAGAAGCAGGCTCCTCGCTGAGCAGGGAGCCCGATGCGGGACTCGATCCCGGGACTCCAGGATCATGACCTGAGCCGAAGGCAGTCGCTTAACCAACTGAGCCACCCAGGCGCCCTCTGACATGCCATTCTTATGTGGGCTTCATGTACTTCCCAAACATGTCTGTGCACAGACCCCCAATTACTGCCCCTGACTTGTATCTTTCAGACTGAAGGAAAAAGGGAAGCAAGAATTTCATTAGCAAACATTTTCATTAGCAACTTCCTGAACCCCTGAGCTCTTCCTTTCCTCACAAATAGGCAACAGATATCTTGCTTGGCAACCGTGGTGCCAGGAGAATGTTCCTAACACACCTGCAACTACAGGGACGTCATTAATTATGGGTTCCGTGGTTGAGCTCTGAAACTTATTAACATGTTTGTGCTGAGGCCATACCTCCCAGGGCTGGTCCCCACCAGCTACTGAGCATGGCAGGGACACTAAGGCAGATCCATTCCTGGAATACACAGGATCCCAAGGTGGCAGACTTGGTCTCAATAAGTTTGCTTGGGGGGCGCCTGGGTGGCTCAGTCATTAAGCGTCTGCCTTCGGCTCAGGTCATGATCCCAGGGTCCTGGGATCAAGCCCCGCATCCGGCTCCCTGCTTGGCGGGAAGCCTGCTTCTCCCTCTCCCACTCCCCCTGCTTTTGTTGCCTGTCTCGCTGTGTCTGTCTCTGTAAAATGACTAAATAAAATCTTTTTTTTTTTTTTTTTTTAGATTTTATTTATTTATTTGAGAGAGAGAATGAGATAGAGAGCATGAGAGGGGGGAGGGTCAGAGGGAGAAGCAGACTCCCTGCTGAGCAGGGAGCCCGATGCGGGACTTGATCCTGGGACTCCAGGATCATGACCTGAGCCGAAGGCAGTCGCTTAACCAACTGAGCCACCCAGGCGCCCCTAAATAAAATCTTTTAAAAAAAAATAAGTTTGCTTGGATGGCACAGGCCTGGGATGATTCCACCCAAACTTCTCCTCTCTCTGATCAGACTTGAATTGTGGTCTGACAGCTCTCCCCAACTTCCCTGACTCCCTATTTTCTCTCATACAGCTCTTTTGTAATATTTAATCCTGTCTTGGTGTCTGCGTCTTGGAGGACCCAGACTAACACAAATGAACCATACATGGGTGATCAGGAAGACATTTGGGACTGCTTTGCCCACTGTCTGGCTGGTGAGGAGGACACTGTCCTGGTTAATAGGTGGTCCCTGACACAAAATGGTGACTCATTTGCTAAGCATGTCACCTGTGGTGACCTTGCCAAATTACCCAGTGGGAGGAAATGCCATGAGAGGGGCAATGATGCAGGCATTTGGAAAATATGGGGAGAATGACAGAATGACAGAGTCCTGAGATTTTGGAGCATGGCTGTGCCATCTGCTGAAGAGAATTATATGCCATTTGAGAAACGGGTCTTGGCATATTCCTGGACCCTGGTAGGGGAAAAAAAACGCTGATTATGGGACATCAAGTGGCTCTGTGTCCATATATCCTTCCCATTATGAGGTGAGGTCTATAAGGCCTACAAAGGCATAAAGTTAGGGAGGCCCAGCAGCAATCCATTATAAAGTGGAAATGATACATCCGGGATGATGCCCAGATAGGGCCAGGGGACACAGGTAAGCTGAGTGGGTAGGTAGCCCAGTCTCCCATGTCTCTCACCCCCCAGCTCACAGCTATGACCATATCGGGGTTTCTGCATGAGCAGCTAAAGGAGGAAGGAAGGGTATGGACTTGGTTTCTAAATGGGTCAGCTCAGTACGTGGCACATGTCAAAAATGGGCGGCGGGAGGTGCACTACAGCCACACACAAGGGTGGCCTTGAAAGCCAGTGGGAGGGGAGGTCACCCAACGGGCGGAGCTGTATGCCGTGTGCCTGCTCATCCAGCCCGTGTCGAAACCCAGGTGGCTTGTGGTGAGAATATACAGATTCCCGGGCAGTGCCAGGTCTTGGCTGTCTGGTTGGGGGCCTAGAAGGAAAAGAGGGCTTGGGAACAAAGAGGTCTGGGGTAGAGGACATGGGAGTGGGCATGGGCTGTGCAGATTTTGGTATTATAGCTGAACCAGAAAGCATCCACCACAGAAGAGGCACCAAACAACTAAGAAGTCAAAAGAACTCCGGACATTAGCCAGCCACTCTGGAGCCAGTAAAGTGGGTACCTGAAAGTGACTGTGGTAACAAAAATGGGCCCTCCCCCTGCGACGGGCCTGTCTAGCAGCTGCCCCCTCTGTCCAACGTGTGGGAAACAACCTGACTACATCAGGCAGGCCGCTTCTATCCTGGAAGAGGTGGAGACCAATTCCAGGCATGAGTTTTCCTTACCTGCCCAACCTCAGCCAGTACCACCTGGGGCTTGCAGATCGCTTCATCCACAGGCACGGAATCTCACCTAGTGTGGTAACCAAATAGGGGACCCACTGCACAGTGAAGGAAGTGTGAGACCCAGTGGCTGTGTCCTGTAGCATGTTACCCAGAGGCAGCTGGCCTCACAGAATACTGGACTGGCCTTCTGATAGGTCAGGTGAAGCATAAGTTTGGAGAAATCACCATCCTTTGGGACACGTGCATTAAATCATACTTTGTGCTTCAACATAAAGATCACATGGGTCTGGGAATCTAAGCGCTGAAGCAGGAGTGGTCCTACTCACCATAACTCCCCATTTTCCACTGGGGCTTTGTACTTCGGAAGCCCACAGTTCTGGATTTTGCAGAATTGGATGCCCTGGTCTCCAAGAGGATGCAGCAAGGGTCCCCCTGAACAAGCTCTCACTGCCGCCAGGGCAATTTTGACTGGCAGGAGTAATTGGATCGTGATCACCAGGGGGCTGGGCTACAGTTATACAAAGGAGGCAGGGAGGAATGCGTCCGGACCCAGATTGTTTTTTGGGGCATCTCCTGGTTACCCCCTGTCCCACAATAATTGTAAACAAACACAATGGCAGCCCAGCTAAGAAGGGTGCAAGTGTAAGGGGCTCAGACCCTTCTGAATGAAGGTTTGCATCACATCACCAGGTGAGCCAAGACCTACCATGTTGACAAGAGAGGGTGGGGGGACTTTACAGTGGATAATGGAGAGGAGAGTGAGAGCTTGTTGCCATGAGATCAACTTCAGTGCTGGGAGTCTGTTCATCCCACTGACCTGAGTTTCATCTCAGGAAGAAAGACCGTTGGAGAGCATGGATCTCTGAACTGATAGTGACAACTACAGAGTACAAGGGGTGGACAGTGGTGGTCATGAGAAGGCACCTTGCAGACCTCCCACTGTAGGAAACGGAACTAAGGTCGTAAAATTCATTGCTCAGTGTGCGGAGTCAGTGCTGAGGCAACGATTCCTGCAGGCTGCTCCCTGCCGACAACTGAGTGCCGCAGGAACAATAGGCACTGTCTGGGGGTGACTGGGACTCCTTTGACAGCTGGCTTTGGTTCAAGGACTCCCTGACAGCTTTGCTGACCCTTCTTTAGACTGCTTGGCAGCCTGGAATGCTTTCACCCAAACTTCTCTTTTTCACTCTGGGTAAAATTTGCATTGTCCTGATTCCCTCCCTGTTTTCTCTTACACAGATATTTCTCCTAGGAATATCCTTGCATGTTTATTCTCATCTCGGCACCTGCTTCCTGGAGCACCTTAACTAACATAGGAACCTAAGTTTTCCTATCATCTTTACCCCAACCACTTGGATGGAAGCTGTTTCATTCTTCTCAACTGACTTCCTCAGTTAATGCCTTATATGCACCTGATGACAGAACTCTTTTGACAACACTCAGGGCCCCTTTTCTCTTGGGCTTCCCTGGAACGCTGAGCCCACATTTCCCTGGGCTAGAGTTCCTCCTATTGCCTAGGGCATCCTTCTGATGGCCTGCCAATTACTTCTGTGGGGTATAGAGCTGCCACTTCTACCCCTCCTGGCTTGCTATCGGGAGCCACCAACCAGTGTTTAGGTCATACGTTAGAATGCTCACGTTGTGGGGTGCCTGGGTGGCTCAGTCAGTTGAGCGTCTGACTTTTGGTTTCAGCTCAGGTCATGATCTCAGGGTCCTGGGATGGAGCCCCGCATTAGGCACCGCGCTCAGCACAGTTTCTTCTCGAGATTCTCTCTCCCTCCCCCTCTGCCTCTCCTGCTTGTGTTCTTGCTCTCTTTCTAAAATAAATAAATAAACCTTAAAAAAAATGTTCACATTGTATCAATTTCCATGTTATGTCTCCAGGAGGATGTCCCAGATCTGCTTAACTTGAATCTCTGTTAATTGTCAATAAGACAAGGTTTATACAAACTACTTTGAATCCTCTAAGTGTAAAAACAAGATTTTCCTGAGATCTTTCCAACACTCTGAGTATTTTTGCAGTGAGGTAAAGACTGACATGGAATGGCTGAGAGCTTCAGTTGAAGTCTTATCTGCATTTCCAAAATTAACGATAATCCCTTAAGCATGCAATATCTGATGGAGACATTGTCTTGGTTTCTCTCCAGTATGAAGTGTAGCTATAAGAAAACATGTGGTTCCCAACTATAGGCTTTCCCATATCTGTTGTGTATATGCAGCTCCTGTCTAGAATAAATGTGACATTTAATAAAGTTTGAAACATGAGTGGTATTCACATGTAATGCATCAACAGAACTTTTTACATCAGGGTGAATTTTATTTTATGTAGAGTAAGATATGAACTCTGAATAAAGGTTTTCTACATTCATTACATTTATTTGTAGGGTCTTTTTCCAGTGTGAACTCTCGATGGTGAATAAGTAGTGAACGCTGACAGAAAGCTTTTCTACATTCATTACATTTGCACTGTTTCTCTCCAGGGTGAACCCTCCGGTGTGGTGTAAGTTGGGAGCTCTGGCTGAAGGTTTTCCACACACCACACACATAGGGTCTGCCCCTGTCTTTGTTGCTGAATATGCAGTGAGTTTTGAATGAAGGCTTTCCCACATGTACTGCATTTACTGGGCTTCTCTCCAGTGTTAAGTCACTGATGTTGAATAAGATGTGAGCCCCAACTAAAGGATTTCCCACATTCACTACCTTGCAGGGTTTCACTCCAGTGTGAGGTCTATAATGTAGAGCAAGATGTAAATTTTGAGTGAAGGTTTCCCCACACTCTGCATGAGTAAGGCCTCTCTCCGGCATGAATTCTCTGATGTCTACTAAAGAGCGATCTCTGACTGAAAGCATTTCCATATTCATTGCATTCACAGGGTTTCTCCCCAGTATGATTCTTTGATATGGAATAAGTTGTGATTTCTGACTGAAGGCTTTCCCACATTCTTTACAACCATAAGATTCTTCTACTGAATGAATTTTCCCATGCTGAAGATGACCACAGGGTTTCCTACATTCTTCATGCTTAAATGGCTTCTCTCCAGCGTGAGTTCTCTGGTGTTAAGTTGTGGGTTAAGACTGACTGCTTTTCCATATTTATTACACCCCTAAAGGTTCCCTTCACTATGAATTAGCTGATGTTAAGTAAGGCATGAGCTACAAAGGCTTTCAAACATTTATTACATTTATATGGTTTTTCTCCAGTGTGAATTTTTTTTTTTTTTTTGACCTCTAAGATTGACTAAGATCTTTCCCACATTCAGGGCACCTGTGGGACTTTTTTCTAGTATGAATTTGCTGATGTAGAATAAGATCTGAATTGTATTAAAGCTTTGGCCACATTCATCGCATCTATGGGCTTTGTCTTCTCTGGGATGTTTCTCACTGAAGTTTTCTTCTAATTCATAAAATTCCTGGTCACTCTGCCACATTGTTTTGTCCTGTGACATGATCATTTCACTAAAGCTTTTCTCCCAAGTTAGGGATTTCCTCAAAGCAGCCCCTTTGGCATTTTCCTGACGGTTGTCTGATACATCTTCATCTTCCTTAGGTCTTGGCAGGAAATTCTGAAGGAGTATTTCTAATACTCCACAGGCGGCTATGTATGAAATCTTTAAAAGTAATAGTTCATTCTCAATCCCCATTAAGGGATCTGGAAGAAAGAAGAGGAACAAAGATGCAAATATGACCACCACTGTGCAGGCACTGAGGAGTCATGTTTCAGCACCTGTTGGTGCCCATCTCCAGGGACTGTGCTGGTTGGAAGTGGCGATGGAGCTGGAGACAGGAGTATGCCATGAACAGGACCAGGATGGGGGGATTTAACTATGAGGCCTGGAAAGAAAGAAGTGGCAGAGACAACCTGGGAGTCCACAGGCGTGAAGTGAAGGGATAGAACAAAGGAGCATCAGATTGTGAAAGGCCTGAATGTGTGAGAGAGAAATTACAATCCTGCAAGTTGTCACTGGACCAACCTCCCAAGTAACTCAGAGACACAGGACCTGCCTCCCCTTCTAGCGCCTGGGGCAGAACCTCTCCATCAGATAATCTTGTTTCACTACCTGGTCATGGCCAAATCTTTCCCTAGCTCCCACCCAACCCCTCACAAAGGCTCAAGGCTGGCTTCCCAAGTTCCCAGGGACACCCTTTGTGTTTCAGGTGGGTCCCTCCCTTGGGACCCTTGATGTCTTCCCTTCACTTGTTCTCTCCCACAATTGTCTGTTCCCTCAGGTGTCTCTGTTCTTCCAAGTTATGCTCCTAATGTGTCCCACTACTGTTTTCTCCAGAACTGGCTTCTCACCTGGGCAGGAACCTCTCTACATCTCTGTAGTCTGTCTCTGGCACATCCAGCAGCCATGGCTCTTCTCCTCTCCCCAGCTGGGAAATCACATTTGGGGTCTGGAAACTCTGCTGGTGGGAAAGGAGATAGAACACGAGCATTTATGCTGAGAACCAAAGCCTATGATCTACAGGGAGCAAGTCAAGAGAGAGAAAAAGAGAGGCTCAGCTGGACCAGGTGGGAAGGTCCAAGGTGGGGGAGTAATCAGGGCCTCTAAAGACAAGACTGTGTCCATGGTGGGGAGGAGGAGGGAGGAGAGAGGGAAGAAGGAGAGTGTAAGGGGGTTAAGGGGGTTCAGACACTGGGCATACAGTAGCCTGCTGGGGACACAGGCAAATTCCTGCCAAACACAAGTGGAATTCCCATGGACTGGTGTAAAATCTACAGGGAACTTGGGGGTGAAGGCTACTTCAGGTCAAGCCTCCCCATGGAGCTCAGGCCACCACCTGGGAAAAGGGCAGAAGGTCCTGTTTCTAGGTCTAGAAAAGTTGTGGATACCACAGCTCACTTAAATGCTCCAGAAACTTCACAACCCTGCAGCGGGGTGCGGGAAGGGAGGAATGCTTACTCAGCCGGATTATGTTCCCATAATTCTCCAGCATCACATCTTTGTAGAGATTCTTTGGTGAACACCTAGATGCATCCATTCATTCCTTGTGAAATACACAGCCACATCCTCAAATGTCACTGAGCCCTGAAACAACATGTCCCCACAGCTCTAAGGACCTTGCTAGTTGACGGTGCTCCAGAGTGGCCCCTTCTTGGAAGGGGGTGTGGCAGGAGTTCCTTCCAACTGGGAAGCTCCGTTCAACTGGCTGAAATGACTGTGGAGAAGGGAAGTTGGCTCCCCATTATCTTACAAGGACAAACACCCGGTTATACCTCTCCCCAGCAGGAAGGAAGGGGTCCTCTTGTGATAACTTAGAGGGTAGGTATGGGTTTATTTACCAGATCTTGGGCTGTGAAAAGAATTCATTGCTCTCAAGAAGTGGTAGAAGTTTAAAATGTTGCCAGGGTCAAGAAGGGCAAATAAATATGGTTATGGTTTTGTTCCTAACCTTCTGAACCCTCCTCAGGCCCCTCAATTCCCTGCTAGAAGTCCATCGGGTGTTCCCCGACCACCACTCAAGCCAGAGTGATTTAGTCCCTCAGCTTCAAGGAAAGGGCCAGACCCCCAGCCCCACAATACCAGCGCCCCAGGGCCCAGACCGCAGGAGGCCATGAGGTCCCCATGTAAGCCTGAAACTTGGGAAGAGGCCAGGGGCTGCTGTGCTACACCTCTCTCGCTGTGTCTCTGTCAAATAAATAAAATCTTAAAAACAAAAAACAAAAAACAATGATGGCATCTTCAATGGTATAATCCTTCCAGGTTTTCACGTTGAGTTCATATTGGGGTTCTCTTCCATAGTGTTGACAATCCTTGCCATAGAGTACCATGTATAATGAGCCTTAAAGGTCCTCATGACCCCCTGATCTAGAGCCTATGTTAGAGACACTGTGTTTGGGGGCAAGTAGACCACTTTGATACCTTCAGTGTTGAACTCATGGGGTTCTGGGTGGCCAGGGGCATGGTCCGATATGAAAAGAACTTTAAGAGGCAGTCGCTTGGGGCGCCTGGGTGGCTCAGTTGGTTAAAGATACGACTCTTGATCTCAGCTCAGGTCTTGATCTCCGGGTCCTGATTTCAGGTCCTACACTGGACTCCACAGTAGTAAGCAGTTGTTACTGGCAAGGTGTTTACTGACTTCACAAAGCATGGATGGAACCAATCCACAAAATGGGTTCTCATCCAGGCCTTCTTGTACAACCAAAAGACTGGGAGCTGGTGATTATCTTTTCCCCTCAAGGCTTGGGAGTTAGCAGATTTATAGATAAGGACAGTCCTGATGTTAAACCAGATTGGATTTGCACAAAGCGGTAGAGTTAGCCTTGCCCTTCCTGCCTTAAATCCTGGTGCTTGCTTCTTTTCCTTATCAATAAATGTTCTTTGTGGCATTTCTTTTTTCTGAACAGGCTTGAAAAACCTGTTCAGGCAGATATCCTTTCTCAATGATTTTTTAGGAGATTTTTATTTATTTATTTATTTGACAGAGAGAGAGAGAACAAGCAGAGGGAGCAGCAGAGGGAGAGGGAGAAGCGGGCTCTCTGCTGAGCAGGGAGCCCGACGCAGGGCTCAATCCCAGGACCCTGGGATCATGACCTGAGCCGAAGGCAGACTCTCAACCGACTGAGCCACCCGGGCGCCCCTCTCAATGATTTTCTTAATGGCATCTAAGAACCATCTGCTGCTTCCTTTGTAGAAGCTGCTTCTCCTGTTATCTTGACATTTTTTATGCCAAACCTCCTTCTAAAATTGTCAAACCACCCTTTGCTGGCATTAAATTCTCCAGCTTTAGATCCTTCAGCTTCCTTTTACATTAAGTTGTCACCGAGTGACATGGATTTTTCTCAAATTATATCAGAGTCTATAGGTATGACTTACAGCAATCTTGCACCCACATAAAAACTGCATTTTCAATATGAGATTTAAAAAAAGGTATTTCAGGGGCGCCTGGGTGGCTCAGTCGTTAAGCGTCTGCCTTCGGCTCAGGTCATGATGCCAGGGTCCTGGGATCGAGCCCCGCATCGGGCTCCCTGCTCCACGGGAAGCCTGTTTCTCCCTCTCCCACTCCCCCTGCTTGTATTCCCTCTCTCGCTGTGTCTCTCTCTGTCAAATAAATAAATAAAATCTTTAAAATAAATAAATAAATAAATAAAGATATTTCATAAAAATTGCAAGATTTTCACTCCTTCTGGCATAGTTGCAGCAACAGCTCCATGAATTTCCATCTCTCTCTCTCTCTCTTTTTTAATATTTTATTTATTTATTTGAAAGAGAGAGACAGAACACAACCAGGGGGAGAGGCAGAGGGAGAGGGAGAAGCAGGCTTCCCACCGAGCAGAGAGTCCGACATGGGGCTCGATCCCAGGACCCTGGGATCATGGCCTGAGCCGAAGGCAGACGCTTAACCATCTGAGCCACCCAGGCGCCCCTCTCTCTCTCTTTTTAAAGTAAGCAGTATGTCCAGTGTGGGGCTTGAACACACAACCCTGCGATCAAGAGTCACATGCTCTACTGACTGGGCCAGCCAGACACCCCCCCCCCTTTTCTCTTTTTAATGTGGTCCTTAGGCTGGACTCATTTATTTGAATGACTCATTTATTTGAGTCCAGCATAAGGTGGACTTTGAAATGGTGGGCAACTGCAGCTGCAGACCTCAATCTACAGCGCATATCAAGCAATTCAACTTTTTCTTGTAACATCGTGATTTTCTTTTTTCCGCTTCTTGGGAGCACATTTAGCATTATTCATTAGTGGCAGTTCATATGGGTCCCATAGTGTTATTGAAGGTTTATAGTGTTACACTAAATACAATGAGAAATACATGAGAACCATGGGAGATCACCTTTTGTTGTGATACACAATTTACTAGAGAGACGATATGCTGATATAGGGTGATTAATGTCGCATGGTGTTTTCAACGGGTCCTGGAAACACAAGCTTACCACAACAGCAACAGGAGGTGGCCAATATTTATCAGAGTAGTACGGTATGTACTGTTAAAAAATAAAATTCAACCAAGTAAATTTGAAGATCTAATTGGCTTTATTAGGTGATTCATGAATCAAGCATGCAGCAAGTAGAGCGAAGCTCCAAAGGGTTACAGAAAGGGAGAGGATTTTGAAAGCAGAACAGGGAAGTCATGAACAGAAAAAAAGGATTATTTTAGGTTAGGTCACCTTCATTTGGGGACAAAAAGTTCTTAGTACGTGGATTATCTCACCTTCCTTTGGGGGATGGAAAGACCCATGTGACAGATTACCTTATTGGTGCTGACCAGAAAATTTCTGAATTAGACTAGATTTCTGTGACAGGGTGACAATGCAATTAGGTTAGGTATTGAGCCCCAGTTCGGGGACTGGGCCTAAGATGTCATTTTGGGCCTGTAGCTTTCTTTTTATTAGTACTGCAGTAAATTTTATGCAGTTATGACTTAATACTGCATCTTTAGATTGCTTACATTTCTCCTGACTACGAATGGCACCATGTATGGTCTGTGAGTATTTGTGTGCATAAGTTTTGACAAATTTTAACTTTTTATAATAGATTTGTGTATATTTTATGGTAGCAAATGATAAAATAGACTAGTACTTACATATATTTTATACATTCCTGACATACCTAACATTTAAAATTTTTTGATATTTCTAGGCTACACAATTTGCCAAGTTTTTCCTAATTGTCACAGATCTCCAAAAAATTTTCTAATACATCTATTGAAAAAAAAAATCCGTGTATAAGTAGACCCGCACAGTTCATGCCCGTGTTGTTTAGGGGTCAACTGTATATATATTGTGAAACTGAATAATGCAGACTCCAAGAAGATGGCGTTCGGAGGCCAGCAGAGGGCGCTCACCACTCCTTGCCGCCGTGTGGAGACCCAGCAAAAAAGATTACACCTTGCAAGTAGATACCACTTTGTATCCCCTTTCCTCTATAAAAGAGCTTTGCTTTCCTTTGCTCTGCGGACTTGCCTAGAGTTTTGCTTTAGCTTGCTTATCCTGAATTACAGTTCTCTGCTATTACTAAATAAACCCATTTTGCTGGCAAAATAACTGGCAGTTTTATTTTTAAAGTTAACAGTATTGTTATTTGTAATCTCTTACTTAACAGAATGTAATTTCCTTTTTGCCTTGGTAATGATTTGCATTTCAATGGTTTCATCTGATGTTAAATTTCCATCTTGGTTTTATTTTGGATCATTTCTATCTCTAACATATTTTTCCATACTTTAATTTTATCCATTATATAAATACTTTCACCTATGTTTGGCAGGAGGTGGGGAAGGAGAATGGAAACACACTAGTAGGTCTACATCTTTTTCTGGGAAACTTTCATTCACCCTCTCACTTCCTAGCTTACACTTACCTAGAATGGTGAAGGGCAAAGGATTATGGGGCAGTCTTTGGCCACCTCCTAGAAGCCCTGAAAATAGGTGTTTGCACCTTTCTAGGATATGTGGACATGTAATATCTGCTGTCCTTAGCCAAAATACTGACATCCTATTGTGTTACATGCAGATGACAAACAAAGTCACATCCTCTGAGCCCAAACTTGCACATCCAGTGCTCCCATCAATAAAAGCAACTCAGACTCAACATGTTGGACTGGATGATCCTCACAGGGCAACCAGATGACAACAGAAAAAAGTACACTGGAGTCAGCAACCAGTGACCTAAAAGCGATGTGTTCCACGGAATTGGAGGACGAGAAGAGAAGGAGATAAAAGGTGCAGGCAGGCCTTTCGAGCAGCACAGTCAGCAGGGAGTCTGAGGGGGATGTGGGGTTAAAGGAGTCTTTTTTTTTTTTTTCTTTTGTAATGAAAAATATCAGAGTGTATTTGTATGCTCATGGAAATAATTAAATAGAGAAAGACAAACATGATTAAGAGAGGAGATAGCGAAGCAGAATCTTTGAGAATTCAAGAGGGAGTGGGTTCCAGCTTACCAGGGGAGGGGCCGCCTTAGGTAGGAGCAGGGAAATAATGCTTGCACATTATCAGGAGGGAAGGTGAAGGGCAGGGGATGGACGTGTGTGGTCCTTTGGGTTTGGTGATAAGAAGAGTTTTGGTCCATCTGGGTGGCTCAGCTAGAGAGGCCTGAGAAGTTCTGTTGGTCACTTGGAGAGTGAGAGACTTACCCTACTGGAGAAAATCACAATATTGCAAGGAAGTGTGAAGTACTCATCTTAAGTTTCAGGTGAAGCCAGCCAGCCTGGTTGTGTGAGGTTCCTGCAGCGGTCATGATGGGGCATGGCTGAGGTCACCCGCGGTGGGTTTTCTCAGGTGCCCACGGTGGAGAGGGAGCTTAGAAGCAAGCAGCGGAGACCACCTGCCCAGGGTATGGGTGTGCAGTGTGCGGACGGCCCAAACGGGGGCTGCGAGCGCGGCGAGCTAGTCCCGGCCCGCGCGCTCCCGAGAAGCACGCCAGCAGGGGCTTCGGCCGTGGGGGCAGCCCCGGGAAGAGCAGCCGAGGACGTCCGGGGGAGCGTGCAGCCCTCCGCGGTTCCTTGCGGGCGGGATGCAGGGCGTGGCCACGGGCTGCGCCGTGTGGGGTTCCGTGTGCTGCTGTGGGAGTTTCAGGCTGTTTAGCTTCCAAATGGAGTCAAGTACAACTTTCAGAAATGGATAGAGGTAATAATGGTTTCTAAAAGCTTGAAGAACAAGTAGACGCGTTAGAAGCTGCTGAAGAGAGCGCTCGTGAGATGAGGCTGAGCAACGCCAAGCGGTAAGAATGACAGCGAAATGATGGGAAAAAATAGACTGTCCAACCTGATTAACAAAGTATGAGAGAGACTACGAGAACGGGAACCAATATTTTAAGAGATAATGGCCGATAACTTTCCAGAATCCAGGAAAAGGGAAATCTGAGATTCAGGGGTAAGTGACACCAAATCCACACTGGGACGTCTGAAACGGTAACTGCACCAGCGGAGGGCGATGAGGAGCTCCAGGGCGATGGGATAGGAGAGGTCGGCCCGGGTGCGGACCGAGGGACGGGAAGGAGAGCTTCGGCGGCACCTGCGGCGTGGACGCCCGGCTCGGCCAGCCCCACCCCCGGGGTTCTCAGAGACCGCGCGCGGTCCCGCGCCCGCCTTGTGGGCGGAGCCCCCAGGACCGCGCTCCCGGCTCCCGGCAGGCCGCGCGCTCCGTGGGCCGGATTCCGGCTCCCGGCATGCCACACGCCGGCGCACGCGCACCGGGTTCTTGGTGGCGCCCCCTGGCGGCGGGAGCGGCGAGGGGCGGGGCCGGGGCCGGAGGCGGGGGGTTGCGCTGGTGACGGGAGGACGCGCGGCTGCGGCGCACTGGGCTGGCGGCGGCAGCGGCGGCAGCGGCGCAGGACGCGGACGGAGCGGGCTGCTGCTGCTGCTGCTGCGGCGGCGGCCGCGGGAGAGCCGCAGAGAGCTTGGGCGCGGCGCGCGGGCCGACATGAGGGGCTGTGGTGGCGCGGCCCGCGAGCAGCCGGCGGGTGAGAGCGCGGGCGGTGGGCGGTGCGGGCCAGGAAGATGGCGGAGAGGCCGGCTCTGCGGCCCCCGCCCGGCCTCGAGGAGGTCCCCGGGCCGGCCGTGCGGAGATCCGTGCCCGCGGGGATCGAGGGGGCGGACGGGGCCGCAGCGGGGGCGGGGCGGGGAGGGCGCGTGGGTGTGCCGGACTGGGCGGGGGCACGGGGCGCAAGGGGCCAAGGCCGCGCGGGGGCAGGGTGTGAGGTGGGTGTGAATGTGCCTGGCCCGAGGGTGGGCGTGCGTGCGAGTGTGCCCGGCCATGGGTGAGTGTGGGTGTGAGTGTACCTGGCTCAAGGGTGACTGTGAGGATGCCCCGCTGAGGGTGCGCGTGAGTGTCCGCGGCCGTGGGTGGGTGGGTGTGAGTGTGCCCGGCCCGAAGGCGGGCGTGAGTGGAGTGCAAGGGCTGAGTGTGGGGCGTCGGCGCGGTTTGCAGGGCTCGGTCAGGGCGGGGTGCGGGGGCGCTTTGTCCGCGCGCGGGGAGTCCGGACGCGCGTCTCTGGGTCGGGCCGTGGCCGCAAGGCCTCGCGGACCTGGCCTCTGCAGCACCGCGGGCTGGGGCGCTCCGGGGCGCAGCCCTCCGGGAGCTGGAATTCCCTCTGCTGCTTCCCGGTTGCGGGAGTGGTGTGGGTGGAGACAGTGTTCCGTGCCGAGGGCCGCGAGTGAGGCCGGCTGTGCATCTTGTGGGTCAGGACGTCTTTTATTTTAAAATGTGCAACGGGCTGCGAGGCCGCGGCAGCTGTGGGTGTGTTACGTGCTGCTCCCACCAGCAGCTGCTGTGGGCGCTGCGCAACCTTCAACAGCAAAAATGCAGCGCCCTCCCCCCCACCCCACCCCGGCCTCCGTTCGGTGTGGTTGGGTTTAGCCAAACCTCCAGTGACCTCTGCAGAAACCTACAGTTGCAAGGCTTCGTGTTCCTCCCCTGGCGTAGACAATAGGAGATTTGTCTTTGAAGCTAGTGAGGGGAATTAAACCCTGTGGGTCCAGGGTGCCTCTGTAAACAGCAGGTGGTTCCCGGTCAGCGGCTCCCCTTTCACAATGAGCTAGGTGTGTTTCTCCTCGCTGGGGGAGGGGAAGGAGATTTGATAGGAGGTGTGACTGTAAAACAGGGAGACTCGTTTCATAAGGCGTCCTGGGCGCAGACTTGGTGACCCTCAAAGGCTTGCTCGCTGAATGAGCAGAGGCCAGTCGGTCTCTCTGCACGTTGTCTAGTGAGCTGTCTTGCCAAGAAGCTGGAGAACAGAGTGAAGAGGGCGGGTCCCGGAGCCAGACTGCCTGCCTTTGAGTCCTGACTCCTCTGCTTATGGCTTTGTACTCTGTGCCTTTGGTTTCTCACCTGTAAAATGGGACACCAGTAATATTGGCTTCCTAGGGTTGCTTGTGAGGACTCAGTGAGTGAACACTCAAACATCGTGTCAGGTGCAGTGTAAGTGTTAGGGGTCACCACTGCCAGATCTGGTTTCCAGGGCCCCCGCCGCTTGTCTGCTGGCTCTGCAGTTTTCTACCAGAGTCACCGTCCTGGGTTTACATTAACTTCAAGTCTTTGATTCTATTTTCTTACACAAGCAAGCTGGGATCATATATGGAAAAACCAAGTCTTTTTATAAAGGTAAATGAGGAACAGATCTTATGTACTTAGATACATTATATATCAAGAAAGCTGCTAATGAGCCACTCTAGAATCCTGTAGTACTTATTGTCCTTGGGGTTAGGTAGGATTGTTGCAGACAGCAATGAGATTTAGAGCAGTTCTTGGGTAATTCTCCAAATTAAACCACTGAAGCTATTGTTGTTATACTTCACTTAACAGTGTTATCCTTGGAATAGGAAAGATAAGTTATCAACAAACTTAAATGATGGTGAAGACATAAGCAACAGACTGAGAACTTGGAATTACCAGTTCTGTAACATGCTGTCTTGCTAAGCTGTGGGAAGAAATAAGATTTAACTTGCTTCAGAGCAAAGCAGGAAGAGTCCTCATTTTCCAAGGAGATGATTCTCTTTCTCAGATCTAGGGAGAGTATCTTAGACTTACCCTAGATAACTACATCTCATCTCCTTTAAATCTGTGACACTAAGACTTGGGGGTAATCCTTCTCCTTTAAAGTAGAGTCTTTGGGCATTTGTGGAGTTTAAGGTGAGAAGGTTTAATGTTCAGAACAGATGGTGATGAAACAGCTTATGTGAGCAAAATTTAAAATATCTAAAGATAGATTTAAAAATGTCCATCCCAGCCTTTTCTCCTGCATGTGTGCTGGGGTGGGCTGCCCCCCCCCCCAAGGGAAAAAAAAGAGCCTGCCTCATGCTCTGTCTGGATGGTCTCACCCAGGGCAAGGGTGCCATCCAGACTTCTTCCCTCAGCCTCAGACTTTGCAGCCAGCCTTCGGATGCAAAAGCCCTTTAGGCTTCTCAGACTCTATTTCTGACCTCAGCCCTTTGGTGCCTTAGGACCATCATCTGGTTGTTTGCTACCTGGAAGAGCTTGGTGCCCTGGGTCCTCCCCCAGCTACATCTGTTCGCTGCAGATCCTGCTCATTGTACCTCCTGAGTAGTTACCAAATTTATCCTTCCTCAAATTTATGGTCCAGGGCCTGTGCCCTTTTGCATTACAGCTGTGCCTTCTGGGTGGGCTCCCTCCCTTCTGTCTTCCACATAGCTGCTCAGGTGGTGTAGTGCAGAGCAGTGGTTCTCACCCAGAGGTCATTCATCTGGAGAAGTTTTTGGTTGTTCCAACTTGGAGGGGGTGGGTGCTACTGGCACTGGAAGTGTGGAGGCTGGGGATGCTGCTCAGCATCCTGTGATGTACCGGACAGTCCCACGGCCACTATGCCACGCTTAAGAGCAGGCCCAGAGCATGTCCAGCTGGTTGCTCCCCTGCCCTGCACTCCTCCCTGGCCTCACATGCCCCTTAGACCGCTCTTTCTTTCCTGTGTGCTTGACTAGCACTCTGCTCTCCGGTGACACCAGCCAAGCCCTTGGTACAAAGGCCAAGCCCTGCTCCATGTTCCCCGCTCCCCCCAAAACAAGCAGAGCTTGAGTGGCCCCTTCATCTCCTTTACCCTCAATGGGGCTTGCCCCAGGAGGATCCTGTCCTGATCCCTCCCTTCCCACAGCAACTTCTGCGCCCCACGGTGTTCTGAGCCGTGCCTTTGGTCACTGCACAAACGAGAGTTGTCTCGCCTCTGCACCGGGAGGTCTTTGAGGGCAAAAGAGACCTTTGTATTCTCAGTGTCTGTTTGCAACATTTTCTTAGGGCATTGACCTCAGTAGAGATGTTGGATTTGGGTAGGTTTCACCCCAGAGGAGGATTAACACAGCAGTGGGAGCAGCTCCCTTATTTGTTTCCTCCATTTTGGCTGCTTACAACTACCCAGGGCCTCTCTTGTCTCTTGCTTTCTTAAGTATAATTTTTTATTCTCACAGATTCTCTTTATTTTTGCTTCCTAAAGGGTTAAAAAAATTTCTTTTGGAATACAACATAGTCACATTCACAGTTGGAGAACAGTGCACTGTGTGGCTTCTGTCCTGTTTTTACCCCAGGAGCCTGGTTCCCCGGAGGCACATACCGTATCTCCTTCTAGAAATACTTTGTAAGCAATTTCTTTTTTTCCTACCCTTTTCAAAAAGTTCCTGAACCTTGCCTTTTTTTAACTAAATATGTTTGGGAAGTCATCCCATATCAGTGCATTTCCTAGTTCATTCCTTTTCATGGCTGCGTTCGTGTTTGGCTCTCTAGAGGTGCTGTGATTTATCTAACTAGGCCCTACTGCTGAATACTGTGCTTTGTGCGGTTACAAATAGGTTTGCAGGTACAGAGTTTGGTGATGTGAGAATGTGCCTGTAGGGCCTATCCCTGGAAATAGCACTTCTTTCCTTAATCACTATTTATTCCATTAGATCAGGTTTTGCTCTTGCTTTTTCATGTCTTTAACTCTGCACTTCCTTTGGTCATTTATTTCTCCCAATTACCTATATCTTAAATAATATGGTATGATCAGATTAAATGAGTTTCTCAGTTGGTAATTGGCTTATTTTTCGTGTGTTTTTATGGGTAAGAGTGACTAGAACACCTTCACGCAAGCACCTGGACACAGATGTTCACAGCAGCAGCTATTCATGATAGCCAAAAACTGGAAACAACCCACATGTCCATCAACACATGAATGGATAAACAAAATATGGTCTGGCCATGCAATGGAATATTATTTGGCAATAAAAATAAATGAAGTACTGATTCATGCCACAACATGGGTGGATCTTGAAACATTGTGCTAAGTGAAAGAAGCCAGACACAGAAGTCCACATGCTGTATGATTTCATTTGTATGAAGTGTCCCGAATAGGCAAATCCATAGGTAGAAAGTAGATTAGTGTTTACCAGAGCCTGGGGGTTACAGATGAGAGATACGGGGTTATTTGGGGGATAAGGAAAGTAACCTGTAAATGCCTGTGGAGAAGGCTGTGCATGTCTGTGAATATATTAATATCAGTAGATTGTACGCTTTAAATGGGTGAATTGTATGGTATGTGAATTATATCTCAATGAAGTTGTTACACACAAGGGTGACTAGGATTTTTCAGGCGGGAGCATTCCAGGGTGGGAGCCCCCAGAGAATCTTGGTGTAGACACAGTCCTAGGGTTGTGGGGAGCAGTCCAGTGGGCAGCACGGGGAGTGATAAATCCCTGATGGGTGTCTGAGCTGCCTGGCACAGCTGGAGCAGCTCTGGGCTTTGACTCAATCCCTGACCAGTACAACTGATCACAGATAACTTGCTTAACATCTAAGCCTGGGCTTTTGTGTGCAGATTAGATGATGTCTGTCCTGCTGCAGCATGACTGAGTCCTGGAGGGTCCTGTAAATTACTGAGTGTTCTATGTGTATAAGGTTTTAAAAAATTCGTTTTGGGGCGCCTGGGTGGCTCAGTCGTTAAGCATCTGCCTTCGGCTCAGGTCATGGTCCCAGGGTCCTGGGATCCAGCCCCACATCGGGCTCCCTGCTCAGCGGGAAGCCTGCTTCTCCCTCTCCCCACTCCCCCTGCTTGTGTTCCCTTTCTCTCTGTGTCTCTCTGTCAAATGAATAAATAAAATCTTTAAAAATAAATAAATAAATAAATAAATAAATAAATAAATAAAATTTTTAAAAAAAGAAAAGAAAAAATTCATTTTAACACCAAGAGGCTGATGAGTCAGCAGAGCCCGTTTTCTGTCCTCGGGTACACTGGCTGAAGACAAGCCAGACCCCAAGTGTTCTGGCTGCAGGGTTAACCAGTCACCCCAGCTTGAAACCCTCACTGACAGCCAGGCCTGAAAGCCCTCATCTGGCTTCTGGTGTTCCAGCTGATGTTCCTTTTTGACTGTGTGTCTTTGTCTATCTTGCTTCCTCTCTTGGTCTTTTCCCCCCCCCCACATTCACATAACTTTTTTATAGTGTATTATTAAGAATTACTCTAGTTTATTATTATTGTTGTTAATCTCTTACTGTGCCCAGTTTATGGATTAAACTTTATCACAGGTATGTATGTATAGGAAAAAACATGGTATATGTAGAGTTGGGTATTATCTGGGGTTTCAGACATCTGCTGGGGGTCTGGAGCATGTCTCCGTGGATAAGGGCGGATGCCTGTAACCCTTCCAGTGGTACAGTGACCACCACGCATCATCCCAAGCCCTTTGCATGTATCAGTTCCCCCGTCCTCACAGCAGTCCACCGAGGCCCTCCTCATCACCCCCATTTTACAGATGACAAAACTGGATGTACCCCTTCCAGTCAGCAGACTGGGCACGAGTATCTCTCTTGGTCTTTTCTTGGAGATCCGAGAGGCCCCAGCACTAATCGGAGTGGCTGATGCTTCCTCCATGGTTGAGCTTTATAGTAATACTGTCCCTAAGATGCTGCAGGTGGTTTTCTGTTATAGTCCCTTCAACCATCCCCTGGGATTTCTGTGGTGGCCAGCATGTTCTTCCTTGCAGTTAGGATTGTGATGAAGCATATACAATATAAATTTCCCCAATCTACAGTTCTCACATTATTTGTGCATCAGATTGCATATGTCACTAATAAAGGTGAAGCAGCTTCTGGACTCTGTTGTTTTTCTGTTTAATTGTGGTGTTGGCCGTTATATTTTGTATTCACAGTTCAGCTATGCTATTAAGATTCCTATTTCTTCCAACTCTGGGAAGCCCAAGAAGTAGCCTCTGGTTCCTAAAAGCTGGAAGGGAGTAACACTGTGGGTCCCAGGATCTTTGTTCGCAGGGATGTTTGGAAACCACAGGTGGCTGTCTAGGAACAGTGTGGGCCTTCCTGCCCATGGCCACTGGGGCCCAGGATGGGCATTGCTGGCAGGTAGACCCCTTCTCCATTGGTTTGTCAAGACTTGACATCTGGTTTTGTGTCTGCCAGGCCCACCCACGTTTATCCTGCTCCGGGTCTCTCCTGTCAGCTGCTGCGTGCCAGCCACTTTGTCAGTCAGGCGCCCCAGATGGAGACAGACCAGACTCCTGGTAGGGGACACGTGGGCCTGGACTGTGATAACCTCATGTCGACAGCAGTGCTGGAGGCGAGTGTGGGGTCTTTGGGAGACCCCTTCGGTGGCTGCTCGCCTAGCCTGGTGTGAACAGCGTTTAGGTAGGCTTTCTGGAAGAAAGGGTGTCTCATCTAGAAAGGAGGGGACTCTGCGACCGTGCCTTCGAGGGTATTAACCGGGCACAGGAACAGTGCCCCTCAGGTGGAAGGGGCAGCACGAGGCAGGGAACCTCAGGTGCGTGGGGAGTGTTCTGTGGCTGGGCAGAGCAGCAGGCCAGCCAGTGAGGGCATGTTTGCAAAGCTGAGAGCTCAGAGTACCTCCTGAAGGGGTACCCCGTCATCTAGAGTCCCACCTGCCATAGTCAGGATGCAGGTAAGTCCAGCAAGGGGTTTTGCAAGAGTCTTTTTTAGCTCTGGCTTTACCCATTCACTTCCTTTCCAGAACATGTCAGACTTAAAAGCAGATATTATGTACCTTTGATCCATTCTAATGTATTTTGCGTGATAAAATCACTTGTGAGAGTTGGACGACGTGCCTATTGGTGACACTGCACAGCTGGCTGAGAAATGCTGTGGGGCAGGGGCTCCATCAGGGCCCCTCTGAGCCTGGTGTGGTGGCCCTTATGGAGGACAAGACACATGACATGGGCATCATTTCATATTAACTATGAAGTCCCTAAAGAATGCCAACGTTAAGAATTGACAAACCAGGGGTGCCTGGTGAGCTCTGTCGGTGCAGCACGTGACTCTTGATCTCGGGGTTGTGAGTTCAAGCCCCACATTGGATGTAGAAATTACTTAAAAATAAAATCTTCAAAAAATTTTTTTACAAACTGGAATTGGCATGCATTCAGTATGTAGAGGACCCCAGTGGGTATTTGGAGAAGCTTGGCTGCCCCAACGCTTCACAGCCCTCCACACTTCCTCCTGAGTGTGAGACAGGTGGGTGGTCACGGTCTCTGGTGTGGCAGGAAGGAGCACTAACTGGCAGCAGTGTTGGAATTGGGAGGGGTGGTCGTGCCTCTCCCTTCATCCATTCCACCAGGGCTGGTAATGCCAGGGTGAGGCCCCTGCCTCCTAAAGCTCAGAGTCCAGTGCAGGGAACAGGCATGCATTTGACAACTGCAGGGTGTCCCCTGAAGGATGGGGGGGGTGGGACTCTGAGAGCAAACCTAGGGCACCCTGTTCAGATGATGGGTCAGGGAAAACACCTCTGGGAGTGAAATCGAGTTTGAGGCCACAGCATGGATGGAGAGTGGGGAGGAGGATCAGCTCATGTGGCACCCTCGGGGCAGCAGGGCCCCCTGGATTGGGAGTCTGGAGTAGGTTAGGAGATGTGGCAAGGCAGGCAGCCAACCAGACCCCACCAACTAAAGGAGATGTTGAAAGACTGACCTGAACAGCTAGTCTTTCCAAAGCATCACCCTGGCTGTCCATCAGGAGTGAATTGGAGGAGAAAAAATACAGAAACAGGTTCAGGTGAGTGAATGTGGGGTGGAGGCTGGGAGGGCAGCAGAGGTGTCGAGTTGATTGGGCTTGATGGGTTAGATGTGGAGGGTGATAGGAGGGATTGACATGGGCCACTGGTCTCTGCTGCCGCTGTTCTTCTAGGTGTGTGGTAGCACATAGCAGGATTTCACTCTTTTTGTGGCTGGATAATCCATTCTATGACTCTACCACATTTTGTTTTTCCGTTCACCTGTTATGGACATTTGAGTTGTTTCCACTTTTCGGCTAGTATGAATAATGCTGCAGTTTGTACATGTTTGTGAACAAATGTCTGTACGTATTTGAGAACCAGTGTTTGGACATATGTTTTCATTTCTTTGGGGTATTTACCTAGGGGTGAAATTGCTGCATCTTACAGTAGCTCTAGGTTTATTTTTCAAGTGCCAAAGTGGATATACTAGTTTACATTCCTGCCACCAGCGTGTAAAGGTTCTGGTTTTTCCACGTCCTCTCCAACAGTTGTTATTGTATGTCTTTTCTTTTAATTTCTATTTATTTTTTTAAAAGATTTTATTTATTTGACAGAGAGAGAGGGAGAGAGAAAGCAAGTGCACAGGCAGGTGGAGCGGCAGGCAGAGGGAGAGAGAGAAGCAGGCTCCCCGCTGAGCCGGGAGCCTGATGGCGGGGCTCGATCCCAGGCTGAGATCATGACCTGAGCGGAAATCAAGAGTCAGACGCTTACCACTTAACCCTCTGAGCCAACCAGCCGCCCCTGTGTGTCTTTTCATTGTAGCCAACCTAGTGGGTGTGAAGTAGTATCTCGTTGTGGTTTTGATTTGCATTTCTCTGATAGCTAATGATGTTGAGTATCTTTTCATGTGCTTATTGGCAATTTATGTGTCAGCTTTGGAGAAATGTCTATTCAGATCCTTTGCTAATTTTTTTAAAAAGATTTTATTTATTTGAGAGAGAGTGCGTGCGTGCACAAGCAGGGAGAGGGGCAGAGGGACAAGTCCCACTGAAAGTCTGCCAACAGGCTCAATCCCAGGACCCTGAGATCATGACCTGAGCCGAAGTCAGATTCTTAACGAACTGAGCCACCCAGGTGCCCCCTTTTGCTTGTTTTTTATTTTTTTTAATAGGGTTATTTATCTTTTTGTTACTGTGCTATAAGTGTTCTTTATATATTCTGGATACAAGTCCCTGATCAGATCCATGATTTGCAAATGTATTCTCCCATTCAGTGGTTGTCTTTTCACTTTCTTGTTGGTATTGTTAGCAGTGCAAAAGTTTTAAATTTTGATGAATTCCAATTTACTTTTTCTTTTGTTGCTTGTATTTTGGTGTTGTAGCTAAAAAACCAATACCTAATCCAAAGTCATGAAGATTTACTCCTGTGTTGTGTTCTAAGAATTTTATAGTTAATTTTTGTGTAAGGTATGAAGTAAAGGTCCAGCTTCGTTCTTTCGCTGTGGATATCCAGTTATCCCAGCACCATTTGTTGAAAAGACAGCTCATTCTTTCCCTATTGAATCAGCTTGGCACCCTTGTCAGAGATCACTTGTCTGTAAATTTGGGGGTTTATTTCTTGACTCTTAACTCTGTTCCGTTGGTCTGTCTGTACTTACGCAAGTACCATCCTGTCTTGATTACTGTAGTTTTGTAGTAAGTATTGAAGTCAGAAAGTGTGAGTCTTCAGCTTGATCTTCCTTTTCAAGATTGTTTTGGGTTTTTTTTCTGGGTCCCTTGAACTTCCATATGAATTTCATGTTCAGCCTGTCAGTTTCTGCAAAAAAGAAAGCTCGATTTTGATAAGGATCTGTTGAGTCTGTAGATCAGTTTGGAGTGTTTGCCATTTTAACAATGTTAAGAGGAACATTACATGAATGTGGGATATCTTACCCTTAGGTCTTTAATTTCTTTCAACAGTATTGTGTAGTTTTCAGTGTATAAGTCTTGCATTTCTTTTGTTAAATTTATTACTAAATACTTCATTCTTTTAAAAGTTATTATAAATGGAATTGCTTTGTTAATTGTATTTTCAGGTTTTTCATTGCTAATGAGTCTTCCAATTTTTTTTTTTTCTATTTGAACAAATGTTCAAAACTTAAAAGGTATTAAAGAGTGCAGAGTGAAAAGGCTCTCCCACCCTCACCCTTCTGCTACCCAGGTTCCCTTCCTGAAGGCAGCTGCTACCTCGCAGTCTCGTTTGTCCCTCCAGCAGGGGTAGTCAGTGCATGGATAAGTAATGCATATACATGCTCTCCTTTGCCCTGCTGGGTTGATAGTTCTAAATAAGCGATAAAAATTATATACTTAAAAACTTTTAGTGCATTTATTTTACAAAAGTCTTTCTGAAAACAACGGTGAGTGAACAAATTCCATCCTCTAGTTTGTCGGTTTTCAGGGGACTGACAATTCACTAGCTTTTTTGAGTTCTGGGAGTAGGTTAAAAAAAAAAAATTCAAAAAGGCTACAAATGTGATTTCTTCTGATGCACCTAGCTGGCGTTTTCAGCTTGCTCAGTGGTTTGAACATTGCCCATGTAAGAAGCTGTTACTGACAAGTCTAGGAAAAATATTTTTAAAAGATTTATTTATTTATTTAATATATATGTAGAGAGAGAGGGAGAGAAGCAGACTTGTCACCAAGTGGGGAGTCTGGGGAGCCCGATGCAGGCCTGATCCCATGACCCTGAGATCATGACCTGAGCCAAAACCAAGAGTTGGATGCTCAACTGACTGAGCCACACAGGCGCCCCTAGGAAAAAAATATATATGTATTTTTAAAAGATTTTATTTATTTATTTGACAGAGAGATAGAGCAAAGTAGGCAGAGTGGCAGGCAGAGGCAGAGGGAGAAGCAGACTCCCCACTCAGCGGGGAGCCTGACGCGGGACTCAATCCTAGGACCTGGGATCGTGACCTGAGCCAAAGGCAGACACTTAACCGACTGAGCCACCCAGGCGCCTGGAAAAATATTTTTTAAGCTACATGTTACCTGTTATCATTGTTGTAATTTGATGCTTATGTTCTAGCTACTGTTCTGAACACATTCTGTGCTTTGTATAATTTATGCATCTGAACCATCCGTGGTGGGTGCTCTTGGTTCCACTTAACAGACTAGGAAACTGAATCCAGCAGGTTACATAGGTGGTAGGCAGAGCTGGTGTGCAAGTCCAGGTGTCTTGACTCCAGAATTTTCCTTCTTAACCATAAAGGTATACTTCCATTCATGTTGTGTGGCTTCCCTGATCTCAGGGTGTGAACACAGTACTTACTGAACTATGTCTGGATGCTGTTGTAGGTGCTGGGACACTGCAGTGAGGAACATGGGTCAGTCCTTGCCCTCAGGGACGCAGTAGCAAGCAGCACATGTAAACAGGTGACTCCGTCCTGTGTCAGTGCCACAGAGAAGGGGGGTGGCCAGGGAGACTCAGAGCTGGGGTGCAAGCCTCCTTAGGGGTCAGGTGGGCCTCATTCGCAGACGATGAATCTGAGCAGAGTTGGAGCAGGTGACAGAGGTAAATCGCATGTGGGGGAAGAAGGATTCCAGGCTAAGAGCATAGCCAGCACAGAGGCCTGAGGGGGTCGGAGGGAGCCTGCCAGGAAGGCCGGGCCAGAGTGTGTGGAGGGGAGCAGGGGAGGGGAGCAAAGAGGGAGGAGCCTGTGGGGAGTTTGGAGCAGTTGAGCACAGACTGTTGGGGACCAGGGAGGAGGTGAGGAGACTGGGTAGGAGCACCCGATCGCAACAAGCCAGGCATGAGGCGGCAACAGTGGTGGTGATAGGATCTTGGAATCTGGCGCGGTATATGTATATTTTGGAGATATATTTTTGTAATTAATCATTTTTGTCTTCTTTATTGAGGTTCTGGACATGTTTTGAGGTTAACCACTAAGATTTCCTGGTGGAATCACAGGGGGCAGCTCAGGAGTTTAGTTTGGGTGTGCTACATTTGGGAGTTTGACCCCGGAGGAAAATCATAGGCATGGAGATGCGGTGCAGGTGTTGAGCTTGGGGAGCCCTGAGGGGGGAGGAGTGCAGGTGGGACAAGTGAAGGGAAGATATTGGGGAGGAGGGGGTGATTGGAGTGGACAGTGGGGAGGAGGGGGTGAACAGGGTGGATAATGGGGAGGAGGGGGTGATCCAGGTGGACAGTGGGGAGGAGGGGGTGAACAGGGTGGATAATGGGGAGGAGGAGGTGATCCAGGTGGACAGTGGGGAGGAGGGGGTGATCCAGGTAGACAGCGGGGAGGAGGAGGTGATCCAGGTGGACAGTGGGAAGGAGGAGGTGATCCAGGTGGACAGTGGGGAGGAGGGGGTGATCCAGGTGGATAATGGGGAGGAAGGAGTGGTTTTTAGTACCCTGGGCTCAAGGTCAAGGTTCTTGGTGATTTGGAAGAGCAGATTCTAGGGTTTATGTGTGGTGGGGAGCAAAGAGTGGGCTCAAGAGAAAAATGGGACAGAAGAAATTGGAGGTACTGAGTACAGACATCTTTTTTTTTTTTTTTTTAATTTTTTTTTTAAAGATTTTATTTATTTATTTGACAGAGAGAGCGAGAGAGCACAAGCAGGGAGAACAGCAGAGGGAGAGGGAGAAGCAGGCTCCCCTGCCAAGCAGGGAGCCTGATGTGGGGCTCGATCCCAGGACCCTGAGATCATGACCTGAGCCAAAGGTCTTAGACGCTTAATCATCTGAGCCACCCAGGCGCCCCTACAGGCATCTTTTTCAAAAGTTTTTGCTGCAAAGGGGCAACAGAAGGTTATTTATTCACATTTTTTAAGATGCAAGAAATTATAGCCAATTATGTGCTGATGGTCCTGACACCTTAGGAAGAAGGCTGTAGAAGAGAGACTTGTTGGGAGTGTGTTAGGGTTGCTGTGCGTGTTGGGTGGTGGTTGGCAAGAGGGCCTAGAGGTGTGGTGGTCCATGGTGGCCTGTGTAAGCCTCTTCTGATGCTTTTCTTAGAGGAGTAGGAAGCAGGCTCTCTGGTGAGGATGGGGGAGGAGCTGCTGGAGGTTTGGGAGAGGAGAAGGTGTGAAAGGGGCTCAGTCCCAGCCCCTCTCCCTCCTCTGGAGGTCAGGGGGTGGAACTCAAAGTTCTAACCCTCTGATCACTTGGTTGGTCCTCTTGGCAACCAATACCCCTCCCCTTGGGTGGGGCCCAAAAGTCACCTTCATTAATAATAAGACACCTGTTTCACCTTTGCTCTGAAGCGGTTTTTTAGGAACTGTGGATGAAGACCAAAACTACATTCTTATAAATCATTGTATCACAGCAACTTCATTTAGTAGACACTTAGGGAAAAAAAAACAAAACAGACCTCTTTCTGGCTACTGTAGGAAGATAGGGTGTGCGTGTATGTGTATATGTCACTGTGCATGTGAGCGTGTGTGTGCATCTCTGTGCATGAAGGGGCAGGATGCCTGTGTTCGAACTGGGTGCATTCTGAAGGTGAAGTTGTGAGGGCTCCCTGAAGCCTGGCTGCACTGTGGTGTCTGGAAATGGGGGGGGGTGGTGACTGGTGATCACCCCCGGGAACATTGTGAGGGACAGCAATGTTCCTCAGGTAAGATTGAGGCTTGGCAAGTGGGAAGCAAATTGAGGAGCAATTAGCAAAATGTTTTTACTGGAACAGAGTAGTGGGAAATGATTCTGGACCAAGATGGTAAGACAGGCACTCTTAAGTTGTGCTTAAGAGTGTGTCCAGGAGCACAACAATCACTAGCCGCGCATGCCTATCGAGTGCTGAAATGTGGCTTGTGGGCTGGAATAGTAAGGTTATTTAATCTGGATGAATGTAAGTGTAAATAGCCGCAGCGGCCGGGAGCAGCTGCTCTGTGCAGCTCGGTTCCAGAAGGTGCTCGTGTAAGGAGCAGCCCTTTATTTTGGGGATACCGTTTGAGGTGATGTTGGCTGGCCTTTTGGGAGATTCTCGAGTGTGGGCAGTGGGGGTGAGATGGACTGGGGGAGAGGAGGCTGAAAGCATGGAGAGCATTTTAAACAGTCAGTAATTGAATTTATCTTATGTTTTCCCTGCGTAGCATTGTTTCCCTCCAGCCTGTTTTCTTTCCAAAATGAATCCTTCAGTAGTTTTTACACTGAAGGTCTTTGAGTGCCAAAATCTGATATAACCTTGGTATTTCTTTGTGGATTATTGTTTCCAGTTATAACAAATCACCCCACAACTTAAGGGCCTGTAGCAATCGTGTATGGTCACCTGGGGCTGGGTCACCTCCAGGCTTCCTTACTTGTACCTGGAGCCAGGCTGGAGGAGGGACGGGGCCAGGTCGGAGGAGCAGCTGATGCTGGCCGTCCCCCTGTGGCCTCCGCAGCGGGCCGTCTTACTCAGCAGCTAAAGCACGTGTCGCGGGGGCGTGTGGTGGGACTGCGGTGCCTTCTGCAGCCCCGCTCAGTGGTCACGGTGTCCCTTCCTCCTTGTTGTATCCACTAGGAGGCAGTTGGTAGGGCCGGCTGTGGACAAGGCTGGTGTCCAGGAACCCTCCAGCATGTTTTCAGACTACAAGCCTTGTCTCTCTGGTAGCTTTTAGGGTGTTTAGTCCTTCACAGTCGTGAGGCTAGAGGAGGATTTATGTTTATTCTCCCTACTTTGTGCGATTGCTGGGCAGCACTGCTTCGGCTGTGTCGTCTGGGGTCCTCTGGGCTGTACGGCAGCTGCCTGGATGTCCTCTCTGGTGAGTGCCTCCCTCTGTTGCTCATGCACTCTGTCCTCGAGTTTACCTAAGTTCTCATAGTCTTTGAGGTGTTATTTTTTCCCGCATCCATTGAAGTTCCTAACCTGGCCGAGTTTAAAGTTGTTTCCAGGTTGCTGTTTTGTTTTATGAAGAACACTTCCCTCCACGCTCGCGTACATCGCCCAGAGACAGTTACGGGCTAGTAGTGGGTGACTGTAGGCTGCTGAGAGCCAACATCCTAGGTCCAGTGGGAACAGCGAGCATGGAGCTCCTGAGCACGGTGGCACTGGGGGAGAGGCATCCTTGGGGGTCTGTAACAATGAAAATGAGGACAGGTGATAGTGCTTGGCACACGGCCACCCTCAGCGTGGTGACTGTGAAATTTAACACATGGACAGACTGCTTCCCTCCCCTCCCCATACGGATGCATAATTTTCACATTTTAAGAAGGATCAGCACAAATGCTTCCAGACTCTGCTCTGTCAAGAGGGAGACAGATGAACACTGCCATCCTGGCCAGGGGTGCTGGGATGCTTTGGGCACGCCTGGTCCTGGCGATGTGCGTCCGCAGCGGCTGTGACTCGTAGGAAGCCAGGGCGTGTGTTTCCAGGGAAGGCTTTTTGAAGACGTGATGCCGTGCCCCGATCATGGGACAGTGTTCTGGGTAGGAAGGACAACACGTGCCAAGGCCCTGAGGGCCACTGTGACGGGTACTCGAGGAGCAGAACTGCGCTTGCAGTGCACACGTAGACACCAAGTCAGAGCAGTGAAGAGTGTGCCCGCCTGGCAAGTTTCCAGCCCAGGTCTCTGACCTCAGGACTGGCCTGGAAATGATGGTCCTCACGCCTAGACGGAGGCGGTGTCCCCAGGCTTCCAGGGCGGACGCCCGCCGTGTGCACTCCGTCTTGCTGGTCCCTGTCCTGGCACAGGTGTTTACAGTGTGAGGCTGACACAGGCTGCTGCTGAGCAGAGTGACGTCCTGCTCCCAGTCGAAGAGCTGGACCAGCTGGATGTTGCCTCTGCTTCCTTATCGGTGAAGTGGGGTTACCGTTGGTTCTTCGTGGAGGAGGCTCAGAGGACATGCTGTACCCAGGGCCTGTTCTGGGTCCCTGGGCAAGATGACAGCTATGACAAGGGACCTATGAGGGACAGAGTCTGATGACACGGAGTTGAGTTGTGAGGAGGGTCTAGATTATCTCCGCTGTGGCCTGGGTGCAGAGACGGCAGGTGTAGGATGGGGCTGCTGGTGGAGAGCTGAGCGTGCAGGCGGCTCCCACAGAAAAGCCAGGTGTGAAGTCGTAGATGGGGCAGGCTCGGTAGCCCCTTGCGGTGCTTGCAGAGAGAGAAGGCCTCAGATGCCAGCAGAGTGGTATGGGGTCCTGAAGTGTGCGGTGAAAGCAGGGAGGGAAGCTGCCGGGAGCCAGCGTTCGTCTGTAGGGTTTTGAACAGCTTTATCGAGGTATAATTTACATACCACAAAATTCGCCTGTTTAAAGCATGCAGTTCAGTGGTTTTAGTACATTTACAGGGCTGTGCGGCCAGCACCGTATCCAGTTCTAGAGCATCTGCGTGACCCCAAAATGATCCTGCGATTCCCGTCCCTGCTGCCAGCCAGCTAGGAACTCACCTCTCTGTGTCTGTGGACTCTTTGTTCTGGACATTTTGTGTAAGTGCGGTCACACCACATGGGACTTTTTTGCTAAAGGGTTACTTTACTGCTCGAGCATCCTGTTGTAATGATACCCACATTTTGGTTGTCCGTTCTCTGTGGGGGTGGACGGCTGGGTTTTTCAGGCTTTGGCTCTTAGGAGTAGTGTTACTATGAGTGCTCACACACCAGTCTTTGTATGAACGCCTGTTTTCATTTGTCTTGGGTACAGTCCTGGGGGTGCAATTGCTGGGTTGTGTGGTGAATTTATGTTTTAACTTTTTAAGAAACTGCCAACTTGTTTTCCAAAGAGGCTGCATCATCTTGCATGCCCACCAGCTGTGAATGGGAGCTGCCATTTCTCCACATCCCCCAACTCTTGTTATTGTCCACCTTCTTGGTCATAGCCGTCCTAGTGTGCATGAAGTCACATCACACTGTGGTTTTGATTTGCATTTTTCTGATGACCAGTGATGATGAGCATCTTTATTTGCTTTCTGGCCATTCGTATGTCTTCTTTGAGAAATGTCTATTCAGATTCTTTGCTTGGTTTTTAATCGGGTTGTTCTTCTTCTCTTTCTCCTTCTTCTCCTTCTCCTCCTCCTCCTCCTTTTTCTTCTTGTTATTGAGTTTTTTAATACATTGTGGATACAAGTTCTTCATCAGATATATGATTTGCAGGTACTTTTTTCTGTCTGTGGCTTGTCTTTTCACTGTCTTAATGATGTTAGCTGAAGCACAGTTTTGAATTTTTTTTAGGGAGAGAGCACGAGCTGGGCGGGAGTGGAGGCAAGAGGCAGAGGGAGAAGCAGACTCCCTGCTGAGCAGGGAGCCGGACACAGGGCTCCATCCCAGCACCCCAAGATCATGACCTGAGCCAAAGGCAGACACCCAACCTACTGAGCCACCAGGCATCCCCACAGTTTAGAATTTTGGTAAAGTCCATTTTGTCAGTTTTCTCTTCTGTCATAGTGCGTAGAACATCACATCTAAGAGGTCTTGGTCTTTCAGCAATATTAGCGCCAGTGGCTTGGAAGTTGTTGGGCCTGCAGAGTGGTGGTGACACAGGTGAGGGTTTTGGGATCGTGGAAGGTGAAGAAGTGGAGACCAGGGTCGTGGCACATGTGGGAAGTGCATTGGCCAGAACAAAGGGGCAGGCTCTCCAAGTCGCGGTTTTTAACATGGGGATATTAGGACGTGACTGCAATCTGAAGGGGAGGGGTAGTGGAGGGAAAGGGATAGCACGTAGGAGAGATAAGGAATGACAATAGCAGAACTTCCCGAGGAGGGGGGATGGCTCCCTGGGTCAGTTGCTGCTGTAACAAGTTAGCGCAGACTTGGCAGCTGGAGACAGCACCGAGCTGCCATTCCAGGTCTGTGCTGAGGGAGTTCAGTCCCTGAGGGGGTGGGTGGGTGTGTGGGTGAACGTGCTGAGGGACCCAGTGTTGATATTGTGACTTACAATCAATACAAGTTTGGTCTCCATAGGGTTCTGACTCACAGTTCCCAAAACCCTTGGAATCTCCTAAGCAGTAAGAGTAGTGGGAGAATCTTTTGTTACGTGTTTGGTCTTTTTGTCCTCCGTTCTTGAAATTGCCTCAGAGCCATCAAGGTGAAGTGGGCGTCTTGCATTAAGGAGGTAACTTTTGAAAGCCCCTAAAGATGGAGGCTGGTGGCCAGGGAACCAACCATGGGATCAGAGGGTTGGAACTTTCATTCTGAGCCCCTGACCAGGGGAGGGGAGAGGGGCTGGAGATGGAGTCCAGTCACCAGTGGCCAGTGACTTCATCAGTCATGCCTGCTAATGATGCCTTATTAAAAACACAAAAGGACAGGCTTTGGAGAGCTTCTGAGTTGGTGAGCCCGACGCGTCTGGGTGCCGGGAGGGTGGCACACCCCAGACTCCGTGGGGACAGAGCTGCTTTGTTTGGGACCTTGCCCTGTTTATCTCTTCATCTGACTCTTGATTCATATCCGTTGTAATAAACTGGTAATCTAGCGAGTAAACTGGTTTCCTGCATTCTGTGAGCCCCTCTAGCAAATTTGTGGAACCTGAGGAGGGCGTCATGGGAACCTCCAATTTATAGCCAGTTGGTCAGAAGCCCCAGTGACAACCTGGACTTGCAGCTGGCATCTGAAGTGGGGGCAGTCTCGTGGGACTGAGCCCTTAACCTGTGGGATCTGATGCCCACTGCAGGTTGATGGAGTCAGAGTTGAGTCAGATTTGTGGGGCACTGGTCTGCAAGAATTGGAGAGCTGCTTGGTGGTGTGGAAGACACACTGGGGAGGGCAAGGGCATTGGGCGGCTGCTGGGTCATGGTGACGCGTGGGAGGCTGTGCCCCTCCAGGCCGCAGACTGCAGCTGTGGCTGCTGGGGCGTCCCCAGGCCTCTGCTCTCCGCCACGGGCGCCTCCTGGGCCCAGCCAGCCCCTGCCTCTGGGGCCCTCGTGGAGTCAGCCTCCGTCTGTGGCGGGAGCTTGGTTCCTGGGTTCGCTTCCTAAACAAACCCTCCGAAACCTGCTTTCAGGGGAACGGACCAAGGCCATGTTTAAGGGGAAGGTGAGTGGTGCGGGTTTGGGCAGCAGTGAGGTCAGGGACCGTGCGCACGTGTGCATGGCGGAGGTCAGCTGTTCCTGTGCTGCAGGTGACGGGACCGAATGGGTGTCTGTGCCGGGCCTTTGTCCCCGTGGGTGACGGCAGAGCACCGAGGCCACGCGGTGTTTCCTCCCAGAAGGTGCCTTTGATGTGTCCCTCGGCGTCACCTCTCGTTCCTGCTGCCTGCAGGGCTGGGGACCAGTGCTCACCGCTTGGGGAGCCCCATGCCGCAGGCTAGCTCGGGGCGCCCGGGGGGCTCAGTCCGTTAAGCATCTGCCTTCCCCTTGGGTCATGATCCCAGGGTCCTGGGATAGAGTCCGGTCCCCGCAGTCCTGTGGCTAGGAACCTCCAGATACCTCCTCCCAGATTATTTCTGTGAGAGCTGTGCCCAAAGAGATCCCAGAGATAAATGACCCCTCCATAAAGGTCTCTTGAGGTGCCCACGCACATGGGCAATCTTTTAAGAACAAAGATGAAATGAAGACTTTTTCAGATAAGCCAAAATAGTGAGTTTACTATCCATAGAACTTCATTAAAGATGCTTCTAAAAGATTTGACTGCAAGAAGGAGGAAAATGATTTATTTTTTAGAAGATTTTATTTATTGGGGAGAGAGCGCATGAGCAGGGGGAGGGGCAGAAGTGGACGGAGAGAATCCTCCAGGAGACTCTGTGCTCAGTGCAGAGCCTGACATGGGACTCGATCCCACGACCCTGAGACCATGACCTGAGCCAAAATCAAGAGTTGGACACTCAACGGACTGTGCCACCCAGGCGCCCCGGGAAAATGATTTTAAAAGGAATGAGATGTGAAAAGTGATAACCGTGTCTCTAAATCCAAGTATTGCATGAAATAATGACCCTTTTTTCAGAAACAGGGAGACCGAGCAACAGCAGCATAGGTTTGCAAGGTGAAGTTGGAAGTCTCTCGGAGAGTAGAACATAGAGGTGGGAAATAGGAGAGAAGAATATTTGAAGGACCAGCCTGGGAATTCCAGCACCTGGATAACAGAAGTTTCAGAGACGGGAGAGAGGAACCACCCATGACAGAAAGTTACCAACGAAGTCAAGAAAACACTGCAGAGCCATCAGATATCCAACACAGGGTATGAAATCAGACCCATCACCCTGAAATTCTAGAACACTGAGGACAAACAGAAGACTCTCGACGCTTTCAGAGAGAGAGAAACAGGTCACTTTGGGAATCAAGAATCAGGATGACTTTGGCCTTCTTAGTAGCAATTCTGGAATTTAGAAGTCCAAGAAGCGCTGTTAAAAACTATGATGGAAGGTGATTTCCAATGAAGTGTTTTTTACCCATTGAGACTATCAAAGGCCTCAGAATTTGCCCTATTCTCCTTTCTCTGGAAATGACTGAGATGTTCTTTACCAAAACAAGGTAGTACATAGGGAAAGCTAATCCCTGGGGTGTGGACTAGCACTGTGATGTGTGACAGCTAGGTCCTCTGAACCATAGGCGTGGGCAGTTCGGTTAAAGATGGTGGTGCAGAGGGCTGGCAGGCATTATGCACAGTGCATTGTGCACTGAAGTACGGGTGAGACCTGAGGTGACCTGTGCCTGTTCTTATAGCCTTTTTGCAAATTCTCTGATGTTGTTGCCGTGCCTGCCATTTGGGAGCCTCCACATCATCTGCATCGTGTGCGGACATGAGGAGCTAGCTGGGTGGGGCTGGGCTGCAGCTCCCTGCCCCCTTCACTCAGTCTCCTGTTTCTTCCTAATGTGCCCCCACCCCCCACCCCTGCAGCGGTAACGGTGCATACCTGCCCGGGTAATCTGGCTGCAGGTCCTCCCTGTTTCCTTTGCATTTCCCAGCCCTTTCCCATATTATTGCTAATTCTCCACTAAAATCAGCTGGCGTTTTTGCAGTTTGGGGTTGGTGTGGTAGGGGTGGGGAGACAGAAGGAACTTCAGATTTTTGGTGAGCAGCCAGATGCTGGGAGAGACGGGAGAAAGGAATCAGGGGTGGTGCTGTGGGTGCAGAATGAAAAGGGAACGGGGTAAGGACAGTGTCCATGGCGGGGAGTGAGAGTGGATTTCTGGGAGAGGCTGGGGGCACTTGGATCTCCCTAGAAGGACTGGCCGCCTTTTAAATGGAAGGTTGGAAAGCTTAGCTAAGCAACAGGTGGAACAATCGTAACGTAGTCTGTCAGCCTGTCCTTAGGCTTGCTGTTCCAGGAGAGGTGGGATCGCCCTGGTTGAGTGTGGCCAGCCTCCTGGATGCAGACTCGGGGGCCTCTGTGGCTCTTGTCTGCCTGCTTCTGTGGTGTGGCTCTTTGTGTGCGCTCTGTGGCACTCACGGCAGCTCCATGTCTCTTGTCATTTTGGGGAAGTTCTCGGCTGTCATGTTTTCGGGTGTTGCTTCCGTCTTTTTGTGCACCTCCTGTTGGGGCTGTGGTGTCTTTCCATGCGTCTCTGTTTCTCTTCAGCTTTCCCTTTCTCTCTGTGCTTCTGTGTGGATCCAGTGTGTGGCCTTTCTTCCAGGGGAGCAGGGCTGTCTGTGCTGTGTCCATCCACCATTAAACTGGCTAGTGGGGCCGGCCTCCGTTTCTGTATTTTCCAGCTCTCAAATTTGCCTTTGAGCCCTTCCTTTGGATTCCATTTCTTTGGTGAAATTCTAAATCTTGTGATCTATTTTCCTGAATCCATTAGTCACAGTTACCTTAAAGCTCACAGTCTGCCCTGTGAGTCCCAGCAGCACAGCGGCGTGGCCCGGACAGGCTCCCGGCACTCGGCTCCTGCTTGCCTCCACCCTTGATGCCCAGGCCCCCTTGAGCAGGCTCCCTTTCCCCGCCATGGTCTCCTTTGCTCTTGGCCCCTTGGCTTCTGCCTGCACTGGAGCATTTCCTTGCCTTCAAATAGATTTCTTTTTTAAAGATTTTATTTTTTTATTTATTTGACAGAGAGAGAGAGAGCTAGAGAGGGAACACAAGCAGGGGGAGTGGGAACACAAGGAGAGGGAGAAGCAGGCTCCTGGCCGAGCAGGGAGCTCGATGCGGGACTCGATCCCAGGACCCTGGGATCATGACCCGAGCCGAAGGCAGGCGCTTAACGACCGAGCCACCCAGGCGCCCCTCAAATAGATTTCTTAACAAAAATTTTAGGGGCGCCTGGGTGGCACAGTCGGTTGAGCATCCAACTCTTGGTTTTGGCTCAGGTCATGATCTCAGGGTCGTGAGATTGAGCCCCCCCCCCCCAAGTCGGGCTCCTGGCTCAGCAGGGAGTCTGCTTGGGATTCCCTCTCTCCCTCTTCCGCCCCCCCCGAGCCCCCACATGCTCTCTCTCAAATAAGTAGGTCTTTGAAAAAAAATTTATTTTGCTTTTCAAGTTGTTCTCGGCAAGAGTTTTGGCCACCGAATGCTCTTCCTTCGTTGGATGGAAGGATACCGGCATCTTAAAAACTGAATGCAGGTGACTCACCTCATTTAAAACCCTCATACTATTGTTTGTTTGGTCTCAGAGTGTTGAGCAAGCGGTCTGGTTCATTATTCTGACAAGAATGGAAGTCTTCGCTCTGGAAGCATTTCCAGTAGGTGCTGCAAGTGGTTCCCCTGTGCCGGGGCAAGAGCACGACTCCCTCTCCCAGGTGCTGTCAGCTGGCACTCGGCTCAGTCTGGCCCCTCTGCTTCCAGGACGTCGCTTTTGCTTCTGTTACTGGGACTGGGCAGAAAGGAGCCTCTGATGGTCACAGTTGGTGAAATGTTTCTCGAGTTTATCTGCGGTTTTCTGGAACGTCCAGCAAGTAACTGGAAGGGACCCCCTCCGAGGCAGCAGGAGCCCCAGAGATCCCACTCATGCCGGAGGGTGTGGCCCAGGCCCTGCCGCGCCCAGCGGGATCTGCTGCCGGTGTGGCCGGCACCGTGTGCCGCTGTACGGGGCTCAAGTCCTCCTCTCTGCGTACATCCTTTTCCTAGTGTTTGTCTATCCTGCTTTCTGTTGGATAGATTAAAAGTTTTCTCTGGCGTTTGATTAACATTTTATCGCACGCTGACTCTGAATCCTCCTAATAAGGAAGTCCGTGGTCACTCAGCACCTCTGGTCTCCTTTTGGGCCTGAGAATGACTCTCGTTCACTGAATCAACTGTCATGGTTTTTTTTTTTTTTTTTTTTAAAGATTTTATTTATTTATTTGAGACAGAGAGAGAATGAGAGAGAGCACATGAGAGGGGGGAGGGTCAGAGGGAGAAGCAGACTCCCTGCCGAGCAGGGAGCCCGATGTGGGACTCGATCCAGGGACTCCAGGATCATGACCTGAGCCGAAGGCAGTCGCTTAACCAACTGAGCCACCCAGGCGCCCAACTGTCATGGTTTTGACAGGATGTCATTTTATCACTTTGACGATGTCTTAGCCAGTGGTCAGTGTCTCCGAGTGCCTTCCTGCCCACCCCCCAGGAACATTCTTCAGCAGTTAATGCTTGTGGGGCCTGTGGGTGGGCAGTCTTGCTATTGTTTCTGTGTCTGAAAAGGACTTGATTTTACTCCCATTTCTGAAATGTGATTTAGCTGACCTGAGAACTTGATGCTGCTCATCGTTCTCTCAGTTCCGTGGGAACCTCCCCACCACAGATGCAGGCCCGTTGTGGCCACTCGCGAAATGCTCTGTTTCACCAAGTGAATTGCCTCTTTGCTGGGCTCTGTTCAGCTGCGTGGGTTTATCTGTTCATGGGAATTGGCAAACTTGGCATTCAGGAATGTCTGCTGGCCTTTCAGCCAGGGGGATGGGGAAAGCACTAAGGGAGGTGGCAGGCTTATGTTCTAGAGCGCAGACTCACGGAGCGGGACAGGGTCCCCTGTGCAGGCTGCTTGGTTCTGAGTGCCGTCCGGGTGCCCTCGCCAGGGGGACAGGCCAGGCGGGGGCAGGGCAGCGTCCTGGGAGGTGGCCCCTGTCTGGCATTTTCTGTCTGGACAAGAACCAGTGAATGGAGGGTGCTGTTTAGTGTCCCCAACCCGAGGGCGCCTCTGGTGACTGTGGCTGTGGGAAGCCTCAGGACCCCCATCACTTCCATGGCCTCTGCCTTCCGCAGTCACCGTCCCCTCCACGACGTAGGCGTGTCGTTCCTGGAGAGGTTGGGGGCAGGGCCAGGTGCAGGGGTGCCCGAGGGAGGGAGGAGCAACGTGTGGGTGGGTCCACCTTGCCCCCGGCCCCGCCGTCCCGTGTGTGGGGCCGCCCCATGGACGCCAGGCGGGGGTGCCCGAGCTGGGAGTGAGGAGTGTTGCTGGGCACCAGGAGCAGATTGCAGCTTCCTGGGGCTCATTCTCCAAACAGCCCCCAGCGGGAGCCGGCACAGAGCGTCTTCTGTTCCAGGGCTTGTGTAGGAAGTTGGAATCAAGAACCTCGTCGCCCACTCATGCCTGGAACTTTCCCCGCAGTATGGGGTGGAGAGGAGCGAGCAGCTGCCCTTGGGGGTGGGGGGATGGCTGGAGGCCTGCAGTGCGATTCGGGGCGCCCCCACAACACGGTGTGCGGATGCCGGCATCTTGTCCTGTTCTGGGTATGCCCCTGCCCACCAGCCGTCTAGCTGCCCCACCCGCGGCTCTAAGCATCTGTGCAGGCTCGTCTGTGGGGCAGGGACTGGGCGGGACCTGACCCCTGAGGTGGAGGGGAGGACAGCCAAGCCCCACGTGGTTAAGGGTCCACAGGGGGCGGACGTGCGTGCAGCTGCCCAGAACTCAGCCAAGGACATCTGCTGTCCCCTCACCGTGAGTCTTCCGCACATACTCCCCGTCCCCACCGTGCTGGGGCTCTTCCAGAGGCGAGGCTGCGAGGCACCGAGTAGGAGCAGGACCCAATCGTCCAGGCTGTGGGGGGCGGCCCTGGACACACAGGCCTCGCTGGCACCCTCAGTGAGTACCAGGCACCATTTCTCCGCGTGGAGAGCATGTCACCAGACTGCGGCCTGCCCCGTCTGGCTCCCGGGACGGGCTGAGCAGGGGGCAGCCGTCTGCAGAGGGGAGAGAGCTGGCTTTCCATTTGTACCAGCTGGAGGCCCGGGGGCTGTTGAGAGGTGCGCTTGCTCTGACCTTCTCAAGGTCGTGACCTGCTGCAGGTGGGCGGCGCCTCAGGACAGCATGTGGGGACTCACACGTAGGGCTGGGACAGCACCCTGACCCAGGGCTGGGAGCCCCCTTTTCCAGCTGCCCCTACGTACTCCTGAATGCACATGAGTAAGTTGAGAAGTCAGCTCTCTCCTAAGGGCCCTACAGAGTCCCCAAGCGGAGGAGAGGAGCAGGGCCGGCGGGGCTGGGCCCTGGCTGCCCCCCGGTGCACAGGCCGAATGTCGCCCCAGGAAGCAGCAGGGGTCTGCAGCTGCACAGGTGTCAGGACTTCCTGAGGAATGCCGCTGTGACCACTAATAGAAACGAAAGCATTCTGTTCTGTTGGAAATACTATTTTAAAAGTAAGTGCAGATGACAAAAGCATAAAACTGGAGAAATGGAACACACAAAAGCAGGTGGAGGAACAGCCTGCGTGAGAAGACGTTTTCTTATGGCGCCGCTGCGAGGCGAGGCCCCCTTCAGGTCTGGGACCCGGCGCAGCGGTGCCCACGCACACGGAGGGCCAGGCGGCTGGCTGCCCTTCTCTGTTTCCAGTTGTCCTACAGTATTTGTAGGGGTTTATTTCCTGCATGGCTCCCCTGTTTTCTAGGGGTCTGTGGTCTGAGGCGAGCCTGGCCTCCCGAGGTCGGCCCTGCTGGCTGGTGTGCGTCCGGTAGGCGCTACGCCCAGCAAGGAGCCCGACGTGGGGCCTGAACTCACGACCCTGAGACTGAGACCCGAGCTGAGACCAAGAGTCAGATGCGTACCCCACTGAGCCACCCAGGCACCCCCTAGTTTAGTGTATTTTTAAACAATCAAGATTTTTTTTTTTTAAAGATTTTATTTATTTATTTGACAGAGACACAGCGAGAGAGGGAACACGAGCAGGGGGAGTGGGAGAGGGAGAAGCAGGCTTCCCGCTGAGCAGGGAGCCCAATGCGGGGCTCGATCTCAGGACCCCTGGATCACGACCTGAGCCGAAGGCAGACACTTAACGACTGAGCCACCCAGGTGCCCCTAAACAATCAAGATTTAAGTAATGAGAATGACATCTTCTACATCCTCCATCCTGGTGCTGTCCCTGAGCTGCCAGGAGGGCGCTGAGGCCGTTGGGTGGAGTCTTCCACCACCTGGTGACCGGTGGCCGCCCCAGCTCGTGGGCTCTGGAGGGATGACCGTGGGACCCAGAGCTACCACCCCATTTGTCACAAAGCCCTCTCACATCTGTCCTCATTCCTGTCAGAGCCCAGTGGGGTCATCCCTGCGTGTGGAGGGCTTGGGGAGCAAGCAGGACCGGGGCGTCGGGCTGTGGTCGCAGGCCAGCTTCTCTGCTCTGACCACTGGCACGTGTATGCGTGATACGCATTTTGTTCTCTCTAAAGGGTCCTCCAGGGGCCCAAGTGCAGTTTTGTTGGTGAGACAAGCCCACGACGGCAAGGACTGCAGGGGCAGGGGTGTCCATGTGTCCTGCCTGCCAGTCACGTGGCCTCCCACGGCCAGGAGCCAAGTGCTGTCCCCCGGAGGCAGCTTTCCAAGTACTTAGCAGCACCACCCTCAGAGACGCATTCTGTGCTGCAGCCAAGTGGCTCCAAACAAGTGTCCTTTCTGTGTGGGCTGTGGTCCGACATCCTTTCCCAGAAAAGCTTGAAAAGCTGGTCCTGACCCACAAGTTGATGCCATGACTGTCAGGTCGGGTCACGGTTTCTTAGCAGTGACAGGGCGGCCCCTCCGTTGGTGGGGGTCGATGAGAAGAGCCATGCGGGAGGCGCAAGCGGGAGATGCCGGCCTGTCCTGGTCACTGTGTGTGGAGAATGGGTTGTCGTGCCTCCAGCCTGGAGCCAAGCTCTCGGAACATGAACTGAGACGCGCTCATTGTTCAGAACTTGGAAAACTTCTTAAAAACAGCATTGAGAATGGAACTCGGGCCTTCTGAAGACAATGGCTGACTAAAGACTTGTTTATCCTACTTCCCTCCCTGAAACTCTCTGAAATGAACAAAAAGAATGAAAGATAGAGAACCAGATTTAATCCACAGTGAATCCAAGCAATAGCCGTAGCCGGAGGAGGATGTTGCCAGACAGGGAAGAGGAGTGAAAGCCAAAGCTCTGATCAGCTTACAGCTCGCCCTTCACAAAGAGGGTTTGAGGGACACCGCTGACGGCATTGATGTGACAGGACGGGCCGTAGTTTGGTGGGCCGCGGGGGGACCCATGTGGGAGCATGTGCTGAGGGAGGCGAGCTGGCGCAGACACAGGTGTTCGGCTGGCATTTTCTACAAGATCCAGGCTCTTCAGGGGTGAAGTGGGGAAGAAGAGGGCACATTGCAACTCACCATGGGGCTGCTGACCACTCGTGGCTCCTCAGGTCTTGTTTCCCACCGACTGTGGACCAGGGAGAGACCTCGGCTCCCCTGGGCCTTGGCTGCCCACGAAGTAGCCTCGCAGGCACACGCTGTTGCCCTGAGCCCTGAAGGAGTGCGGGCGGGGCCTCCGTGTGCAGCCCACCCACGGCACCAGGCACGACGGGCGCCCCACTGGCCACTCAGAAACCTTCAGGAGCCTCTCTTGTTAGACCACAGGGAGGAAACTTCTGGTAGGGGGTGCTGCTGTGTGGTACGTGCCCAGAAGGGTGACCAGCCTGAGCAGAGCGCTGAGAGGAGCTGGCCCCAAGGCCATCTTGGGAACCCTGCATTTGTAGGGTCTCAACGCAGACAGCCCTGTTAGGCAGGGGTGCAGATCTCTCTGCTTTTAGTTTGAGTTAGATTTCTGTCACTTGCAAACAAAAAATGTCCTAATACCAGAAACTCATTTCCAGGGCAGAGCCTGTAAAAAAAAATTGGCAATAGAGCATTCTGGAATGACACACAGGCTTGAGGCTGTTCCTTTCCTTGTTTAAAGATGAGCAATAATCAGGAAACAACGTGGACCTTTATGTAGAGACTAAGGAAGGAAAGAAAGGAGGGAACAAGCACAGTTAAACTGTGGGTGAAGAAAACAGAAAGATTAGCAGATAGAAAGTTTAGGCAGAATATTTTCTGTATACTAAAAAATAGAAAATTTAAAATACATAAAAAGAAAAGAGCTCAAAGAAAAGATAGCAGAATGGGAAGTGGGCTGGCAGAGCTGAGGAAGGAAATTAAAGACAACCCATGACCAACACGACGGCCCCATTAGCAACAACAGCAGGTGACGGGTTGGACTCTGCTGAAGAAGAATTCGTCCTCCAGAGGACAGGCTGCTTGGAAAGATTGTGCTGCGTAGAGAGAACTAAACAGAAAAGTGGTCAGAGAGAAGGTGCCTGTGCCAGAAGGCTGCGGGGAGGCTCCATGTGGGGAGTCCCGAGGAGCGATGGCATCCAGGGTACACGGGACAAGCGAGGCAAGGCCTCCTGGGAGGAAAGGAAGGCCGGCTTTGCACATGCAGAGGGCGCATCACGTTTCTGGACAAAGTGGATGTGAAATGACCAGCGGCAGAAGAGGACCTGGTGAATGAACGGAGTCCATTGTCCCGCCCGCCTCGTCCTCTGCTCTGGAAGGCAGTGCAGCAAAGGCAGCAAGGTAAGGGGTGAAGAAATGCTCTCCAAGACTTTGTTCTGAGCCAGCTTGGCTTCAGGATGGGCGCCCACCTGGCGGAGGTGTGTCTGCCTTCCAGCTTTGGAAGGAAGGTCCTGTACCTGGAGGCAGAGTATCTACCCATACTTCTTTTGCAGGGGAGATTTGTCCATTTTCCCCACTTATTTATTTGGTCATTTATTTATATCAGTCTGGACTTACGGATATTTTTTTATACTTTGGGTTATCATCTAATAGGAATGCCCGCCCCCCCCCATTGCTTCAGCTTTGGTCATTGAGAGCTCTGTCAGCCTTTGCCAGACTCCATCATTGTGGGCTTTTTGTTTTAGCTCTTTGTTCTTTATTGCCTCAGTGGGATCCTACAGACTCATCTTGTCCTTTTCCTGCCCCAGTGATTTCAGCCATTCTTCCAAGGATTCCTGGGTCCTTTTATTGGAGAATGCTGTTAGAGCCAAGAGCTGGGCACTGGGTATGATCCTCGCTGTGGGCTGTTGTTGCTTCTAGGTCCTCTCAGCTGACAGAGCCAGGAAGTCTGTGTGTGTGCACACGGACCTGTGTACACGTGTGTACACACCACACCTCTCCAGGCATCGCTGTGTGTGCGTATATACTGACCAGTGTGAGTGCACACACAGCTCTCCAGGCATGGCCGTCCGTGTGTGCACACCGACCTGATGTGCACGCTCACACACAGCAGAGATCTCTCCAGGTGTAGCTGTGTGTGCACACCGACCTGTGTGTGGATACACCCCCCCACACACGCACAGATCTCTCCTAGTGTAGCTATCTGTATGTGTTGTACACTGAACATGAGTTCTGACTCTTGTCTCCCCTAATTCATCACCACATGGGTCATCCCAACCTCCTCTTCATGCTTTTGCTGAAATGTTCAGTTCCCGTGTACATGTGTAGTGGTATCAAAATTAGAGACTCATACTCCTGGGAAGTGACTTTATCAACTAGAGATAGTGCCTATATGCAGTTCCTTTTCCATGAATCTTATATCCTAGCTTTTATTTCTAAAGTTACTCAGGTCAGGGGCGCCTGGGTGGCTCAGTCAGTTGAGCATCCGACTCCTGGTTTCAGCTCAGGTCATGATCTCAGGGTCGTGGGATCAGCCTCCATGACAGGCTCCACACTCAGTGGGGAGTCTGCTTGAAGATTCTCTCCCTCTGCCCCTCCCCGCACTTGTGTGTGCTCTCTCTCAAATAAATAAATCTTAAAAAAAAAAATAAAGTTATTCAGGTCAGCATCTTTCCCTCCAGTCTCTCCTTTGCAATACAGGTAGATTGTTTTGTCCTGTGCTGCACTGCGTCTTGAGAACCCTTGACCTCTTAAATTATTTTCTTTTAAACATGCGTACATTGAAGTTCACTCTTTTTGCTGTAAATTTCCATGGCTTTGACAAATGCATAGTATCAGATATCCATAATGGCAGTATCATACTGAATAGTTTCACCACCCTAAAAAAATCCCCTGTGGCCACCATTCAACCTTCCTCCCTCCCCTGAATCACTGATAGCCACAGTCTTTGTACCATTATTATAGTTTTGTGTTTTCAGGACTGTCATATATTTGGAATCCTGCATTGCATAGCCTAGAACAAACATTTTAAGTCCTTAGTTATACAGTATGCCAAGATAAATTCCAAGGGATTAAGGAGTGTGTTTATTCAGTAAATGTTTGATTACTCTGTGTCAAGGATGCAGTGGTTAACAAAACAAATACCTCTGCCCTCATGTTGCTTACCCTCTGGTGAGAGAGGGAAATTAAATATCACAGTTGTAATGCTTTATTTGTGTAATTATGCAATAAGTAAAAGTACTTGGACTTCCTCCTGTTCACAAGATAGAGTAACAGCGATCATATTTACGCTCTCACAAGGAACTAATAAAAAGCTGGACAATAATAATGAAACCCTGGTTTTCTAAATTTGGGGTATGAGATGACAAAGTACACTGATTCCTGTTAGATGAGAATCAAACTGGGTGAGTCCATGATTTCCCAGCTCCCTGCATGTGGGGAGTTTCCAGGTTGTGTTGCAGGGTCTGGCAGAGCCCCTGAGTTGAGGAGATGGAGCTTAGAGTCTGGGTTGGCCAGGGCGATGGGGTTTGCAGGGGAGAGCAGCAGAATAGAATGCTGCAAGCAGGGGCTTGTGGGTGGGACAGTACCATTAGTTTCCTACAGAGTGCCGGTCAGCATGTGGGTGTGAAGAAGCTATCAGAGACAGGGAGAGTCCCGCAGAAGTGTTAGAGGGAATGGTGCTCAGAACTCTTAAGAACACTGCGAGGGGTGCCATGTCATGAGGCTGACCAAACCTTCATAATTCACAGGGCACTGGGTAGACTACTCAGTGGTGAGTAATTAGCTATAAAATAACTACTGCTCTGGTGCCCCTACCCAATGCTAGAAGCAAGAACCAAAGGTTTCACACAGTTTCCAAGTAACCATATCCCAAGACAAAGCTCCAGAATACTTAGAGGAATTCAAACATTATTATAATATATTCCATGTGTTCAAAAAGCTAAAGGAAAAACACTGAACACATTGAGAGACATGGTAAAGAGAGTGAACTGCAAAAAGATCTAAATTAAACTTACAGAGTTGAAACTAAAATGAGGGTGCTGATACCTGGGTGGCTCAGTCAGTTAGGCGTCTGCATTCGGCTCGGGTCATGATCCCAGGGTGCTGGGATCGAGTCCCACATCAGGCTCCCTGCTTCTCCCTCTGCTGCTCCCCCTGCTTGTGCACTCTCTCTCTTTCCCCCTGACAAATAAATAAAATCTTAAAAAAAAAAAAACTAAACTAAAATGTCTGAATGCAAAATATACTGGCTGGGATTAACAGCAGATTAGATATTGCAGAAGAAAAGCTCAGTGAACTTGAAGACAGAGCAGTAAGAACTATCCAAACTGAAACAAGGAGAGGAAAAGTACTCTTAAATAAACAGAAGAGCAGGACTGAGCTGTGGGACACCTGGCAGAGACTAGTACTTGTATAATTGTAGTTCCCAATGGGAAGGAAAGGGTGCAGAAAAACTATCTGAATCAATAATGGCTGAAATGCTTTCCAATTTGATGAAAACTATAAACCTAAACAATCTTAACAAACCCTAAACACAAGAAACACAGATACAGTTACACAAGGTACATCATAATCAAATTGCTCAAAACCAGTGATGAAGAGAAAACTCTTAAAAGCAGCCAGAAAAACAAGACCTATTACATACAGAGGGGCAACGTTGCAGATGATGGCAGATTTCTCTTTGTTAAGTGTGGGTGAGGAGGCCGGGAGCAGCCAGCCTGGAACTCTGTACCAGTGGAAATACATTGTGAAATGAAGCTATTCAGGTGTACAGAAGCTGAAAGAATTCATCACCAGCAGACCTGCAATGCAAGCAATGTGGCAGGAACTGCAGTAAAGGCTTCAGGCTGCAGAGAAATGAAACCATGTGGAAATCTGGATCTACCCAAAAGAATGAAGATCCTTGGAAACTGTAGCCACATGGCTAAATATAGATACATATATACTGTCTTACTACTCAAATCTCTAAAAGATAATTATTTAAATAAAAGTAGTAAGAGTGGGGGGGTGGTTATAACATATATAGAGTAAAATATATGACAAGAATGGCACGAGGCCCAGGACAGGAAAAATGGCAAACTCATGTACTTCCAGTGGTATGATTTCCCTTGAAGGCAGATTATGATAAATTAAATATGGACACTATAAACCCCAAAACATCTACTAAAATAGCAAAACAATAAATTACATACAGCTGATAAATTAACAGTCAAGATAAAATTGAATCACATAAAATACCTAATCCAAAAGGAGGCAAAAAAGAGGAAAGGGGGAACAAAGAACAGATGGGACAAACTTTAAAAAGTAACAAAATGGTAGATTTCAACCTAACCATGTCAACAATCACAAATCTAGATGGTTTAAACACCCAATTAAAAGGCAGAAGTTGGGGTGCCTTGGAGGCTCAGTCGGTTGAGTCCGAGTCTTGATTTCGGCTCAGTTACTGATCTCAGGGTCGTGGGATCGAGCCCTACGTTGGGCTCCGCAGTCAGCGGGGAGTCTGCTTGAGATTCTCTCCCTCTGCACCTCCCCCCACTCACGTGTGCTCGCTCGCTCGCTCTCTCAAGTAAATCATTATAAAAGGCAGAATTTGTCAGCATGAAAAAGCAGTACCCAAATATATGCTGGCTACAAGAAACTCACTTTAAATACAAAGACACAAATAGGTTAAAAGTAAAAGGAAGGCAAAAAATGTACAATTCTTTTTTTTATATGTAATTTTTTTTTAAAGATTTTATTTATTCATTGGACAGAGATAGATACAGCGAGAGAGGGAACGCAAGCAGGGGGAGTGGGAGAGGGAGAAGCAGGCTTCCCGCGGAGCAGGGAGCCCGATGCGGGGCTCGATCCCAGGACCCTGGGATCATGACCTGAGCCGAAGGCAGACGCTTAACGACTGAGCCACCCAGGCGCCCCCAAAAGATGTACAATTCTAACACTAATGGAAAGAAAGCAGAGTTGCTGTAATAATATCAAACATACTGATTTCAGAGATGTTTCATAATGATAAAGAGGTTACTTGACCAAGAAGACAACATAAACTTTCTTCACCTAATAGCAGAGCTACAAAACACATGAAAGAAAAACTGATAGAACTGCGAAGAGAAATGGACCAATCTGCAGTTCTAGTCGCTGCTGTAAGTACCCTGAGTAATTGGACAACTGGGTAAACAGAATTAGTACTGGCACAATCAGCCCGCCTGACCTGGTTGGCGTTCATAGAGCACTCCACCCAACAGCACGCTTTGCCAATGCATTTGAAATGTTTACCAAGATAAATCATTTGTCTGTGTCATAAGTTTTTCTGACAAAAATGGAATTAAGTTAGAAACCAATAAAAATACTGGCAAAGTAAATCACATACTTCCTTGTAATCCATGAGTCAAAGGACAAATCAAAAGGGAAATTGGAAAGCTTTCACATTGGATGAAATTGAAAACGGTCAAAATTTACAGGATGCCAGAGAAGCTGTGCTTGGAGGTAGACTTTACAACACTAAATGCCTGACTCAGAATGAAATTTTTTAAAAAGTTGCAGAACACTCAATTCCTACCTTAAACTAAAAAAAGGAGCACAAAATAAATCCAGAAGACTGAAAGAAAGGAAATAATTCAGATCAAACTGGAAATTAAAGCAGAAAAGACAAAACTGATGAAGCCAAACCTTTTTTTTTTTTTTTTTTTACAAGATCAGTAAAATTGACAAACTCTGGCCAGCCAGATAAGGGGAAAGAGTGAAAAGAGCATGAATTACCAATATCAGGAATGAAAGAGGTGGCATCACTACATATTATTCTGATCTTAAAAGGGTAATAAGAGAATGGCGTAACAACTTTGTGTCAATAAATCGGACAACTTGCATGAAATGGACAAATTCCTTGACAGAGAAAACCAGTGAAGGTGACTCAAGAAGGAGTTTAAGACCTGGTTAGCTCTGAATCTACCAAACAAGTTAAAATTGTAATTAAAAACCTTCCCACAAAGAAAACTACGTGTCCAGATGGCGCTGCAGTAGTATTCTGCCAAACATTGAGGAACAGATAACGTCAAGTCTACACAAACTCCCAGAAAATTGAGAGGATTCGTTTTGTTATAGTATTATCCTGATAGCGAAACCAGACAAAGATGGTACAAGAAGAAATTGATAAGGAAATGCAAAGGAGCTAGAATAATTAAAACAATTTCAGAAATGAGCAAAATTGGGAGGACATAGCACTGTCTGATTTCAGACTCAGGGCATTTGGAGTCAGAGACATGGTGTCTGTCCCAGATTGGAGAGGGCTTTCTGGAGGAAATGATGCAAGGGTAGACTCGGGAGCACGGAGGACCAGTCAGATGCCACAGAGGTAACCGCTGTGCCTTCTGCTCTGGACCAGCCTTGGAGGATGGGACAAGGACTGAAAGGGGTACACACCTGGAGGTGGTTGATATAAGTTGCTTTCAGAATATGGTAGATAATTTTTAGTTTTTCAAAATTTTACTAACACTGCTCAGTATTAAATGTTGAAGCCATATAAGAGGGTCCCCTGTTTTCACTCAAAGAGACAAGGACTTAGAGTTTCTTTCTTCTTTTTTTTTTTTCTTAACGGCATTCCCAATAGTTTTAAGTATTTAAATGAAGGTTGTATGGATATTCAAGTGGCAGAAAGGAGAAGGCTGGGAGCATCTCCTCCAGCTCATGAGCCAAGCACGGTCAGGTTGACCTCTGGTGTCACCATCTCTCTGGGCCTTGGAGACAAGCGTGTGATTGGCCTGCAGTCTCCCACCTTGGGCCCCTGGCCAGCTGTGCCCTACCTGGGGCTTTGAATCTGTTTTATTTCCCCTTGACTAGTATAGTTGGGATCTGTGGGTCAGTCTCTGCTGGGGAGGGTTCTGTCCTGGTACCAGCTGGGTTGGGGACAGTGTCCCCAGTGACTCTCTTGCTCATTTGTGCAGGCTTTCTCCTGAAGAGACGCATGTGTACAGAAAAGTGTGAACGGGGCGCCTGGGTGGCTCAGTTGGTTAAGCATCTGCCTTCGGCTCAGGTCATGATCCCAGGGTCATGGGATGGAGCCTCAAGTCGGGCTCCCTGCTCAGCGGGGAGTCTGCTTCTCCCTTTGCCTCTGCCCCTCCCCCTGCTTGTGCTCTCTCTCTCTCTCTTTCTCTCTCTGACAAATCAATAAAATCTTTAAAAAAAAAAAAAAAAAGTGTGAGAGCCTGGGCGTGAAGCTCCTGAGCTTTCATAAACCACTTGCATAAATGGCGCCAAGCTGAACCCCAAATGGCACTGCCACTTGGGCCCTTCCCCTCAGTACCTTGCCTGGAGGCTCCTGATTTCTGACAGCAGAGCTGACTGCCTGATCGTGAACTTCATGTGCATACGATTGTGTTCGGCCTCGCACTCTCACGCTCTGCTGAGAGACTCCTGCATGAGCTTGGGTGGTCCATTCTGCCGTGATGAACGTTGGGCAGTTTCCCCTGTGGGCTGTTGTGACCAGGGCTGCTGGGCACGCTGTGTGCAGGTCTCTGCCAGACTGAATCGCTGTCAGGGGAAGCCCTCCGTGGGGGCCGGGGTACGTGCAGCTTTAGCGAGTACTGCCTACTGTGGTCCTGAGCAGGTTAACCCATCTCCCGAAGCCCTGATGAGCCTCCATACCCTTGCCAGCACGTGGTGGGTTTTCTTTCCCATTTTAGCCATTTTGGTCAGTGTAATTAAAATATAATTAGCCATTATGCTGTGCATTGCGTAACATTTCCCTGATGACTAAAGAGGTTGAGCATGTTTCCATGTGTTTATTAGCCACGTAAATATTGTTTTTTTTGTAAAGTGTGTTTTCAAGTCTTTTTTCTCCATTTTTCTACTGGATTTTCTGCCTTTTTCTAGGAATTTTGTATGAGTCCTCGGCATAGTCCTGGGCTACCTTTGTCAGATGACATAAGTGTGCATGTGTACTGGATTGTGCATGTTCTCTAGAACAGGTATTTCCCATTCTAGACTTGCCTTTTTACTCAATGGTGTCTTGATAAACAGGGGCTCTTAATTTTATTATGGTCAATTTATTTTTCTTTGTGGTCAGTGGTTTTTTATGTCTGATTAAGATACCTGAACCTACTGTAAGACTACAGACATTTTGTACATTTTTTTTTTTTTTTTTTTTAAAGATTTTATTTATTTATTTGAGAGAGAGAATGAGATAGAGAGCATGAGAAGGGGGAGGGTCAGAGGGAGAAGCAGACTCCCCGCCGAGCAGGGAGCCCGATGCGGGACTCGATCCCGGGACTCCAGGATCATGACCTGAGCCGAAGGCAGTGGCTTAACCAACTGAGCCACCCAGGCGCCCCTGTACATTTTTTCTAAAAGCCTAGTTGTCTTACTCTTCAGACGTTCGTCTAGATGTTCATCTAGAGCAGAGTTCTGTGGGCTGGCTGAGGCAGGGGTCAGGGTCATCTTTTTCCATGAGTACATCCAGTCAGCACACCACCATGTTTGAAAAGTCCACTCATTGTCACAGATCAGGTGAGCCTAGGTGTGGTCAGTTCTCTGTGAGCGTGTCCTTGTGTGGGCCCCGCCATGCTCTTGGGGCTCGTTACCACAGCAGTGCCAGGTGGGTGGTGCTGTCCCCATCAGAGAGCCGAGGACACTGTGTGTGAGAGGCGGCGGGCCGCTTGCCCAGGGCCGGCTGGTGAGGGGCGTGGGTGCTCTCTGTGGGCCGGGGCTCGGGGGCCGGGCACAGGGGGCACAGAAACTGTGCTCGGGCCTGGGTGTTCCTTGTTCTCACCAACGCACGGGGCTGTACTGGAGAAGATGTTTCCCGAATGTATATGCTTAGAGATGTTTGCTCTCTCACAGGGCGGTGCCTTCCTGACTGACACTGGAGGGAGAGTCCCGATGAGCCGCTGACTTCTGTCCACCTGGGTCCTCAGGAAAAGACTGCGATGTCCCAGACACGGGATTATGAATGTGAGAGCCATGACGCTGGTGTGCAAGAGCCCCGGATTTCAGGATCAAGCACGAGGTAAGAAGAGGCGTCTGTGTGGCTGAGTTAACAAAGGACTGGCTGCCTCCCTTTCAGAGAAGGAATGGCTGCTGTTCATCACCTGTGGGGTGGGGGTGAGTCATTGTCCCACCTGCACCCAGCAGGACTGGCAGCTTTCAGGCATGATCTGTGCTTGCTTCTGAATTGGATGTCCTCCTGGGGAAGCCCCGTCCCCAGGTGTGGCCCTGCTTCCTGCCACAGACGAGGGGCTTCTCATGCAGGTGGCCTTGGGTACCCTGCAGGCCCGTGGCTGGACCCAACTCCACATGCCTGCTCTGGGCATCAATCCACAGCAAGGCAGGTGGCCATAGTTCATCATTTTTATTTTTCATATTTTTAGCTCTACTTGGAAATAATTCCATATTTACAGGAAACTTGCAAGAGCAGAAACGCTGCACTGAACACTTGCGTCCCCTTGCCCTGATTCATCCTCGTGGCCTCTGTGTGTACCTCCCCTCCCTTCACACAGGGCTGTCTCTCCGAGTCTCCGGGGGCTTGCCCAGGAGAGACGTCGCTGTGAGTAAATCTGGGCGGGGGCAAGTCTCCTGTCTCGTCTGCCTCACAGTCCTGCTTCGGCCGCCGCTTCCTGTCAGCCGTCCCCACGTCTCCCAGCCCTCCTGCACATGCTCACGCCACCCAGCCCACGCTCTTCCACGCTCCTCCCACAGCCGTCCTCTCTCTGCCTTTTGCAACATCGACACTCTTTAAGGCAATAGTGGCCCTTTTTTTAATTATTTTTTTATTTTTTAACGATTTTATTTATTTGACAGAGAGAGACACAGCGAGAGAGGGAACACAAGCAGGGGGAGCGGCAGAGGGAGAAGCAGGCTTCCTGTGGAGCAGGGAGCCCGATGCGGGGCTCGATCCTAGGACCCTGGGATCATGACCTGAGCCGAAGGCAGACACTCCACCCACTGAGCCACCCAGGCGCCCCAACAGTGACCCTTTTTTAAATGGAGAACTTGGTTTGGATTTGAGGGTTTCTTAGCAGAATGCTGCACAGTGTGTCTTACCCTTCTCAGAGTCTCCCCTCTGCAGGTGCACGTCCACCTACCTGCTCTTCACTGGTTTGGGTGTTCTGCTTGTTTCTGACACAGTCCGGTCTTTCCTGGGAGCACCGGCTTCCCAACTACAGCATCCCTTCCGCACCCACCAGTCGGCACACAGCACCCCGCGGGAACTAGAGCCCCCTTCTCCCGGCTCATGCTTGCATCTGTTCCTTCTCAGTGCATACTCATAAATTCCTTTCTGCTTTACATGGTTTGTGGTTAATTCCTGCTCCTAATTACTGTGGTGCTGGCATTGTCCCAGATTGGGCCGGTGAGGGGTTCCTTCCCCCGTGTGCCCGTGACTCTTGGATGCCCCTTCCTTCTGGTTCCAGGCGTATCTTGTGCTGCAGCCCCGCTTGGAGGCAGCTGTTTCTCTAAGCAGCCCTGGTCCCCACCTCCTCCGCCCCCGGGGAAGACAGGCATTGGAGGGCCTGTCCGGGGGCTCGGCATGCTCGAGACTCTGGCGTTGTTTGACTCTTGGCCCTGTAGGCAGGCTAGAAAAGGCGTGCACGAGTGTGCATGTGACCACGCGCCTGTACCCAGTACACATGCTGAGTTCACACCAGTGTCCCCAGCTCCAGCCCATTCCCAGCAGGCCTGCACTTCCTTCTCCTGTTCCACAGCCTTACCCTCTTTTGATCAGGGAGACCCTGCTCCCAAGAGCATTGGCACATTTACTCGTTTGCTCATCTGATAACATACCCAAAAATTGTTTCAGAGTTGCTTCATCCATTCCGTTACAAAAATGTATATATAATGCTAAAAAACGTTCAGGATTTCCTTGGACCCCAGCTGCCACGTGCACTCTGCTCAAGAACAGGAGTATGGAGTCTAGTCCCGCTCTCACTTGGCGTGGCTCCTTCTCCCCTTTGTTGGGGTCATGCTGGTCATTGAAATACAGTAGGGTCATCTGTTCCATTCATTCTCCCTTTCCTTACTCACTTCATTTGTTTTTAAACATGTCGACAATTAACATGCTTCCAAAAGACACAGTTGCATCAGGTACATTCAGACCTCTGTGCCCCCACACACCTCTTGCAGGTAGTTTTTCTGGCCTCCCTCCTGTGTTGGTTTGTGAGGGCCCCCTCAGAGACCACCCTCCTTGACAGCGTGGATGCCATAGTATTCGGCCAGTCTTGTGTTGGACGTGTTGGTAGTTTCCAGTATTGTACAGTTACGAGGGATGCTACAGCAGAAAGCCTGTGCTTTGTGATTTTGTGTTGTTGGAGGTGTGTCTTCAGGTGAATTCAGGCGAGGGGCCACAGGGTCGTAGGGCTGGCTGCCACATGCCCTCCACGGAGCCCGTGTGCTGTGCCCAGCTGCCCACAGCCTCCCTTGGACAGCGCTTGGGGTGGGGGACACGGCTCTCAGTACAGCTTGGGTTTTATGTCTGATGCCAGGATTCATGGGACATCTCTTTTTCCCATTTTTTTATAGTACTTTTGTTTGGTTTTTTGCTCAAATTTGTATATGAAGCATATGAGCCTCTTATCTGTAATTTATATTGCAAATATTTAATATTTTCACTAAATGTGTCCCAAAAAACAAAATATTTTTTACTTTACACTTTATTGATCTTTTCTTTTAGTGCATCTGGATTTTTAGTTGCCATCAGAAAATCTTCCCATGCATTGTGGTTGTGGGGAAAGACAGAGTTTCCTCGCTGTGCTGGTTCGGTTTGGCTCTTGTGCGCAGAGGAGCTCATTCTTACGTACAGTGTGGATCTGCCTTTTTCGCTCTCCAGATGCCATCCAGTTGTCTAGCACCTTTACCCTACTCTGCAGCGTCTGTCCTGGCTTCCTAAGTCGCTGGGTCTGCTTCTGCCCTTCAGTTGGCCCCGCTGACCTCTACACGTTCTGCATGTCCTGGCCTGGCCACATTCTGACTTAACTGAGGCTGCGTGGGTCTGCTGCTTTCCGGCCTGCTCTCCTCACAGCTAACTTCCTGCGGTTTGCGTACCTCCCGGGGCACGGGCAGCACCTGGCAGAACACATGGCAGCCAGCTCTGCCTCCCACAGCGCCCATGCCACCGGGGCCCAGGTTGTCTTCTTACACACAGGGCCCTGGAGGCCCATGGCAGCTGTCGGGCTGATCTCTGGCAGGGTAGATGCCAGGCCCTCTCTGCCCCAACACCGTGAGCCCCCGCCCCCTGAGCCCCCGCCCCGTAGGCCCCCACCCCGTAGGCCCCGGCCCCGTGTGCCCCGGCCCCGTGTGCCCCCGCCCCCTGAGCCCCCGCCCCGTGGGCCCCGGCCCCGTGGGCCCCTGCTCCCTGTGCTCGGGCCCCGTGGGCCCCACCCCGTGTGCCCCCGCCCCGTGTGCCCCCGCCCCGTGTGCCCCCACCCCGTGTGCCCCCGCCCCGTGTGCCCCCGCCCCCTGAGCCCCCGCCCCGTGTGCCCCCGCCCCGTGGGCCCCCGCCCCGTGTGCCTGCTCCCCCAGAGTTTTCATGTTGGCTGGTGGCTGGTGTGCGGCTTCAGCGTCTGTACTGATACCCAGGGAGCCTGGGGGTCTGTGTGTTCTTGTCTCCTCACTTTTCTTCCTCTGGGAATAATCTCTCATCGTTTTTTCTGTGAATCATTTGTCTTTTTTTTGTTTAAGATGTTATTTATTTATTAGGGAGAGCGAGCGAGCATGAGCAGGGGCAGCGGCAGAGGGAGAGGGAGAAGCAGGCCCCCGCTGAGCCGAAGGCAGACGCTTCACCGACTCAGCCGCCCAGGTGCCCTGTTTGGTTGGTTTTTGATGAACAAACATTTTAAATTCCAACATAGTCTGTCTCACTGCTTTTCTCTGCTTTCATGTCTTTTCTGTCTGATTTAATAAACCCTTTCCTGACTGAGGTCCTGAAGCTCTTCTAGGTGTTTTAAGGTTTGAATCGGTGGCTATCTAACTGGACGGTTTTCTGTAGAGACAGTTGACCTGGGTTGTGAATGCCACCTTGCCCCCAAGGGGGAGATCTGTCAGGGGCTTTCTTTTTTTCCGTCCATGCGTCTGTGCACACCGGCGCATACCGCCTGCCTTGGCTTCCTGGCAGGCCTTCATGCGCCCCCTCCCGCCCTTTCCAGAATGCCGTGGCTCTTCTGTATAAATGACAGTTAGTCTGTCCCCTACCCAGAAGACATGTCCTGTTGGGATGCTGACTGGCAGTGTATCAAGACCACAGGCTAATTTGGGGGAAGTGCCGCCTGTGGTGTGTGCAGCTCCTGGCGGCGGCCCATCCTTCACCTGTGAAGACCGAGTGCTCTGCTAGACGTGTTCCCAGGACCGTGTTCTTGCTGTCGTCCTTCTTCCGTGTCTCTTGTCCCTGTTTTCCCCCGTCCCTTCCCAAGGCCCTACTGCTCCCAATGTCCTCGGTGCTCAGAGTGCTGGTCCTGCCAGGTGTGGCAAGTGGTGTCATGGTTGAGTCTCATCCGTCCAGTCGCTTCTCTGTTCCCTTCGGGGGTGTGACCGCGCACCGAGGCGTGAGAGGCGTCGGGCTCTGCTGTTGCTCTGAGGGAAAGACTGGCTGCCGTGGTGATGCTGAGCACCCCAGGCTCACACACCAGTCTCCCCACGGGGCTATGTCCACCCGGCGCTTCACCTTCTGGTGGCTCCGGCACGGTGAGAGAGGAGCTGCTGGGGCCGATGCCGTGGGCAGGCTCGGGAGCGCACACGGTCAGGTGTCCTGGCGCTCTGGGTCTCGACGAGGCAGTTTACCCGGTATCCCTTGGACCAAGGCCTAGAGGGGAAGACCATGTGGGGGGGGCATGCGCACCTCTCCCTGTGCCCGCGGTACGCAGGCGGCCGAGCCGACTCAGGCTGCACCTGCCGGCCCGGAAGTATGATCGGACATCATGGTGGGTCCAGTGGAGTCTGCCCAGCACCCGGGACGCTGCCAGCAGAGCAGATGAGGCCCGTGGGTTGTGGAGCCTGTGCTGTTCGCTCCGGGGTGCTTGGGTAGGTGTGAGGTTTCCTGAGGCAGAAATGCCTGCTGTGTGCACAGCGGCACCTGGATGTGGGCAGGCCGGCGTGCTTGCCGCCTTCACCTTCCCAGGTGGTGCTCGTGGCCCCACCTGGGTTCCACACATGCACCCCATCCCTCCCTGAGGGATGACCGAGCCCCGGCCCCAGTTCAAGAGCTGGGGCACAGCATTGGTCAGGGCCCCTGGTCGGGGAGAGCAAAGGGGTTTGCCCTTCAGGCAGGGTTTACAGGCAGGGGACGGCTCAGCACCCTGTGGCCCTCGGGGCAGTGAGAGGACAGGAGGGCACAGCAGGCCCAGCCGTTTCTTTCTGGGGGGCTCTGGGGTCTCTGCAGCCCGTCCCATGGTTTTGCTCTTAGGCTGCTGCCTGCATTGATGAATTCATTTAGCAGTGAGAGTGGGTTTGGTGCCTGCTGGGGTCTGGGACTTGGAGTCTCCGTGGCCACACTGGCTATCTGTAGGAAGCAGGAGGGTGACTAGACAGCTGCACAGAAGGAAATACAGCGGCCAATCAGATGATGGGGTGATGGGAGCTTAGGACAGGACAGGTGAGGTCTCTACTAGATGCCAACAATGCAGAAGGGTGGAAGAGGCGTGAGGTCCCTGCCGCTGCAGCTTCGCAGCAGGAAGGCCGCACAGGGCAGGGGCAGTCCCTGAGGTGGGCAGGTGTGCACTGTGGTGGGCGCTGATGCTGGGAGGGCCGGAGGCCTGGAGGGGCCCCGGGGACCCAGGCGTGCAGGGAGCCGGTGGGGACGACCGGGGCTGGGCACTAGCGGAGCCCTGGTACCTGCTCAGGCCATGGCCTGCTCGCATCAGAGCCCGGGGTCGTTCCTGCCTGTGTGCTTCTCCAGGTGGCACCAGCTCTGGAGGACGCGCTCTGTCCTCGACACCAGCCACCCTGCAGGACGTCTCTGCTCCTCCACACCCCACCCCCTGTCTCCCCTCTGCCTTCCCTGGGGAGCATCCCACTTTGCAGCCCCTACGCTGACCTGCTGGGCTCCCCGGAAGTGGCAATCCTTTTTCTAAATGAGATATAATTCACGTAAAATTTACCCTTAAACAGTGTGCAGTCAGTGTTCTTAGTCTATTCACAAGGTTGTGCAACTACCAGCACTGTCTGCATCTGGAGCACTGTCCCCCCGCCCAGAAAGGAACCCTGTTTCATCAGCAGCTGCCCCCACCCCCTGTCCCAGCCTGGCAACCACTAAGCTACCATCTCTCTCTGGATTTTTCTGTTCCTGACACTTGACATAAATGAAATCACACAACAGGTGGTCTTTTATGATTGGCTTCCTTTCCTCAGGTCATGTTTTCAAGGTTCATCGACGCTGTAGCACGTTTCGGGGCTTATTCCATTGTATACACGTACCACATGCATGTTGTTTATCCGTTCGTCGGGTGACAGACGTTTGGGCTGTTTCCACTCTTTGTCTGTTGTGATTCATGCTTCTGTGAACATTGTGCACAGGTTTCTGTGTAGACATGTCTCTGTTTCTCTTGGGTCAGAGAAACGCTGGGAATTTCTGAAGAGCTGACAGACTCTTTCCTAGAGTGGATTCCCACCAGCAGAGTATAAAGGTTGCAGTTTCTCCACATCCTCTCCAATACTTGCTATGTTTTGTTTTTTTTTTAAGATTTTATTTATTTATTTGACAGAGAGAGACAGCAAGAGAGGGAACACAAGCAGGGGGAGTGGGAGAGGGAGAAGCAGGCTTCCCGTGGAGCAGGGAGCCCGATGCGGGGCTCGATCCCAGGACCCTGGGATCATGACCTGAGCCAAAGGCAGACACTTAACAACTGAGCCACCCAGGCGCCCCACTTGCTGTGGTTTTAAAAAATTATCATAGCCATCCTAGTTGGTGTGGAGTGGAGTCTCATCATGGTTTGATTTGCATTTCCCTGATGACTGATGATATTGAGCACCTTTTTATCTGCATGTTGGCTCTTTGTTTATCTTCTTTGGAGAAATGCCTATTCAGATTTTTTGCCCATTTTTTAATTGGGTATTTATCTTGTAAGAGTTCTTTATATATTCTAGATACAAGTTCTTGATCAGATCCATGATTTGCAAATGTATTCTCCCATTCTGTGGTTGTCTTTTCACTTTCTTGATGATATCGTTTGTAGCACAAAAGTTTTTAATTTCTTTTTAAGATTTTAGGTTACTTATTTGAGAGAGAGAGTGCACTGAGGCAGAGTGGGGGAGAAGCTGACTCCCCACTGACCAGGGAACCTGACGTGGGGCTCGATCCCAGGACCTCGAGATCATGACCTGAGCCGAAGGCAGACGCTTAACCAACTGAGCCACCCAGATGTCCCAAAAGTTTCTAATTTTTATCAAGTCCAGTTTATCTGTTTTTCTTTTGTTGCTCATGTTTTTAGTGTCAGGTCTAAGAATCCATGGCTAAATCCAGGGTCATGAAGATATACCCCTATGTTTTCTTCTCAGTTTTACAGCTTTAGCTCTTACATTTAGGCCTTTGATCCATACTGAGTTAACTCTTGTATGTGGTGTGAGGTAAGGGTCGTGCTTCCTTCTTTCGCATGTGGACATGCAGTTGTCCCAGCCCCGTTTGCTGGAAAGACTCCCCTCTCCCCAGTGAATGGGTCTGGTACCCTTGTTATAAGAATCTGGAGGGCAGAGATGTGCCTGGTCACTCTTGTGTCCCTTTCACCTGGTAAATTGCCTGGCACATATTTGACACTCATTAAGTTCTTTCAGGAAATACTTCTTTGAACACATCGTTGTCTGCAGGTGAACCTCTCCAAGAACTGGGGAAGGCTGGAAGGGCCCTTCATGTTGACTTTGGTTCAGGCCACACCCAGCACACCGAGGGGGCCTCGGGCCAGCCTGCCGCCCTCAGGTGTCTGCACAGTCACCTTAGTCCGGATCTCATGCTCTTCTGCGTCTGCCACCAAGCAGCTCCTTTTCACTAATTCACCTCAAATACTGCTGCCAGTCTGTCACCTGCAGCGTTCCAGCCCCTCCTGGCAGCAAAACCCCACAGGGGCAGTTGGAACGGTTTCTCATCACATGCCTGGTGGCAGAGCGTCCTTGCACTGTGCAGCCCCTCTGTCCGAGTGCTGGGCATAGACAGCACTAACCCCAGGGATGAGGTGCATTTTCTCCAGTCCACACCAAGTGCCCTCTCCCCAACCTGCCTGGAGAGGGTCTGGATGGGGGAGATGACCACAGGCCCAGCCCAGCTCTGCTGTGTCTCCTCCTTGCTCTGTGCAGGGACCCACGTCCTCTGTGCATTCTCTGCCCCTTGGTTCCCCAAGGGTCTTGGTTCAATGCTGCACCCCAGGGGTGACCAGAACATTCTTCTGAAAAAGCGGGGATTCTACCCACGCACACACAGGAGTGCGCCAAAAAGGGAACAGATGCTATTCTCTGTTTAGAAAGAATTAGAGCTATTAAATTCGCTTGAAAGTGCTTCTTTAGGGCTTAGAATGTTCAGTTCAGTGCTTTCTCAGCTTCTATGCCAGAACAGTCCTTCCTTTGGGAGTGTCTGGACTTCTGTTCTGGTCAAATCCAGCACAGCTGTGTGAGGAGGTGGGATGCGGAGAAGACACTCGGCCTCGCAGATGCCCCACTGTGGGGCAGCTTCCTGTGGGCGCAAGGATGCCACACTTTATCCGCGCAGAGAGCGCCAGCCCTGAGCACACGGCCGACCTTCCATTCCCGCCTCCAGCAGCGTCCCACCCACCTGGGGGTCTGTGCCCTGTCCCCTCTGGGCCTGCTCCTCTCCTGGCTTCTCAGGTCCCCCTTCCCTCTTGTCTTGCTGTGTCAGCCCCCGGGGAACACCCACTTGACCTTGGGGCAGACTCCTGCCTGGACTTCCAGAAGTCTCCATCCTTGTTCCCTGTAGATCAGCTTGAGTGAGATCATATCAGCCCTGCCCAGAGCGGCCCTGTCCAGAGCCGTTCTTGGGCCTTCTCTCTTCACTTGAGCAAGACCCACAGCTGCCCTGGCCTCCAGGCCTCTGCCTCCAGGCACCTTTTTCGGGGTCCTCCTCTCTCTCCTTCACTTCCTTCTCTGCCTCGGGCAGAGAGAGCCTGTGGTCGTCCAGCCTGTCTTCGAAGCTTCCACAGGTCCCTTTCCTATTCTGTGGCCCATGTGCATCAGTGATTGCCTGAGTATGGGGTGCCGTCCGCTGGCATCCCAGTATTTGCCAGGTGGGAGAGAAGAGGTCCCCATGTAAGGGGCTCTGTGGGTGGAGGTGCGAGCGGCTGGCTGGCCTGTGAGGAGAGCCTGGCCAGATCAGGAAGCTGAGAGTGGGAGCTGTGAGTTTGCTGAGAGTGCATGCCGTTCCTGGGACGACTCAGGCTGGCACGGGTTTCATGGGTAGAATGACCCAATTCACAGGTTTAGAACTTGCTCTGTCCTCAGGGAGGGGACTGGCCAGCTGGCAGCCAGCCGGGTGATCCAAGTAGGTGAAGGCAGTGGGGGCAGAGGTGAGGGGCTCCATGCTAGGTCAAGACATACCTCACGGCAGGGAAGAGGGTCGCCCTGTGCATTTGCATCTGGGTGGGGAGCAGGGCTAGTGTGGTTCCACTTGGTGCCGTGGGGCAGTTGGAAAGCAGATTTCCATGTGAGCAGCGAGGCGATGGTTGTGGAGGATGGTCCTGGGAGGGGCAGCCCTGGAGATGAAGAGGGGACTCCCACCCCACCTTCTGCAGGCACTAGCCTTGCACGGTGGCTCGTGATCAGAAGCTACATGGGACCTAAGAGGCCCCAGGGATGGCTGCACCCCGGACACACTGCTGACAGGCCTGCTTCCTGTCCTCACACTTCTGCCCTGTTCCCTCATGCTGTCTTGTCCCCAGGACACCCTGTTCTTCCTTCCACAGGATGACTGGCACGTGGTGGGTGGTGGAGCCACGAAGTCCCCGTGGCCTCCCCCAGGAGCAGCCCAGTTTGACTGCAGGTGGAGGGAGGTGGGAAGGGTGCGGCTTGCAGAGGGAGTGTACTCCGTCGCCACATGATGTGCAGCTTCTCCCTGGGCCGGGTGCGCAGGATGTCATGGTCGGGGGCTGAGGCTCAGGCAGCAACAGCCACAGAAGCAGGGATCCCCTGAAGGGGCTTTGGGTTCTGCAGGCCTGTGGCAGGGGCACTGGCCAGCCTCCTGCGGTGTGAAAGGGTGGGAGTGTGGCAGAGGGAGTGGGATTGGGTGAGGGGCGAATCGTATGCTCATGGAGGGTCGCAAGGGGAAGCTGCACATAAGGGGGAGCTCCACCCTCAGGGTTCTCTGTGAGGACGTTTATGGGACATCCGTGAAGAGACAAGGGGCTGAGGTGAGGCCTGGAAGCATTCTGAGCATTTTGCCATGTCCCATGGACAGTATGGTGAGGGCCGGGGTGGACCCTGTAGAGCTTCGCACCATGGTGCCCACCCTCCCCGTTGTTGGGTTTCTTCCAGTAACACTTAGCAGTCCTATTGCAATACCAGAGAGGGACCTCAAGCGAGTTGGACCTAGAGGATAAACACATAAGGAAACAGGGCATCAGGAGTGAGACCCGGCAGAGAGAGGCCCCTAAAAAATGCCAACATTGGAATTATCTATGTTTAAAGAACCATGAGACGGGGCGCCTGGCTGGCTCCATCGGTGGAGCGTGAGACTTCTGATCTCGGGGTTGTGAGTTCAAGCCTTACGTTGGGTGTAGAGATTACTTAAAAAAAAATCTTGGGGCGCCTGGGTGGCTCAGTTGGTTAAGCATTTGCCTTTGGCTCAGGTCATGGTCCCAGGGTCCTGGGATCGAGCCCCACATCAGGCTCCCTGCTCAGTGGGAAGCCTCCTTCTCCCTCTGCCTGCCACTCCCCCTGCTTATGCTCTCTCTGTCTCTGACAAATAAATAAAATCTTAAAAAAAAAAAAAGTATGAATTGTGGGGCGCCTGGGTGGCTCAGTCATTAAGCATCTGCCTTCGGCTCAGGTCATGATCCCAGGGTCCTGCGATAAAGCCCCGCATCGGGCTCCCTGCTCGGCGGGAAGCCTGCTTCTCCCTCTCCCACTCCCCCTGCTTGTGTTCCCTCTCTCACTGTGTCTCTCTCTGTTAAATAAATAAAATCTTAAATAAATAAATAAATAAAGTATGAAATGTTTAAAAAAATAAAGTAAAATCTTAAAAAAAAAAAAAAACTGTGAGAAGCTTGCACATGTGAACAGAGAATAGGAGACCCTGAAGAATGACAGTGGGAATCTGGGAAAGAACCAACAGGTTCAACACAGCTGAAGAGAGAATTAACAAAATGGAAAGAGAAACTGAAAAAGTGATCTGGTGTGTGGCAGGCAAGACGGAACAGGTACACACATGCCCCATGACGTGTGTGACGGTCCTTGTGTAGCATTCCAGGAGGAGGCAGGGGGCTTGGGAGGGTGTTGAAAAGATGGAAATGGAAAGTTTTCCAGAATTGTTTAAAGATGTCCACCCTCAGATCCAGGAGTTCCCCAGATCCTTCATTTCAGTAATGAAAAGTGAACCCACACCTGGGTGTATGTCCTAGAGAATCTGCAGAACACAGAAAAGGAGAATTATTTGTTCTGTTTATTGGCCAAATTATTTATATTTTCTACATAGACAATTATATTACACACAAAAGATTAGAGGTCTTTTCCTTGTTTATTCACAGGTGAATCTATAGTAAGTTGTTAGAGTCAATAAGAAAATTTAGCAAGATTACTTATAAAAATAATATACTGGGGCACCTGGGGGGCTCAGTCGGTTAAGCGTCTGCCTTTGGCTCAGGCCATGATCTCGGGGTCCTGGGCCGCTTCAGGCTCCCTGCTCAGCGGGGAGTCCGCTTCTCCCTCTGCCTCTGCTGCTCCCCCTGCTTGTGTTCCCTCTCTCTCTCTGTCTCTTTTCTCTCCAATAAGTAATCTTTTTTTAAAAATCTTAAAAAGTAATATACAAAATAAACTGTGTTTCTGTCCACCAGCAACAATCAAAAAATTATTTATAAAGTTAACAATGCAAAAAGTGAACCCTACCGGGCAGGCCGGGGTGAGGAGTCAGCAACATTGCTGTGCGCAGCTCAGGGGAGAGCAAGCCGGGGTCTTCTGGACGGTTGGTGTGCAACCTGGGATGCAGCATTCCCACCTCTGCAGGCTTCTGCATTCCCTGCCAGGGCTCATGGATAAGGATGTGCACAGCGGGGCTGTGAGAGATAGTTCCAGATGGCAAACAACCCACATGTCCATCAGCAGCAGAACTGATCAAGAACATGTGACCGGGAGCCTGGATGGCTCCATCGCTGGAGCATGAAACTCTTGATCTTGGGGTCATGAGTTTGAGCCCCATGTTGGGTGTAGAGATTACATACATACACACACAAACTAAAGATAAACCCAAACAAAACACCACGTAAAGGATTCACCCAGGCAGTGCGGTGGGCCGGGAGCTCGAGTGGGCGGCAGCCGGGCACACAGCATCAGTGAGTGTCAGTTGCAAGTGAAAGAAACAAAATGCACAAAAAAATTAGTTTTATTGGGGGGATATATGATTAAAAAATAGACACACCTAAATTAATTGCTTTAGGGTTATCTTCAAAGATGGTAGAACTATAAAGGCAAGGAGGCAGTCGAAAGCTCAGGACGGTGTCTTCAGGGTGAACAGAGGTGTGTTGTGGGTGTGTGTCCGACACTGCCTTGTTTTATTTCTTGGGGAGCGATGGCTACACCAGTGTTAAATCATAACTGCTCATTAAACTTATTCCTGTATTCTATACATTTCTCTGTATACGTTATAGGTCATGATTTTATTTTTAAAAAGAATAAACATACCATTTACAATAGTGTGTGTGTATGAAGCCTGGGAGTAAATCTGACAGAAGACGTACACAGCCTTCAAAGAAGACCTAGCTGAGTGGGTACACCATGGTTTGGGAGGAGCACGTGTCTGATCCTCCTGGGTGGGCCAGCAGAGTTTGTAGGAAAGAGCGAGGGCCGGGAATAGTCAAGACGGGCCTGAGGAGGAAGCCGAGCGGGGACTTTGGAAATGCACATTGCTCGCAGCTGTCGTGGTGAGGACAACGGAGTGCTGGTCAGGTTCAGACTGACCCACAGAGCTGGCGGCACGCTCAGACACGGGGCTGTCGTGGAGAGGAGGGTGCTGTGCGCCGACCGTCCTCAGGCCCAGTTGTCTGCGTGGGGAAAGTGAAATGTCACACAGCAAAAGGCCAGATACAGAAACGACTTCAATAGGAGGCAAAGCTATAAAACTCTGACAGTCAATTTCAGAGAGAAGAGTTTTGACCTAGAAGTAGGGAAGATTTCTTAAACAAGGTAAAGGAGGAGAAATCAGGGAAGAAAAGATGTATGAATTCAACTACATTAAAATCAGGACTTTCCACCAAAAGAGCAAAAGGCACCATGGAGTGAGAACACGTTGTAAAAACTTGGAAAACAGAGAAAGTGGGAAGGAGAAAAGGTTTTGTCCTCCTGCCACCACAGTGGCCGCTGCTGATGAACACACGGAGAGGGAATGGCGGGTCATCAGTGGGAGAGTCTGGTGAGACGTCAGCTGGATGCGTAAAGCGTCTCCCCACGAGGCCTGTCCTCACCACAAGGAGAGGGGGCAGAGTGGGGGTGCTGCGTGGCCATGGCCACACGCTCCTGCCAGGCTCGAGCACAGCTTCCTGACCAAATCCCCGCGTGTGTGCTGTGGGGCAGTAACGTGGGGAATCCGGAAGGCCGCCGCCTTACTGTTCCGTAAGTCTGAAATTGTTTCTGTTCTGGACGGACTGTGCATGTTGGTATTTGGAGGCCCGTGTCCCCCGTGTTGTGCATGTTGGTGGTATTTGGAGGCGAGGCCTTTGGGGGGGCTAGGTCTTGAAGGTGGCAGCCCCATGATGGGCTTCGTGCCCTGAGAGGGCACGCTGCCCCTCTCTGCTGTGTGAGGGCACAGTGAGGAGCTTCATCTGCAGTCGGAAGGGTTCTCACCAGAACCCGGCTGCCGGCACCTTGAACTCCTGCATCCAGGAGTTCAGACTGCAAACAAGGAATGTCTGTTGTTTGTAAACTGCCCGGTCTGCTGTGTTTTGTTAGAGCAGCTTCAATGGCCTGAGACAGTTTGAAAACAAAATGTTAAAAATTTGAAGGTGAAAGGGAGTGATCTGTAGTACCCGGTGGCCCGGTTCCATTACAGACTGGAAAGTGCAGTTACGGAGGCCCCCGCTGGTCTCCCTCGGAGAGGTGGGGTGTGTGGTCTGTGGGCCAGGCAGGTGGGGAGGGCAGTGGTGGAGGGGAAGGGGGTTGCCCTGTGCTGGGTCCTGGGGGGTGTGGGATGGGACTCACCCTGCGGTCTGCTGGCTTCCTCCTTCCCTGGAGTAGCAGCCTAAGGTAGAGCCCCTCTTGCTCTGGGTGCCGCTCTGCTCGTGGTCCTAGGACACCTGGCTTCCTCCCAACCCCCTGACCCCGACCCCCCACCACCACCTGACACCCGCGGGACGGCTCTGCCAGCATTCAGGTGGCTGCTCTTTATCCTTGTGTCAAACAGGACGGCCCACCCTGTGGCCTCACCACCTTCCCTGCCTGCTCCTGGCTCCTCTTGGCTTCTCAGGCGAAGTTGGGTCGGGAGGGATGTCTGCTCACTCCTCCCCACCCTTTCTCTCACAAACCCTGCTGCTCAAGACTTTGCCTGCACTGTCTGGCTCTTCTCAGGGTCTGTGGAGCCCCACGGGCTGGTCATGCATCTGGTCCTGCGGTGCTCCCTTCTCTCTGTGTCCCCCCATCCCCTGCGCTCTCTGCCCCCACAGTGGCACCCCATCCTGCAGAGCAGCCTTCCCCGCAGACTGGCTCCACTTTGTGTCCTCTACCTGGCCTCACTGTGCTGTGCTGGGTGCCCACGCCCAGGCGCTGGCTGAGACAGGGACCCAGGACGCACCTGGTTCTCCCCACGGGCTTCTGGAAGCATCTGCTGATCCCAAAGGAGGCCCCAGAGCCTCTGAGCTGCTGGGAGCGGACAGTGAGTGGGCTGGTCCTTCTCCTACCAGCAAGGGGCATCTGGCCTTGAGTGGGTCTGGTCTCAGAGGGCAGGGCTGTGGTGCTGAGGAGCGTGCCCATTGCGAGGTTCCGGAACAGCAGAAGGACCTACAGACACAGCCGTCTGTGGCATTTAAAGGGTTGTTATTTGTGTGGAAACTTGGAAGCAGAATAAAAATATGCCAGATGTCAGCCAGACACACTGATATCGACATACCGACATTAAAATTGCCTTGTTCTAAATAGCTTTAGTTTTCATTAAAAAACTTAGTGGGATGGGGGTGCCTGGGTGACTTGGTTGGGCGTTGGGTCGTGGTCTCAGGGTTGTGAGATTGAGCCCCGCGTTGGGGTCCACGCTCAGCAGGGAGCCTGCTTGGGAGTCTCCCTCTCCTTCTGTCTCTCCCGTCCGCTCATGCTCTTTCTGTGTCTCTCTCTAAAATAAATGAATAGGGCGCCTGGGTGGCTCAGTCGTTAAGCGTCTGCCCTCGGCTCAGGTCATGATCCCAGGGTCCTGGGATCGAGCCCCGCATCGGGCTCCCTGCTCGGCGGGAAGCCTGCTTCTCCCTCTCCCACTCCCCCAGCTCGTGTTCCCTCTCTCGCTGTGTCTCTGTCAAATAAATAAAATCTTTAAAAAAATAATAATAAATTAATTAATTAATTAAATGAATAAAATCTTAAAAAAAAAAAAAAAACAACTTAGTGTGATGGAAGCTGTGTCCTTGAGGTGGGGACACTCTGGGAGCCCCAGGGAGGAAATGGCTCCAGAGCACCAAGTCACATCCCAGCTGAGCTGGAAGCCCCTTCTCAAGGGGCCCAGTGTAAAGATGGTGGCATCCATTCCTGCTGCAGATGGACAGGCAGTGGTGGCCCATGGTGGCCAGGCCGACTGAGTAGCCAGGGCATTCTGCAGGACGCAGCCAGGCTGTGTCCAGGTTCCTCTGAGGACAGGGAGCTAGAGCCTGTGGAGCCCAGTGGAGAGGTGCTTGGCCCAAGTCTCCCTAGAGAGCTCCTGGGCAGTAATGAGCATGTAGAAGATCAGGGATGGGACTTCAGTTTGGCTTGGTTTTATTGTATAAGTGACAGGATTTCTTGCTTTTGGGGCTGGCAGATGTGGGAAAGGGTCTGCTGTTGTAGGCGGGTCTACAAACCCCACTCTCCGCAAGCAGGTGGCCTGCACAGCAGCTGGGGGACAAAGGGCACACCGCTTGATGGGCAGGACCCATTCCCTGGGGTGGGCAGTGGGCCCGCGGTTGGAGTCAGCTGCGTCTCCAGCCCCGCCAGCGTCCTCGTTCTGGGCCAGGCTGCAGGAGCCCCGTGTTCCCGGAGGCCAGCACCCGGCCCTGCTAACTCTCCTCTTGCTCTTTCTCAGGCTGGAGTGGGTGGAGATCATCGAGCCGCGCACCCGCGAGCGCATGTATGCCAACCTGGTCACGGGCGAGTGCGTGTGGGACCCTCCTGCCGGCGTCCGCATCAAGCGCACCAGCGAGAACCAGTGGTGGGAGCTGTTTGACCCCAACACATCCCGCTTCTATTACTACAATGCCAGCACCCAGCGCACCGTGTGGCACCGGCCGCAGGACTGCGACATCATCCCCCTGGCCAAGCTGCAGACCCTGAAGCAGAACACTGAGTCACCCCGCGCCTCGGCGGAGAACAGCCCTGGGAGGGGCAGCGGCGTCAGCCGCGAGGGCAGCACCAGCTCCTCCCTGGAGCCCGAGCCGGATGCCGGCGAGAAGGCGCAGGAGCCTTCGGGGAGGACTAGCCGGCAGGCCACTTTTGGGGCTCTGAAGGACGAGAGCGGCAGGTGAGGCGGGCGGGCGGGCCCGGGTGTGCTGGGTGAGGCCCGAACCTCATACCAGCGGTTGCCTCCCACCCTTGCCCACAGATGCTCTCGTTGCCATTTGGCAGGAGCCTCTGTTGGTGACGAGGAGGGCCCGGTCTGTCCTTATGGAGGTTTTCTGGCTTATGACCGTGAAATCGTTTGGTTCTGTCCACTGTGGGAAGCGTGAATGTGGCGTTAGGACCAACCAGAGGCACACCCCCAAGGTGCCCTGTACCCCAGTGCCCACACCCCAGTGCCCACACCTGGCAGGCACGGCTGCAGGGCCCAGCGCTCGGGGAGCTGAGTCCAGCAGGAATGGCTGGTCAGGAAGGTGCTGGGACGGTATGCCCTGGGGACAGGCGGTGACAAGGAGCCGGGGAGGATGGAGGGACACGATAATTGGCCTCGGAGGCCAGGCAGGGGCAGGGTGGTAGGGATGGGGTGAGTGGGGCCAGGGGTGAGGCGGGCTGGATTTCACTCAGGGATGGTGGAAACCACAAAGTGATCAAACCTGCTTTATGCTGAGGGTCCATTTTGCTCCTGTGAAAGGGATGTCCGAGGGGCCCGGGATGGAAACGGGTGGCTGGCAGCCATCGGTAGGAGCTGGAAATGCTGTTCTACGTGGCGCAGTTGGGTGGGCGTGCTGGCAGATTTGGGGTGCTGTGGGGGGCTGGGCAGCTGGCTGTGGCGCTCCTAAATGGGGCGGGGAAGATGAGGCATGTACAGGGGTCAGATCAGTGTGCATGCTGGTGCTGGGGAGGCAGAAATTTCCTTCTCTCCTCCCAGGATTCTTCCAGCTGGGTTCGGAATTAAATCGTCATAAGTCAGATTAACAGGAGGGAAAAAGCAGTTTTGTTTCATGCACAGAGGTCCATTAATGAAATCGAGACCCCAAGAAATGGCCAAGGCAGGTAGTTTTTATATTTTTTAGACAAAGACACAGTAAATTTGTGAGGAATTGACAGGATAAAGAAAACAGACATTTGGGAGCTTTACTTAGGGAGGAATTCCAAGCAGAGTCTGGGCTGAGGTAACGTTAACAAGGCCTGTTTCTCCGGCTCTCTCAGCAAGGAAGCTCCTACCGCTGGTGAGAATGGTCCCTTTTTACTTCTTCCTACAGGGATGGTGTTTCCCCATGGAAGGGTTACTTCAGCTTTCAGGGGACAGAGCGGAGTCTGATGACCTTGCACCAGTGCATTCCCAAGTGGCTTCCATGCAAAATAATCAGTTTGCCATGGTGGCACATTTTGGGGTGGCCTGCCCTGGGCCCCTACATTGGACACACACCAGAGGTCAGAGGCCAAAGAGGTGGTGGCTGGGCAGGCCTGAGGAGACTCGGGGACTTTTGGGCGTCGCCCCCAGAAAGTGGCACTGCCCCTGGTGAGGTTGCGGAGCCCCAGGGGTGAGCACCCAGGAGAAAGCAAATGGGTGTGTGGGCTCTGCCTCTGGCTTCCTGCTGCCGAGAGGCCCTCCCGGCACTCCCTCTGTCCATCAGCTTCGACAGCCTCTGGGCTCATCACATAGTCTCCGTTTTATTGGATTGTGATGATTTTGAATTCTTTATCCTATTGGTTGCTGACTCATCTCTGTAATTAGGTGGAGAGACTGGATTCTGTTTCGGGTTCTGTTTGTAGATGTGTCTGTCACGCCCACTCTCGGGCTACCCTTCTCTGCCCTGTGCCATGCTGCCCGGGGGTGGGAGTGTCCTCCTCGGTTGCCTTGGATATTTTCTGGGGTGGTAGGGGTTACTGCATCAGTTTGGGGTCAGGGTTTCCACAAGAAGCCCTGTTTGGATTTGGATTAGAATTGTACTGAGTTTATGGATCAGTTTGGAGGAAATGGGTGTCTTTGTTATATTGTCTTCTCCCACGTAAAGATGGTGTCTGTTAATCCTTCTCTCCATGAAGGACTTGCTTATTTTTTAAGGTTTATTTCCAGGTGCTTTATCTACTTTATATCTCTTTTTAAAGTCTTGTCTTCTTCTTTTTTTTTTTTTTTAAGATTTTATTTATTTATTTGGCAGATAGAGACACAGCGAGAGAGGGAACACAGGCAGGGGGAGTGGGAGAGGGAGAAGCAGGCTTCTCGCGGAGCAGGGAGCCCGATGCGGGGCTCGATCCCAGGACCCTGGGATCATGACCTGAGCCGAAGGCAGACGCTTAACCACCCAGGCGCCCCTAAAGTCCTGTCTTCTGATCATTCCTGTTCTTATGTGTCAGTCTTGTTTCTCCCACGTTTGCTGGGCTCTTGCTGATCTAGCCCCAGCTCCTGGCCTTGTCCAGGTGCTCAGGCTGCAGGCCTGCTGTCCTTGTAATGCTGTGACACTGTCAGGCTTTTTACTGTGAATGGAGGTACCATTTTATCAAGTAATTGCTGAGTCTATTGAGATCAGTGTTGTAGGTTGAACTGTGTCCCCCCCAAAGATATGTTGAAGTCCTAACCCCCAGGAGCTCAGGATGGGAACTTCTTAGGAAATAGGGCTCTTGCAGATGTGATCAGTGAGGTTGTGATGAGGTCACCCTGCAGTGGGGTGGGCCTAAACCAGGTAGGACTGGTGTCCTGGTAAGAACAGAGACACAAGAAGGCCCGTGACAGGGGCGCCTGGGTGGCTCAGTTGTTAAGCGTCTGCCTTCGGCTCAGGTCATGATCCCGGGGTCCTGGGATCGAGCCCCCCATCGGGTTCCCTGCTCGGCGGGAGGCCTGCTTCTCCCTCTCCCGCTCCCCCTGCTTGTGTTCCCTCTCTCGCTGTGTCTCTGTCAAATAAATAAAATCTTAAAAAAAAAACACACCTAAAAAGAAGGCCCATGACAACGGAGGCGGAGACAGAGCGATGCGTCCACAAGCCCAGGGACGTCCAGGATCGCGGCTCCACCAGCCGCTGGAGAAAGGCCTGGCACGGAGTCCCCCAGAGCCTGCAGAAGGAGCCAGCCCCGCCCACAGCTGGAGCTTGGGCTTCCGGGCTCCAGAGCAGGGAGAACATGAGTCTCTGTTGTTTGAAGCCCCCGGTTTGTGGCACTTTATGACAGCAGCCCTGGGACATTCCTGCAATTGGCATTTGATTCTGTGTTTCTTGCATTCCTGAAATACTTGCTCTATATAATTTTCAAAATAGATTCAGATTGCTAACATTTTTTAAAAAGATTTTATTTATTTATTTATTTGCGAGAGAGCGCACATGAGTGTGAGGGAGGGGCAGAGAAGGGGGGAGGGTGCCCGCGCGCGCACGCTGGGGAGGGGCAGAGGGAGAGGGAGAAGCAGACTCCCCACTGTGCAGAGAGCCCTATGCAGGGCTCGATCTCAGGACCCTGAGATCATGACCTGAGCCAAAACCAAGAGTTGGACGCTTAACTGACTGAGCCACTCAGGCTCCCCAAATATTTTCTGATTTTTTTTTTTTTAATTTATTTATTTGACAGAGAGAGACATAGCGAGAGAGGGAACACAAGCGGGGAGGCGGGGGGAGAGGGAAAAGCAGGCTTCCCACCAAGCAGGGAGCCCGATGTGGGGCTCGATCCCAGAACCCTGGGACCATGACCTGAGCCGAAGGCAGACGCTTAACGACTGAGCCACCCAGGCGCCCCATATTTTCTGATTTTAATTATGGTTTCTTCTTTGATTTATTTGTAACTTAGAAATGTCTTTAATTTCCAAAACTATAGGTTATTTTTCATTCCTGTTCTTCGTTGCCAACTTAATTTCATTTTGGTCAGAAAGCATGGGGGGGGTGTTGGTTTTTGTTGTTATTGTTTAAATCCTGAATTTTTTAAATGATTTTATGACTACTAAAAAAATAATTTCTTTTCCCTGTTTGTTAGGTCTGAAGTTCTCTCTGTGTTTGTTAGATCAAATCTGTTGTATCAGTCAAGTTTCTTACTGATTTTTTGTCTGCTTGATGTATCACTTCTGAAGAGGTAGAGTCTACTCCTGTATTGGTGGAATGTGTCTGTTTCTCCTTTTAATCTGTCCGTCACTGCTTCCTCTGGGTTGAAACTGTGGGTTGGTTGCATGTGAATTTAGAGCTGTTATGTTTTCCTTGAGAATTACTGCTTTTGTCATCGTGTAGTCATCCTGTTTATCCCCGCATTTTTGTCTTGAAGTCGGCTTGTTTGATATTCATGTAGTAATGCTATTTCTCTTTGGTTGGTATTGGCCTCTTAACGTCTTTCCCCAAACTACAGTCCTTTCCTTATACTTTGAGTGCATTTCTTTCTCTCTCTTTTTAAAGATTTTATTTATTTATTTGTGAGCGAGAGAGAGCCAGTGCTCGCACAAGCAGGAGGAGTGGCAGGCAGAGGGAGAAGCAGGCTCCTGAGCAAGGAGCCCGATGCAGGACTCGATCCCAGCACCCTGGGATCATGACCTGAGCCTAAGGCAGCCGCCTAACTGACTGAGCCACCCAGGCGTCCTGAGTGTGTTTCTTATAAATAATGTACAGCTGTTGGGTTTACTTGTCACCAATTCTGAACACCTGTCTTTGGTTTGGCAGGATGATTGCCATTCTGTTTCCGTAGACCACTGACACAGCAAAGGGTTTAGTTTATCATCTTTGTGTCCTTTGAGGTACATGCTCTTCACTGCCGCCCTCTCCTTTGGTTGTCTCCACGCCGCTCCCCCCTGTGCACCTGGCATGTGTCTTGCAGTTCACATGTGCTCTCATGATGCATGGGCCCTAGGCTGGGTGCCTTCTTCGGGGGTTGCTGCTCTTCCAACTGTGGGATGGCCCTACAGCTCCAAGCTGGGCGCTGCACCTGCACCAGCAGGGGTGGTCCTGGGGTCTGTGCTGCGTGGCTTCCGGAGGGTCCCAGCACTGGGCTTTGGGGTGGGGGGTCTCACTGGCGCATTCGTTTTCTTTTTTTTTTTTTAAGATTTTATTTTATTTATTTGAGAGCGTGAGAGAGAGAGAGCACAAGAGGGGAGAGGGTCAAAGGGAGGAGCAGACACCCTGCCGAGCAGGGAGCCCGATGCGGGACTCGATCCCGGGACTCCAGGATCATGACCTGAGCCGAAGGCAGTCGCCCAACCAACTGAGCCACCCAGGCGCCCTGGCTCATTCATTTTCATTTCTTCTTTGCCACTGATTCTTATTCTCTCTTCATGAGCTTATTTGCCATTTGAGTTTTCTCTTATATTTGTTGCTTATACTTTTTTACTCATTTTTGCACTGGAGTTGCTGGTTTACTTTCTGTGTTAGTTTGCAGGAGTTCCTTATATGTTCCTAATATCAATTCCTCATTGCTCTTAGTAGATGTTATGAGTATCCTGTCCTCTGTCACCTGACTGCTGACTGGTCCCTTTGTCCTTGATTTTGATGCAACCACGTTTATCAGTCTTTTGTCCTCATGGTTTATGCTTTTAATGTTTTCTTTAAAAAGTTCTTCCTTGGCCGAAATCCAGAGATATTCCCTTACGTGTCTTGCATTCACCTTACAGTTTTATTTTGACATTGAGGCCTGAATCTGTCTGGAGCTACTTTCTCGGGGGGCTAGGAAGGATTCGCTTTTCATCTCCTAAACTGCCAGCCTCTGCCCTGGGCCACACTGGTGCCTGCGTATCTGCTAGCATTAGCACCCCGACCCCTGGGACCCCGCTTCTCCTCTTGGTCTTCAAGACTGTCTTCACTGGTTGTGTGCCTTCCTTCCATCATGGAAATGCTACAGAAGACCCAAGCAGCATTTTCATTGGATCCATTGACTTGCATTTTGAGGCGTGCTCACCCTGTGTCAGGTAGCTTGTCCCCTGTGAGTGCAGGGCCACTCGAGAGGTCTGCAGTCATAGTTCCCAGCCGTCTGTGTTCCTTGTTGCTGAGTGAGTATAAGTCACACATACCCACAAACGTTTTAAGTACAACCACTGAAGAAAAGTCCCACAGAACAATAACACATACAACTTTCTGACCAGAAGAGGGAAAATAAAACCAAACCCAATTAATCTAGTAAAAGGCAAAAGCAAAGAGAAAGGCAGTCCAATATTTCTCCATAATAATAGCAGCCAAACATGAGCTGACACAAATTAGGAACTATTCACTCAGCAACAGGAAACATAAACAACTTGAAATACGCCCTTTGTCATCAAAAAAAGGACATAATCCCCTTCATGCACCCAGCATGGACTGGGTGCTTCAGTGGGGTGGCAGCAGTCTGGAGGGGAGGTGACAGCCTTAGGCACTGGTGGCTGGAGTTGGATATAGAGAGGGAAGTGTCAGGGCCCCTGAGCACCCAGGGGACTGTGATAGCATAGAATTCAAAAGGAGTGCCTCCAGGAGGTGAAGGTGGCAGTGTGGTGGTGGAAAAACTCTGTTGGTTTTGGCCTTGAAGAAAAAACTGTGTAGCAGCCTGGCCTGGGCACACGTGACAAAGCCGCTGTGAGCAGAGGGGACGTACGGGGATGTGGCTGCAACTCTAGCCAACAGCCAGGTACTCCCAGATCTGCAGGACCTCTGTCATCTTTGGTGGCCAGCCAGGAGGAGGAGGGATGCACCAACTGATGCAGATGTACATATAGCTATCATACAGATGTGATTGCATAATACATCGTTTTTCATGTTTCTAGCTGTTTGTTCTGTAGCATGATTATGTGTTAGAGAACACTGACCACCAGCCAGTGTTAACATTAGCCATTCATTTATTCAACTTTTAAAATAACATTTTTATTAGAGAAGCAATGCACATTAGTTGTACTTTGTAGTACATATAGTTACATAGAAGAAAAATTTTAAAACCCACTAAATGCTCTCTCTCAGTTTTCTGGCATTTACTTTTGCAGTTTTGAAAACACTACAGCAGGGGCGCCTGGGTGGCTCAGTAGGTCGAGCATCTGCCTTCAGCTCAGGTCATCATCCCAGGGTCCTGGGATCGAGTTCCGCATCGGGCTCCCTGCTCAGCGGGGAGTCTGCTTCTCCCTCTACCCCTCCCCCTGCTCAAGCTCTCCCCCCTTCCCTCTCTCTCTCAAATAAATAAATAAAATAAAATAAAAATACAACAACAGTATTTCCAGAAGCATTCTGTTTCTCGGTATGAACAATGCTGTGTGAATATGAGCTCCCATTGCTAGACACGTGATTTGTTTCCAGTGTAATTGCTAAGTATCGAATGGTAAAAATTATCTCTCCCATTATAATTTCTGAACTTTTTCTTAGTTATTCTTACGTCTTTATTTTTTTGGGTTAAGTTTCCAAACACTCTAAGTTCTAAAAACATTCCTTCCTATTGGAAATGTTAGAATTACATTAAGTGTATTAACCAATTTTGAAGTTATATCTTCACAATTATTGAGTTCTCCTGTCCAGGGAACCTTGTATGTATTCAGATTCCTCTATATACCTTAGTAAAAATTTATAGTTTTATTCATACTGATCTAACATACTCCTTTTTAACTTATGCCTGAACTTTTATGATATTTCCATGGTTGTTGTTGCTGTGACGAAGTGAACTTCGTTTCTGCTAATACACAGAAGAGTTGTTGGTCTGTCACGCAGGTGGTACAACATTACAAGTTTCCCTTTAGTAGTAGTTGTTCCGTTGATTCCTTTACTTTTTCTAGGTTCACAACTAATGACAGTTTTATCTCTTTCAAATATTTAAATCTCTTACCTTTTTTTTTTTCATTGTCTTATTGCATTGACTAATATTTCCAAAAGTATGACATACTGGTGGTGAGAGAGTATGTGTTCTCATTCTGACTTTAATGAGTATGCTTTCAGCCTTTTACTACTAAATATTATGAAGGCCTTGAGTTTAATATAGGTATTCTTGATCAAGTTAAGTAAATTTTCTTTTATTTGGATTACTGAGAGTTTTTAAATCATAAATAGACATTAATGGGATGTCTGAGTGGCTCAGTCATTAAGCGTCTGCCTTCGGCTCAGGTCATGATCCCAGGGTCCTGGGATCAAGTCCCACATCGGGCTCCTTGCTCAGCAGGGAGCCTGCTTCTCCCTCTCCCTCTGCTGCTCCCTCTGCTTGTGCTCTCTTTCTCTGACAAATAAATAAGTAAAATCTTTAAAAATAAATAAATGAATAAATAGACATTAATTTGATCACATCTTTGAACATCTGCCAAGATTATCACCCACTAATTTATTTCCCAGATACCGAGTGCGTGTTGTGCTCCACACCCAACTCTTAAGAAGCTTACCCTCCCTGGGGCGCCTGGGTGGCTCAGTCGTTAAGTGTCTGCCTTCAGCTCAGGTCGTGATCCCAGGGTCCTGGGATGGAGCCTCACGTTGGGCTCCCTGCTCCGCGGGGAGCCTGCTTCTTCCTCTCCCTCTGCTGCTGCTCCCCCTACTTGTGCTCGCTCTCTCTCTGTCAATAAAATAAATAAAATATTAAAAAAAAAAAAAAAGCTTCTCATCCCCATGAGAGTGTTTCTTTTTTTTTTTAAGACTTATTTATTTGAGAGGGAAAGAGAACAGGGGGAGGGGCAGAGGGAGAGGGAGAGCCTCAAGCCGACTCCA